>NC_135718.1:48469620-48801542 GCF_964656455.1 Halichoerus grypus
CCGTGAACAAGGTGCTGACATCATGATGCAGTGTTTGGAAAGCCCTCACCACTTTGCAGTCTGTTCTGCCTGTCGTGTTGGGATGCCCGTTCGGAAGAGACTGTTTGGGGTGTCAGACAGCCTCCCCTCAGTTACGGCACTGCACCCGGGATTGTGATTTGAGACTTGGTGACCCGAAGGGGTGGGGTGAAGATACAAAGATCAGAGCTACAAAGGGAGATTGGCAGAACACAGTAGCTGTCTCTGCAGGGTAGAAGCCGGGGCTCTCCGTTCTGATAGGGTGGTGTAGGGCGGTGAGGAGCGTGAGTGTGAGCGTGCAAGCCGCACTTGCTGGAGCAGCGGCGTTCAGACGGAGTGACAGCACCCCCCCTCCCCATTCAGTAACTCTAACATGAGCCAACCAGCTTCATTTACTAGATAAAAACCCAGAACCTCTTGGGCTTGGGTGCTCTAAAGAAAATCTCCAGCTAAGAGGCAAAGTGACACACTCTCTCCAGGGACCCACCTTCGGTCTAGTAAGTGGTGGGATCAAATTAAGGTAAAGCCTGGTCCCTGGGGGCTTGAGCATGGGGCGGGGGGCGGGGGGGGGAAGTCGTGCATTTTAATGGAGCTGGAATTGCCTGGAACTTCTAAGAAAGTCGAATTCCACTTGTTTGTTCAGCATATCTGAATCTGCCCCTCCTCTTTGTTCTGGTGCTGGTGAGGAAGCCCCCGGTCTGCAGAGACAGCAGACATGCCCCAGTGGGTGAGAGATGAGCAGGTGCAGTGAGCATTAAACACAGGGCTGGTGGGAGCCGTGTCCCGCGAAGGCGGCTTTGGGGCGCTGCCCTGAGGCTACGTAGCCTTCTGGAGCTGGCCAGTGAGAGCACAGCCCAGACAAAGGTGTGGACCTGCGAGCGTGTCCACTCGAGCAGGAACCAGGAGGAGGTCACGAGTGTGCCGGGAGCTCAGCGGGTAGCGCTGATGAATTGGCAAGGTCATCTGGGCACAGGTTTTAGGACGAAGGACGTCAGGTGCAAGTCGCTGGGGGATGGTACAAGGTTTCTGAGTCTTTTTTCATCTCTTAACTGGGTCTTTCTGAGAGCTTAAGTTTTTTATTTTGGTCAAGTCCAACTTACTGATTTTTAATTTTTAATTTTTAATAGATTGTATGGTGTATGAGAACCCTTAACCTTAACCCTACATCTCAGCGATTTTTTTTCCTGTATTTTCCTTTTAAACGTGTTACAGCTTGACCTTTAACATTTCAACCTGTGATACATTTTGAGTTAATTTTCCTGTGAGTCATGGTGTCTGGGTTGGGGTTCAGTTTTCTTGCCATGGGCGTGCGGGTGCGCCCGCATCACTGGTTGAATGCTGTTCTTCTTCAGCCGAAGTACTTTTGTACCTCTTGTACCTTGTGGTGATTTCTGGACTCTTCATTCTGTCCCAGTGATCTCTGTGTCTGTCTTCCTGGCAGTTCTACACACTCTTGATTACTGGAGCTATAGAAAAAGTCTTAGAATCGAGTAGAGTGATTCCTCCCACTTAGTTTTTCATTTTCAAATTGTTTTAGCTCTTCTAGTTCCTTATCTTTCTTTCCCTCTGCATTTTACAATAGTCTCGTCTCTATCCACAAAAAGTCTTGCTGGCAATTCCTGAGGAATTGCATTAAACCTCTGGATAAATTTGGGACGAATTTGGGTCTTTTTTGAAAAACCTCTTTGAAAACCCACTGATATCCAGGAAGCCCTGCCTGGCATTCTGCTCCAGATTTATTGGGAAACTGGCATGAAGTCCAAGAGCAAAAGGAGCCCCATTTAGCTTTCATGGTGACCTTCGCCTCCCAGGGGACCATTGCCATGGCTCTCTCTGTTCCTAGGGAGCAGATGGAGTCCCAGTTGGAGAAGGAGGCCCGGTTCCGGCAGCTGATGGCCCACAGCTCCCACGACTCGGCCATCGACACAGATTCCATGGAGTGGGAAACGGAAGTTGTGGAGTTCGAAAGGGAGACGGTGAGCTGCCTAAATGTCTTTTCTCCCCTGCTGTCCTGACTGGGACACTTGGGACGGGGGCAGGAGAGGATGGCCCCCTTGTGGGGTTCCCAGGTTCATGGCTGTCAGTTTTGGGGCTGCGGCTTTTCTTCCCGGGGTGCATGCATCCTTTCCTTGCAGTTGTCCACGCCAGCTTCCGGCGGGTTGGTCCCCGTGGCCTCTGCAGCGGCAGATGCTGGTGCGGCGCGTGGAAGGCAGAGGGCAGAGCAGAGCCCTTCTGCGGGGCAAGTGTCCACAGTGGCTGAAGGGGCCGATGGTAGCTGCCCCTGGGCTTCATCCTGGGGACCGAGTGCCCCGTCCAGCGTGGTGAAGGGGCGGTGCTCACAGTGGAGCGAGTAGCTTGAGGTTTAAGAGCCACAGGTTTCTAATCGCTGCTGTGTGAAGTGCGTGTGCTTCTCTCTTGACAGGAGGATATTGACTTGAAAGCGCTTGGGTTCGATATGGCAGAAGGTGTGAATGAGCCTTGTTTGCCTGGGGACTGTGGGATATTTGTCACTAAAGTGGACAAAGGAAGCATTGCTGACGGCCGCTTACGGTAAGAGGAGGAGGCCCAGGCTCCGGAGGGAAGGGGGCCCCTCCGACCCATTGTGAAGGACCCGGAGAGCCAGGTGGCGGTTAAAGGAGCGCACCCTGGGGTCTGAGGGCCTAGCAGTCTCAGGCCTGCAGGCTCAGCTGCTAACATTGTTCTTAAAGGAGACTGTGATTCACCGGCGCCTGTGATCTGACCATTCCTCAGGCCCCAGGTGCTGCCGCTCACTTGTCTAGGTAGGAAAGGGCTCAGGTGTGGTATGAGCAGGAGTGTAGGGTGTGCATCGCATGCCCATTCCATGACAGAGTAATGATATAAAGTACTATTTGCTAAGTACTGGCTTAAGCACTTTGTATAATCAATTCATTAATCTTTAAAATCCTGTGAGGTAGGTACTGTAGTGCTCTTGCCCCATTTTACAGATGAGGACACTGAGGTCTGGAGGAGGTAGGTCCCACGGCTAGCGAGTGGTAGAGCCAGGATTTGCACCCAGGCAGTCTGGCTCCAGCCTCTGTGAGTGTAGCCATTTGACCGTCCTGAAGAGGAAACCTGTCCGAGTGTGTATCTGGGGCACCCACTTTCTGCCCCTCGTCTCCCAAACTGGAGCGGTGGGGCCTGCCCGCTGGTCCCAAGGCCTGTGAGGGCACTGAGCTGGCTCTACCCCTCCTCAGGGTCAATGACTGGCTGCTGAGAATCAACGACGTGGACCTCATCAACAAGGACAAGAAGCAGGCCATCAAGGCCCTCCTCAATGGGGAGGGGGCCATCAACATGGTCGTGCGGCGGAGGAAGTCCCTGGGCGGGAAGGTGATCACACCACTGCACATCAACCTGAGTGGACAGAAAGGTAGTGGGCCCGCAGAAGTGGGCGGAGCGCCCCAGATGGCAGGGCACCCCTTCCTTGTGCAGAGGGGAGATGTGCGTTTTTGGGTGTGTTGTTCCAGGGGCCTTGATGCTGCTTAAATGCAGCGTGTGTGTTTCCCTGGCAGGGGGCTGTCTGGGTCCCGGGTCTTGCTGGTCTCCCGAGTGTTCGATTCACCCGAGCAGACGTGACTGAGCCCTTGGGGCGTCCGACCTGGGCTGGGTGCTGGGATGGGCAGGCTGCAGTCTGCTAACTTTCCCTTCAGAAGTTTATCTCACAAAGATGAGGTGGGACAACCAGAGGGCCAGGCAACCAGGGCCGGGGTTAACTGGGGACTGCCCGTGTCTGCCCTCTGTGGTTTTCGCAGACAGCGGCATCAGTCTGGAGAATGGTGTGTATGCCGCCGCAGTGGTGCCTGGAAGCCCGGCCGCCAAGGAGGGGTCCCTCGCCGTGGGAGACAGGATCGTGGCGGTAAGCCTCAGGGCCGGGGCAGTCTGCCCCACGTGGACGGATAGATGACATCTGGGAGGTTGAACACGAAATAATGAACAGAGTTTTCACGTTCACCTTGTTCTCTAATGTGAACAAACATTTTTTCCAGATCGTGTGTTTCTATTTATAGTAGAAAATCAGGAAATACAAAGAAAGTTTAGGAAGGAAATAAGAATCCCACTCATGGCTACCACCTTACAGATAACCTTTATGAACATTTGAAATATATTTCTGTACAGCCTTTATTCTACACATGAATGTATATTTACATCAGTTTTTTTTAAAGATTTATTTATTTGAGAG
Source organism: Halichoerus grypus (assembly GCF_964656455.1). Classification (NCBI taxonomy): domain Eukaryota; kingdom Metazoa; phylum Chordata; class Mammalia; order Carnivora; family Phocidae; genus Halichoerus; species Halichoerus grypus. Next base: position 48,473,840 of record NC_135718.1, read on the forward strand.
AGGGAGTGTGTGTGAGAAAGCATGCATGTGGGGGGGAGGGGCAGAAGGCGAGAATCTCAAGCAGACTCCCCACTGAGCAGGGGCTTGATCTCAGGACCCTGAGTTCACAACCTGAGCTGAAACCAAGAGTCAGATGCTTAACCGGCTGAGCCACCCAGGCACCCCTATTTATACCAGTTTAAAAAAGAAGATATCTGTGATTGATTGATTTTTACTTTTTTGTATGTGATTTTTTTAAAAAAATCTTTTTTATTAAACATTATATCCATTTATTTTTAAATTTCTTTTTTAATACCAGAGTAAGACGTATGTGTCATAAAATATTCAGGCGATACAAAAATGTATAAAGTGGTAGTCTGCTCTTTTCCCTTTAATCCTGCCCCTGGAGAAAAATCTCAGCCCCCCGCCCCCCGCACCCCCCTCGCATTGTAAGATGTGCTCCCAGCCAGATCATGAGTGCTCATACAAATCTTTATACACAGATAAAGTTTTATGGGCTTTGTTTTCTTTTTAAGTTATAATAGTGGGATCATCCTGCTATTCCACATCATGGATAGCTTTCCAAATTGACCCTCAGTACTTTTATCCACCTAATGGTGTTCTGATGTTTGGTTGTCTGTAGTTGAAAGCACGCCCCCTTGTGGACATATACATTGTTTTCATTTTCTGCCACTGTAGGCAGCCCTGCCGTGGGCTTCACCTGTGTGCACAGCCCTTTTGGGGACACCGAATGGCATCCCTGGTGACCAAACCCCCAAAACGCTGTGAGATTATGGAGCCTAATTTAGTATCTCTAAGTGACTCATTAAAATGGAAGTCACGCACTTTCCCCCAGCACGCAGACACGGTCCCAGTTGTACAGAAGGCACACATGACCATAACTCTTGCTCTGGTTCTAGACCCCCTTCTACCAGTTCCCACCCTGATGGCAGCGATTGTTAACAATGTATTCTGGTCCTACCCGCCCCCCACCCTGAAATATTAAAAACATTTGTATCTGCTTTCCTCTTCTCTTCTCCTCCCCTCCCCCTCCCCTCCCCCTCCCCTCCCCTCTCCCCTCCCCCTCCCCTCCCCCTCCCCTCCCCTCTCCCCTCCCCCTCCCCTCCCCCTCCCCTCCCCTCCCTTCCCCTCCCCTCTCCTCTCCTCTCTTCTTCTCCACCCAGATGGGATCGTAATAGACTGAGCTGCTAACCTCATTTCTTGTTTCCCACAGCCTGCCCTGAAGGTTCTTCCGTAGTCACATCGTTAGATCTGCCTAGGTCATGTCAGTAACTAATTAGTTGCTTATTCCTTAGTGGTGGCCATTCACCAGTCCCCCCGATGGACAGTCAGGACATCTTTGCTTTTACGAGTAGGGCTGCAAGGCCACCGTTACATCTGTCCACAGGGACCCACGGGAGTGTGCCCCGGCGTGATTTCCCTGTGGGGGGCGGATTGCGGGATCTACGGGCATCAGCATTCAACAGTTGACGTGATCTCTCCCCATGTGGTCAAAGAGATCATGGCCTTTTCGATCCTACCTGCAGAGGGTGTGGGAGCTCATTGCTTCTCATCTTTGCCAGTGTTTTTCAGATTTCGGGGGATACCAGAATTTGAAAGCAATATGGCCATTGTGAAAAAATTTTAAGATGTGGATAAGTTGTAGGAAAAAAACAACCAAATGAATCAATCCATCACCCCAAAATAATCACTCTGCCTATTTTTTTTAACTGTTGATTTTGAAATAATTAGAGAAATAATTCGGTTATGACATTAAATAAATACTATTGAAAAATAGATAAAGTGGCGACGGTAGTACGGGGAGGTCCTATGTACCTTTCATGCAGTTTCCCCTGACGGTTACATTTATGTGACTATATAATATCCAAACCAGGCAAACAGAGTCGTGCATGTGTAGCTCTGTGTCATTTTATTATCACGTTTTAAGTAACAACAACAAAATTAAGATACAGAGCTATTCCACGGGCACAAAGATCTCCCTCTTGTTACCCCTTGATAGAGGCATCCATAGCCCTGCTCTCCATTCCCCATCCATAACCCTTGGCAACTAATTTGCTCTCCATCTGTATAATTTTGTCACCTCGAGAACCTTATCTAAGTTGAATTGTACGGTATGTGACCTTTTGAGATTGGCTGTCCCAGCATGATCCCGTGAGACCCATCAGGTGGTTGGGGGTACCATCAGCATGTTCTTTTTGCTGCTGGGCAGCATTGCATGGTCTGGATGCATCCCAGTCTCACCATTCACTGTTGCACATATGCTTCTTTAAAAGATGGGAACATATCTGAGAGAAATGTGGACAGAGGTGTAGGCCTATGGGATTACGAGAATCTTTGTGAACAGGAATGATAACATCTCATCTCACCTGACACTTAACAGTTTACAAAGGCCTTCCACACCATGATCTCCTTTTTAGTCTCCTGACCTGGGGTCAGGCGTGTTTATCTTCCATTCTGTGCGTGAAGGAGCTCTGAGCCATGGCCATGCCCCACGCGGCAGCCAGCTACAGAGCCTGGTCATTCCCCCAGGATGCCTGTCTGGTCCCAGTCAGACAGGCACCTGCCCCTAACGTGATTTTAAGGCTCTGTGTTTTGTTTGCCTTGGAAGTCGCTTCACTGGATTTCTCAGGCCTTATTGGGGAGGGGCTTTCTCTCCTTTGCCAACTCCAGACTTGGGCCCCTTATAGAAGAACCAGGCCCACCGTCCAGAATGGGCTGGTAGAGACCCTGACCTGGTGGTGGGCCCGATGGCTCTCTGTTTGGCCCTAGATCAATGGCATTGCGCTGGACAACAAATCTCTGAATGAGTGTGAATCTCTGCTACGTAGCTGCCAGGACTCCTTGACCCTCTCCCTCCTGAAGGTAAGGACCCCCACCCAACACCGGCTCTGCTCTCATCGGCTGTGGGGCAGGCAAAGCCTCAGCTCCATATACCTGAGCTGCTACTCTGCATCGTTGGGAGTCCTTGAAAAAAAAGGTATTAATTTACAAAGTGCAGGGTGTGCATGGACCCTGACTGGATCCTGGTTTAAAAAGAAAAGCGAAATAAGACATGAGGGACATTTTGAGGACAGTGGTATACATTTGAATCTGAACTGAATAATGAGGTGATCTTAGAGACTCGGGCACACTTTGGGGTGTGTGTGGCCCGTTGCTGACCCTCCCCCACCCCATGGGGACCACGCTCGTGGGCAGCGCCTGGTTCTGCGGTCTTACCCACTCTTTCTCACTCTCTGCGATCCCCACGTAGGTGTTCCCTCAGAGCTCCTCATGGAGCGGCCAGAACATCTTTGAGACCATCAAGGACTCTGATAAGATGCTGAGCGTCCGAGCCCACGGCCCTGAGGTCCAGGCTCAGAATAAACGGAGCTTGTTACAGCACAATAACTCCACGCAGACGGACATCTTCTACGCGGACAGGCTGGAGGACAGGAGGGAGCTGGGCCCCCCGGGAGGCAGCAGCTCCTTCCTGCACAAGCCGTTCCCTGGGGGACCCTTCCCAGTGTCCCCCCAGGCCTGTCCCAGCGCCTCTGAGCGCAGCCTGAGCTCCTTCCGCTCAGACACCTCTGGGGAGCGTGGCTACGGGCTGGTGGATGTGCGCAGCCGGCGACCACTGTTGCCCTTCGAGACCGAGGGGGGTCCCTGCGGGGCGGCAGAGGCCCCCCTGGATAAGGCAGACCCCGAAGGCTCCAGCAGCGGCGGGACCTGGCCCAAGGCCGTGCTGGGCTCCACAGCAGGGCCCGAGAAGCTCTCTGTTTATAAGAAGCCAAAGCAAAGAAAGTCTATCTTTGACCCTAACACTTTCAAACGCCCCCAGACTCCCCCCAAAGTAGACTACCTGCTCCCTGGCCCTGGGTCTGCTCACTCCCCCCAGCCCTCCAAGAGGATGGGGCCTCTGACGCCCCCAAAACCTCCCAGGAGGAGTGACTCCATTAAGTTCCAGCACAGACTGGAAACCAGTTCCGAGTCCGAGGCCACTCTGGTGGGCAGCTCCCCGTCCACCAGCCCCCCGAGCGCACTGCCCCCTGACGTGGACCCCGGCGAACCCACGCACACCTCACCCCCTCGCAAGGGCAGGGTCCGCATTGCTTCCAGCTACTACCCTGAAGGGGACGGGGACTCCTCCTACCTGCCTGCCAAGAAGTCCTGTGACGGGGACCTCACCTCCCAGAAGATGGACGAGCTGGGGCAGAAGCGCCGTCGCCCCAAGTCTGCTCCTAGCTTTCGGCCAAAGCTGGCTCCTGTGGTGATTGCTGCTCAGTTCCTGGAGGTGGGGCTCAGCCTCGGGGTGGGGACGGGGCGAAGGCACGGGGAGGGGCCCTGAGCTGGTGTCCCCAGCGTCGTGCTTAGCCCTGCCTCCTTTGCCTTTGCTCTAAGCACCTGTCCGAGGAAAAGGGGAGTGGGGTGGCTGGTGGATGCCCTCCTTAGGAGACTGGAAAGGGATGGGTGGGGGGGGTATGCATGTTAATGGCATATGATGCCAAGACAGGAACATTTTCTTGGCTGTGGTATCTGATTTGCTTTTTCATCAAGAAGCTTTTGAACTCGCACAACAAAAGCAAGGGACACGGACCAGCCTGGAAGGGTCCGGGGGGGCCAAGGTAGCGCCTGGGAATCTGTCGGCCAGCAGCAGGAGGCTGGTCCATGTCCGGCGGGCTGGTTTTGGTGGGTGCTGGGTGATGTAGTTGTCTCCAGATGGGAGCTGGAGACCAAATCCATACGACTCTGCAGACGAAGACCCTCACCCAGCCATGCAGGTTTTGAGGAGCCGTTACATACATGTGCCTGACGCACTCACGCATTCCCCGTCCTGTACCCAATTTGTTTACTTGAGAGACCAGGTTCTTTCTCTGTGGTTTTCTTCCAGAGTAGTGTCGAAGGAAGTTCTTCTCTTCTGGTTGCTTGAGGCAACATGAATGAGCAGTGACCTCTCCTGACTGTCACGTCGTGTGTCCGAGCGGGCGAGCTAGTGCTTAGGGGACAGACCTGCAGACACCTGTGCATGTCCATTTCCGGCCACTGTCTCTTGTCTTGGGTCCTGCAGGAGCAGAAGTGCATCCCAGCCAGTGGAGAACTCTGCCCAGAGCTCCAGGAATGGTCCCCATACTCGCCGGGGCACTCCAGCCGGCACAGCAACCCCCCATTCTACCCCGGCAGGGCATCTGTGGGTGAGTCGTCGGGGCGGGGAGGAGGGTCCATGGTGGGCTCGCAGGGCTGCTCGCTCCTGGGGAGAGTGGAGGCGGTCGTTTCAGGGTGCCTCTGTGTGTCCTCAGCCCAGAGGTCCAGAGAACTAGCAATGGCTGCCCTGTCTGGGATGTTCAGTCTTGTATCAGGGACATTTCTTAGCTTTTCAGGGCCCCTTTTTTCCATAGCAACCTGAGAAATAGGAAGCAATAAAACAAGTTCTCCCATCTTACAGATGGAGAAAGCCAAGAGCTTGCACAGGTCTGGGGCTGGCTGGGTGCTTTGGGGTGATTGTTCTTACCCAGCCCATTTCTAGGCACTGTACCCCGGAGCATGACCCCGAGCACCACTGTGAGCTCCATCCTGAGGAACCCCATCTACACCGTGCGTAGCCACAGGGTCGGCCCTTGCAGCTCTCCACCTGTGCCCAGAGAGGTCGGCCCCCAGGGTTTGCATCCCAGGTATGTGAAGTCACCCCATACCTCCCTGCACCCTGGGCAGCCAAGCCCCTGGGCACATGAAGCCACTGGTGCACAGAGTGGCCCACGGGCAGAGAAGTGTCCTTGCCTAGCCGGGAAGGGGCTGGTTAGAGCAGTGCTGGGGCCCCAAGAAGAGTGAACGCTAAGGATGCTCTCTTCATTCCTAGCATGGAGCTTGAAGAGGTATTTAAAGAGAGAGAGAGTGATGGCAGCTGGTGCTTAGGTGCTCACATGCCAGGCACTGTGCTGGGACCCTTGTAAACCTCATCTCGTTTAATGGCCACCACAACCTCGTGAGCTAAGGACTGTTGTTGGCTCTGTTTTATGGATGAGAAAACTGAGCCTTAAAAGGTGAACAGACTGGCTCAGGGTCACCCATTCATTCATTCAGTTGTTTGGCAAGTTTTAATTGAGCACCTACTACATGGCATGGACTTTTCTAGTTCCAGAGGGATATAGAGTGGAGAACTAAATCAACTAAACTAGGTGCTTTTCATGGGGCATTTATGTTCAAGTGTGGGAGGCAGACGGACAAGACAGGGTGGTACCAGGTGGTGCTGGGTCGCTCTGAAGACGAGGCCAGCTAGGCTGTGGACGAGGATGGAGGGGAGGGCGCTGGGAGGAGTTGGGGGGGGGGTGCTAGCGACATCGGGAGGCTGAGAAGAAGCCAGCCGCGCAAGACCTGGGTGAAGTCCCCCGGAAGGAGGGCTGTAGGAGCCACAGACACCTGGGAACAGTGTGCTGGGCTCTGGGACAGAGTAGGGGAGCATGCATGGGCACAGTAGGTCAGGAAGAGCGCACAGGCTATAGGGCACGGATCCTATAGGGCCTGCGGCCATGATGTGGAGTTGGGATTTTTTTCTAGTCTGGGCTTTAGGCAGGGAAGAGACAGTCTCATTACACAGCTAGACAAGGACATTGTTGGGTCTGATTGTAGGCCTGCCCGAGGTGGGTGAGGCCTGGGCTCTCTGCCCTCCAATGTCCCAGGCAGCTGTCCTGAGCGAGGTGTGCAGGTCCCCGCCCAAGGTCCTCGATGCCCATCCAGCCTCTCCCGCCCATCCTGGAGGAGAGGCTCCACTTCTCTGGGCCCGGACAGGGTTCAGAGCCTGTTTTTCCCGGCAGAAGCCCTTGCTCCCGGTGAGCCCAGTCCTGGTGCCAGGCTGGAGGAGGTGTGCCACTCCTCTACAGGCACAGCAGGGCCTTTCTCTGTGGGCAGGGCCCTCATTGGATGCAGCCTGTGAGCGTGGCAGTCTGCTCTTCCTACCTAGTGGCGGGTGGCTTCTGTGGGCTCAGGGAGGCCTTGGCCCAGGCCTGCTGCTTGTTTCTCCCCAGTGGCCGTGTCCAGGCCCGGTGTTCCTCCCGAGCGCCTCACATGTCTGGTTTTCTCGCAGCGTCCAGCACCAGGGACGCCTGAGCCTGGACCTGAGCCACAGGGTTGGCAGTGACTACTCAGATATGAGAGCCTCCCACGGGTCCAACTCTCTGCCCTCCAGCGCCCGCCTTGGTAATGGTACCACTAGAACCTTCTCACCATAGCGGGGCACTAGCCTTGTTTCCCTCTCTACCTGCATCCTCATGGCCAGACTTCCAGGTGGCCTGCCCACCCGGACCCTTCTCTGCTTCTGGGGCCAAGGTTGGCCCCACGCTGCTCTGGGACCCATCTCCTTCAGCCTTCTGTGTCTCTTAGGCTTTCCCTGGGAGCCATGCGGCTATTCCAGGGGACCCCTGGGCCCACGATTCTCGCTTCCTGACCCTGAGCCTATCCATGATTCTGGGGGTTTGTAGTGCTGTTCATGTGTGGGAAATGCAACCCAGAGGTAGAGACCAGCAGTTACCTCATAAAGAGACTCAGGTGGTGCCACTTCCAGCCACGTGGAGTGGAAGCAAGCAGTCCCCTCTGTCACTGAGATTCGTGTGATCCTGTTCTGGAGCAGTCCAGACCCGCACAGTTCACTCGGATCACTGGGTACTGAGTCTCTGCTTTTCTTGACCGGTTCACACTTAGGCCCCCTCGGGGATACGTGGCAAGGCCGCTTTGCATTTGTCATGACTGTGCTTCTTCCCTAAGTACTAATGTGGTGGCGAGGGAGTGAGGGCAGTGTTTAATCACATGTCTGAAGTTTTGTCTCCTCGTGGAACTGTAGGGTCTTCGAGCAACTTGCAGTTCAAGGCGGAACGCATTAAAATCCCGTCAACGCCAAGATACCCCCGGTCCATTGTGGGCTCCGACAGAGGTGAGAACTCGCACTCCCGTCCTGGCCTGCTGGCTCGCACTGGTCTCGTGGTGCAGCGGCTGGGCGCAGCGTGTAACCTCCTCCTCTGCTCAGCCGGTCCACGCAGGCTGGTTGAGCCTGGCTGTGAGGCCTGGTGACGTGGGGCTAGATAGAAAGGCCATGCAGAGCCCAGCCCCCGAATTCGAGGCCATGTGGTGTGGCCGCCTCGTGGAGCCACGTGCCTGGGTCGTGCCTCCCTCTTGGTCTGGGCCATGGGGGAGCGGAGATGCGGATTGCAGAGCCCGAGTTCCTTTGCACCTCTCCCGACAGGTTCGTTGTCACATTCGGAATGCAGCACGCCTCCGCAGTCCCCCCTGAACATCGACACCCTGTCCTCGTGTAGCCAGTCGCAGACCTCAGCCTCCACATTGCCCAGAATTGCCGTCAACCCTGCGGCCCTCGGGGACCGGAGGAAGGACAGGTGAGCACTACTGAGCATCTGTCCCACGGGCATGGCAGTGGGTGGCACATCCCTACAGCGGGCCAGGGCTTGGTTGAGGGAGTGGGCTTGTTGGTAGAAGTAGCAGGTGCATTGGAGGGTTCCAGCTGAGTCGATCCCAGGGCAAGACCTCTCTGCTTCGGGTCACCTAGCATTCTCTGGCGTGCCGCCTCAGCCCTTCACAAGGAAGCCCCGCAGGTGCATGGTGCCAGGAGGTGGGGTGCACATAGACGGCAAGGTGAGGAGCAGGGTGGGCTCCTTCCACAGAATGTCCATGGGAGGGGCTGAGCTGCAGCAGATGATGCTGGGGGCCACCTGGCCGAGATGATGTGGTGGCACCATTCACTGCTTCCCTGACCCCGATTAAGGACTTTCCATGTGTTAAGTCATGAAATGCTCACAGTGACCCTGTGAGCATCGTGCATAGTCATCGTCGTCATCATCATTGGTTCTCTTTTACAGATAAGGAAACTGAGGCCAGAAAGTTGGCGTGACCTATCTGTGGTCACATGGTTGGTGATTGGCCTACCTTCCTTAGAATCAGGGCTCGTTCTTATTCTTTGCTTTTTGGCTCCAGAACACAGCTGCATCACTTGTCCCCCTCATTCCCAGGCTTTTTACATACCGGAAAAAAATGTATGTAAAAGTATAGCTTAGCCATTTATTGGTTCGTTTTGAAATGCTGGCCAATCTGCTGAGATTTCGGGTTAACTTCAGGCTGATGTCAGTCCAGACGGTTGGACCCCATCCTCTAAGGGGTCCCTCACTCCCCCCACAAGCTCCACACCCCTCACCCACCTCTGCTGTTTCAGAGTTGAATTTACCAGATCATATTTATAGTTAAGAGGTCCTGTCTAGATTGTCAGTCTTCAGGGGATCTGATAAACTGGAACTTGCTTTTATTTAATCACTTAAGAGGAATGGAGCCACTCCTGTCCACTCAAATCCAAAATGCTGAGGGCCCTCATCTCTGAGCCATGGAAGGAACCCTGCAGGGTGGGCTCTGCATTAAGAAAATCATTTGACTTGAAAAATCTGAATTTGTAAGACAACCTAACAGGTACCCTGACAACCAGTGAATATTAACTGGAGCCCAGAAGTGCACCTGGGCCCGTAGGGGAAGCAGGTGCAATTCATGTGGAAATGTCTCACCCACATGATGCACATGGGAACACAAACTTGCACCAAGTCCCCGGGTCGGGGGGGTTGTTTTACTTGACCCCAGCTCAGGTCACTGAGCAGCAAGATCTTCCGCCAACTCAAGTGGGTTCCTTAGAAGCAGAGAGGGCCTGTCCCCTGCCATCAGATATCCCATAGTTAGCTCCTACAGCGTGCAGAGAACCGGGAGCTGCTCTGGGGAGAGGAGGGTGTCCGCGTTCCTGCCTTCACGGTGCTTCTGATCTAGTCAGAGGCGTAGTTTAATGTGTGTGACTTGACTGAAGGGAAAACAGCTTCTTCCCCCCGATTCTAACGTACATTATCGTGTAACTTCTTATTAGAGGAAACTGGGAAGATAGAGGAAAGTAGAAAGAAGAAAAGTCACATATAATCTCCTCAGTTGCTGTTCCCCTTTTGTTAAGCATGTATATACGTGTATGTGTGTGTGTGTGTGTGTGTGTGTGTGTGTATATATATATATATATGTTAAGCATATATATATATATATATGTAAGGGCCCTTACCGAGCAGGGTATGTATATATATATATATACCCTGCTGGGTAAGGGCCCTTATAACTCCAAACTACCTGGCACTGTGATATGTGGTGAGTCTGGAAGGGCATTGTGGTGCGGGTGAGTTTGGGAACGGGAGAGGTGAAGGGACAAGTCAAGAAGGAGTTTGATCTCAGACTGCCAGAGGACTGGGCCCTGGGCGGTGGGGTCCCAGCCTGAGGCCCGCTGAGCTGGAGAGACTGCTGTGCCTCTGGGTGGCAGGGGAGGGGTGGCTCAGGGACCTGGCTGTCCATCACCGCGTGAGTCTGTCTCCACCCACGTCTGTCCCCATCCACGTGCTCTGGAGGGGAGCCCAAGGATGTGGCACTCTGGCTGGCTCCTCCCTTCACCTTTGGCTATGATTTTGTTCTGCGGGAAAAGCTTAGGGGCAGCATGCAGCACAGTCCTCCCGGGACAGCTCTGCATCACCTGGCTGCCTTTCTGTCTGTTAGATTCCAGGCGTCTGTCATCCTTCTCTGAGCATCCCTCTCTTCTTTCTAACTTTTTGCACCTTCCAGATGTCTCCACCACCACAGATCTCTCTTGAGAGTGCCCGTGGCCTCCAGGCCCAGGTTCTCCTCCCTGAGGAGTCTGAGGTTGGCCTGACATGAGGCCCCTGCCCAAGCCCCCTCGTGCCCTTGTCACGGCGGACGGCTCCCCACCCCCCCACCCCCCCGGGCTAGCAAGTGCATGGTCCCCGCCTTGCTCCCAGCCTCCCCACTCCCTTTCTAATGGCTTGGGTTTGCAGCGGCTTCATTTCCGTGGTCATTGTACATCACTATATATACTGGTAGTTATAAAAACTGGTACTTTATATTGTTTCTTCCGGGTGACCGTTGTCCCAGGAGCCACTTCTTTTCCTCCTGGGGAGTCTGGAGACCCCACCAGGGTTTGTTCATTGCACATTTTGTTACAGCAACTCCTCTCACGTTATGAAACTCTTTGTGCTTTTTCCCTGCCTGTGTCAGCGTTCATAGTTCGCGTGGACCATTCTCTGTGTCTTTGGGACTGGGCGCTTCTTTGGCCATTGGGGGGGTGTTGTGTTTGTATTGCATGAGGTTGCGGGAAAGCCTATTACTGCCACACGAAGGTGGGGTCATCGCGTTCCTACCCAGCTCGTCATTATAGGAGCATCTGGGGGTCCCTGGCCTTTCCTGCATAGGTGATTGCATGTCTGACTGCATACTTGCCCCAGACCTTTCCATTGTGTCTGAGTCCCCGCAACTGTTGGCTCTGTTCCAAGGCCCTATGCAGAGGAGCCACGTCACGTGAAGCTGCAGAAGGGCTCGGAGCCGCTGGGCATCTCCATCGTGAGTGGAGAGAAGGGTGGGGTCTACGTCTCCAAGGTGACAGGGGGGAGCATCGCTCACCAAGCCGGCCTGGAGTATGGGGATCAGTTACTTGAGGTGAGTGAGAGCTGCCCCTCGCACTGCCTTCTTCTCTCCGTCCTCTCCTCCCTTCCTGGGAAGAGCTGTGCTTCCCCGGTCCCCAGCCCCCACCGCGTCACTGAGCGTGCTCTGGATGTTCCCTAGTTCAATGGCATAAACCTGCGGAGCGCCACGGAGCAGCAGGCCCGGCTCATCATTGGGCAGCAGTGTGACACTGTCACCATCCTGGCCCAGTACAACCCACACATGCACCAGCTCAGCAGCCACTCTCGGTCCAGGTGAGTGCCTGGGCTTCCCATGGGGGGCGTCCGGGCTGGGGCAGGACAGAGGGTGCAGCCCGGGGGCTGACTGTGAGTTCCGGCCATTCAGCGGCCGGAAGAGGAGAGTTGGCCAGCCCCGGATTTCGGAAAAAGAACATGGAGGAGGAGGAGGATGTGAGGTGTAGGGTGTGGAAGCACATGGCTGGATCCCCTCCCCCCGTGCAGCAGGAAGCCCCCCCCACAGGTGTGTGGTAGCCAGGAACGGAGGCCCTGGGGGCGGGATTCTCACACAGAGGGTTCTGGCCCCCTGTCCATGTCTGCCCCTGAGCTGTGGGTTGCCGGGCATGCGGGAGAAGGGGGAGACCTGCCCCTGCCACGCAGCACTGCGCAGCTCAGCCAAGGGGGGACAAGATGCACAAACGGAGGCAAAGGGATGGTGAATTTGTGGGCCCCCAGCCCACACCTTCAGAGAGGATCCCCAGGTTGAGGACAGGCAGATCCTACAGGGTGGACGACCTGAGTCCCAGCTCCCAAGGCATCTGCTCTTCTCCGGGCTCCAAGCCCCTGACCCAGTCCCTGCTCTCCACCCCCCCTAGCCATGGTCAGCACCGGAGAGGGGGTGGCTGAGGACGGCCGGGGACCGCGGGCTGCTCTTTACTCCTCCTGCCCTCCGTCCCCAGCTCCCACCTGGACCCTGCCAGCACCCACTCCACGCTCCAGGGCAGCAGTACCACCGCCCCGGAGCACCCCTCTGTCACTGACCCGCTGATGGAGCAGGAGGAGGGCCCTGGCACCCCCCCGGCCAAGCAGAGCACCCCCATTTCCAGGTCAGCCAACGCGTGCTGTGAGCCTTCTGTCTGTGCGCGCCGGCCTGGGGGGTGGGGCAGGCGGTCGTGGTTGTGGCCTGAGCACACCCTGCCGGCATCCCCCCCTCCCCCCCAGGGCCACGGCCGCATAGCAGGCTGTCAGGCCTTGGGGTGGGAAGCATGCCATTCCTTTCCTCCCGCCCTCCTGCCCTTTCTCACTTTCTTGTTTTTTCTCTTTTGTTTCCTCGTTGACTTGTTCCTAGCTCTGCCTCTCTTCCTTTCCTCCTTTTCTCAGTTACTCGTGGTCTGTCTTTAGTCTCCACCCAGCCAGGTCCTGGGCTGTGGCCGCCACCAGCAGTCGCCCCCAGGGAGCTCCGGGGTTAGAGGGTGACAGGCCAGTGTCCAGGCATGTGCAGCACGTGCTGGGAGGGCCGGGGCAGGTCACGCGGGGCAGTGAGCAAGAGTGTGGCAGGGAGCAGAGCCAGTTAAGTCAACACGTTCAGGGTGAGCAGGGGTTAGCTGTGCACATGGGGGGAGCGGGAGGCATGGCCAGAGGGCAGGAGGAGGCAGGGCATGCACAGGAGCCAGAGGGAAGATGGGGAGAGGGCCGCACGGGCCTGGGCGTGCAGCCATCGTTCCGTAGGCCCGCACCAAGCCCTGGCCTCCCTCAGAACGAGGCCCGCTCTGCGTTCCTGCCCTGGATCCGTCACGTTGGGACTTGGATGCGGTCACCACAGCTGGCCTGTCCCCAGGTCCCCATCGCTGTCCCGTTTCCTCCCCTCCGAGTGCTAACCAGTGTCTCCCTCACTGTGCTGTGAGTTCCCCGATGGCCAGGGGCCCCCTCTTGGTGGCGTAGCACAGTCCCTGGGCCAGAGAAGCTGCTCCGTACACGTTGCCAAGTGGTCTGTTGTGCCCTGGGCTGTGAGACTAGCTCTGACTTTCCTCAGGCAGAACAGGGTTAGGAGAACAGGTGCCGTCCAGGTGGGGAGAGAGGCAGCCCCACGGCACTCGATGGACAGCTGGGCCAGAAAGCAGGGCACTGGTTTTCATTTGGTCCCCAGCTGGCTTTCTCAACTGGGGCCGTGTTTTCACCTCTACAAACCTCAGCTTCCAGCCTGTAAACTAAGTCGCTAGAGCCAGAACCCGGATGGGAGCGCCGGGAGACCTCACGGAGTAAAGGGAAAACTGCCGGGGCATTAGCCACTGTGTAGTCTTTCACGCCCTGCTCCCCCTGTGTGTGATTGAGGGACTTTCTTTTCCTTCCCCAAAGGATGGTGGGAGATGTCAACAAGAAGACCCCAGAGCCGCGAGTCGTCTTCATCAAAAAATCCCAGCTGGAGCTTGGAGTCCATTTATGTGGAGGGAACCTGCATGGGGTGTTCGTGGCGGAGGTGGAGGATGACAGTTCTGCCAAGGGCCCTGATGGCCTTGTGCCCGGAGACCTCATCCTCGAGGTGAGTTCTGAGCTGCTGAGCGGCAGGCCCCGCCCCTCCCTGCCAGCCCCGCGGGCTTCCTGCACCCTCCAGCAGCACGGGGTGGCTGTCGTGCCTGGCGCCCCCTGGTGGTGCTGAATGCTGCCAGGACCCTGGGGACGGGTCACAGGGCCGTGAGCGGGGCCCTGGCTTGGGCACTGGTGTCGGGAGGGAGGATCCTCTACTGTGTCAGCAGCAGGACCATGGTCTGATGGAGCATCCTCTCCCTCTTGCTGGGTCTCCCGTTTGATGGGGGAGATGGTTCATAGGTATTCAAAGACACGGGTAGTATAAGCAAAAGGTGGTATAAGCAAGTGAGGGCTGTAAAAACAGGCCAGCAGACCCTGGCAGAGGACTCAGCCTTACCTGCAGAGGCGAGGCATGCAGATTCCCAATGAAGGGGATCTTAAATCTCGGCCTTATCCCACAACCGCCCGCTCACTGGTGCCGGAGGCGCCCCTGGCTTCTGCCCTCTGAGCACAGTCCGCTGTCCTTGTGCAGTATGGCAGTCTGGATGTGCGCAATAAGACTGTGGAGGAGGTCTACGTGGAGATGCTGAAGCCCAAGGACAGTGTCCGTCTCAAGGTGCAGTACCGCCCCGAGGAGTTCACCAAGGTCAGGGGCCTGCCTGGCGACAGCTTCTACATCAGGTACCAGGGGCCAGGGGTTCCAGGGATTTGGGGCCAGGGGAGGTGCCTTCTGAGGAGACTGGTCCTGGTGAGTGTCTCTGCAACACAGAGGGCCGGACTGTGGTCCTTGTTGCTTGGGCCCCAAACCACGTGCTCACGGCTTGTGACTTAGATGCTTGTGACTTAGGGATACTTTGCTTGAGGGCCTGCAGGACCACATGGGCTCCCTCTTTAGGGTTTGGGGCTTGGGAAATTTTGAGGCTGCAGAGCCCCATTTTCCTGTGCGCTGCACTCCTCTCCTGGTCTCCCCCACCCCACGTCGGCAGATCCATCTGCGGTGTGTGTGAGTATCAAGGCACGCGCGTGCCCGAAGTACGGTATGACTTGTGTGCAGGTGGGCACAGGCACCAGGTATTTTCTAGAAGGAGCTCTAGCTTCCTTCATGTTCCCTAAGCTCTGAGGCCACAGAAAGGAAAAAGCACTGAGCAGCTGTGTACTGTGAGATACGGTCTCTGTCTCTAGGACACCCTCCTGGGTGGGAGGTGACATATTTCCATCCTGGAGAGTTTCCCTTCTATAGGAACCATTGACCTTGACTTGGCGGCAGGGAGGGAAGGCCCATTTGGAAGACGGGATATGGTCCTTGGCAAGACGTTCTGTATCTGATGGATGTGAGGCAGCCCTCGTCCCCAGGGAGCCCCTAGTCTTAGGGGAGGCAAGACAACGTTGTTCTGTTACATAAAGCCGGGGGTTCCCTTCTCTGGGAACTGCCCCCAGCATGGGGAGAGGTGGGTCCTGATCGTGGTCTGGGGAAAGCTCAGAGCAGGAGAGCTGTCTCAGGAGACTGGCTGCCAAAGCGTGCGGCTGGCTGGTCTTCCAGCAGCCGGTAGCCTCCTCCTGATCCTGTTCCCTCTGTCTCCTGGCCCAGGGCCCTGTATGACCGGCTGGCGGAGGTGGAGCGTGAGCTGAGCTTTAAGAAAGATGACATCCTCTACGTGGATGACACCTTGCCTCAGGGCACATTTGGGTCCTGGATGGCCTGGCAGCTGGACGAGAATGCCCAAAAGATCCAGCGTGGCCAGATCCCCAGCAAATACGTGTAAGTGTTCATGTCTGGGCTTGGAGGGGGCGGCGCCCACCCCTGGAGCTGTCCCACAGGATCGGGGTTCAGTTTGCCGTGCACCCTGGTGTATGGTCTGTACGTTTTGCCCAAACCGCTTGTCTAGAAAGCTGCTTCTAGTGCAGTGCAGCGGTGTACGTAAGTCAGTGCTCTACAGAAGAACCGTGGCAACTTAGGAAACATAACTGTTATTTTTAGCAGATTTATTGAGATATATTCCTATACCATGCAGTCCACCCAAAGTGTCCGATTCAGTGGCTTTTGGTGTACTCACAGCCGTGCGCCACCATCCCTACTGTCATTTCAGAGCTTTCTCGTCTGCTCAGAAGCAGCCCTGCACGCGTTAGCTACCCCACCTGTCCTTCCGTCTTTCCTGCCTTTCTCCCCCACCCGAGGCAGCCACGACTCTACTTTCTGTCCCTGTAGATTTCCCTGTTCTGGACTCTCCTGTGAATGTGGCCTTCTGTGCCTGCTTTCTTGCGCTTTACATAGTGTTTTCGAGGTCCTACCATGTCGTGGCGTGCATCCGTGTTTCATTCCCTTTTGTGGCTGGAAGCCTCACTTGTCATGTCACCAAGGGAAAGCTGTCCCAGCACTTCCTTTTGACTCTGACCTGAGTGTAGGAACTGGCCTGCTCCGAGAGCGTCCCCTAGCTCTGGTGCGTGGGTCACCCCCACGGCAGCAGTACTGAGGGGTCCTCGGTGGTGTGGGTGGGTGGCATAGCCAAGAGACCTGCCACAGAGCGTTGGAGGAGCCTGGGGTCCTGGCTTTCCCCTCCGCGTGGGCAGGGCGGGGTGGGCAGGAGGCGGGCGCTAGGCCCTTCCCAGCATCACCATTCCCTGTGCCCGCAGGATGGACCAAGAATTCTCCAGGAGACTCAGCATGTCTGAGGTCAAAGATGACAACAATGCTGCAAAGACGCTGTCGGCGGCCGCACGCAGATCCTTCTTTCGAAGGAAACATAAGCACAAACGCAGCGGGTCCAAAGATGGGAAAGACCTCCTTGCCTTGGACACCTTTGCCAACGACACCATTCCACTCTTCGAAGGCAAGTGGCCGAACTCACTTTTCCAGCAGGCTCTCAGAATTAGGCTTGCCACTGACCACAGAGACAGGACAGCAAGGACTTAGACAAGATAGAGGTTCACCCTGCTTTTGCACCGAAGTCCCGGTCGGGGTGGTGGTACTGCTGTCCTCAGGGTCTGCCATCTGTCATCTGTAGGGCGTGGCTTCCACGGTCAGCATGTGACATTGCAGCGCCAGCCATCACATCCCGATTCAGGCAGCGGGAAGGAGGATGGGGCCAAAGTGTGCCGCAGCTGAGTGTGCCTCCTTAAACTGCTTCCCTGGAGGTCCCACCCTGCGACCTCGACTCACTGCATCAGCAAGAGAGCCTGGAAAGGCGGGGTTTTAGCTGGCACCGTGCCGGCCTCAGTAACGTAGGTTCCGTTAGTACAGAAGAAGGGAAGGATGGGTATCGGACAGGCAAAAGCAGTCTGTGCTCAGTGCATTGCTTCTGGTTTCTTTTGGGGTTATTGTAGGCTGTTTGGTGGTAACCAAGAGCCACCAGTCTCTGCAGATCTTTGGCCTTTTCTGGCTTCATTCCTGTGTCCATGAACGATTCTTACGAGATCTTCCCGGGCCAGGCACCGCACCAGGGCCGGAGCTGCAGATTAGGGAGTGTTAGACATCCCCCGGCCGATTGTCCTTGGGGAAAGCGTGCCTTTGTCCTGGAAAGCAGGAGGCTCTTACGACTGCCGCTCGTGGGATCCTGGTGTGTGTCCAGTGTCCTAGAATGTTGCCCTCCCAGGCAGGCAGGCTACGAAGCCGGCAACGAGCAGCACACGACAGGACAGCTTATTTCATCCTTCCCTGCTCCCTTTTTTATATATATATATATATATATACTTATTTATTTAATTTTTTTTTTTTTTTTTCAATTTATTTGACAGAGAGAGACAGTGAGAGAGGGAACACAAGCAGGGGAGTGGGAGAGGGAGAAGCAGGCTTCCCGCTGAGCAGGGAGCTCAATGCGGGGCTCCATCCCAGGACCCCGGGACCATGACCTGAGCCGAAGGCAGATGCTTAATGACTGAGCCACCCAGGCGCCCCACCTTTTTTATTTTTTAAATGAAGGCCTTAGGCCCTGGGAGTTGAGTAAGTCCCACCCTTGTTTGTGGCCCATTGTCCCTCTGTCAGGACGGGATGGCGAACCCCAGCCGGTGGCCACATCTGTTTCTGTACGGCCTAGACTAACCGTGGATGTTCACACGTTTAAATGTGGTAAGAGAGGCCGTCTGTAGGTGCGCACACCTTCTGGCCTAGACTAACAGTGGATGTTTACACGTTTAAATGTAGTAAGAGAGGCCGTCTGTAGGTGCGCACACCTTCTGGCCTAGACTAACAGTGGATGTTTACACGTTTAAATGTAGTAAGAGAGGCCGTCTGTAGGTGCGCACACCTTCTGGCCTAGACTAACAGTGGATGTTCACACGTTTAAATGTAGTAAGAGAGGCCGTCTGTAGGTGCGCACACCTTCTGGCCTAGACTAACCGTGGATGTTTACACGTTTAAATGTAGTAAGAGAGGCCGTCTGTAGGTGCGCACACCTTCTGGCCTAGACTAACAGTGGATGTTTACACGTTTAAATGTAGTAAGAGAGGCCGTCTGTAGGTGCGCACACCTTCTGGCCTAGACTAACAGTGGATGTTTACACGTTTAAATGTAGTAAGAGAGGCCGTCTGTAGGTGCGCACACCTTCTGGCCTAGACTAACAGTGGATGTTCACACGTTTAAATGTAGTAAGAGAGGCCGTCTGTAGGTGCGCACACCTTCTGGCCTAGACTAACAGTGGATGTTTACACGTTTAAATGTAGTAAGAGAGGCCGTCTGTAGGTGCGCACACCTTCTGGCCTAGACTAACCGTGGATGTTTACACGTTTAAATGTAGTAAGAGAGGCCGTCTGTAGGTGCGCACACCTTCTGGCCTAGACTAACCGTGGATGTTCACACGTTTAAATGTAGTAAGAGAGGCCGTCTGTAGGTGCGCACACCTTCTGGCCTAGACTAACCGTGGATGTTCACACGTTTAAATGTAGTAAGAGAGGCCGTCTGTAGGTGCGCACACCTTCTGGCCTAGACTAACCGTGGATGTTCACACGTTTAAATGTAGTAAGAGAGGCCGTCTGTAGGTGCGCACACCTTCTGGCCTAGACTAACCGTGGATGTTCACACGTTTAAATGTAGTAAGAGAGGCCGTCTGTAGGTGCGCACACCTTCTGGCCTAGACTAACAGTGGATGTTCACACGTTTAAATGTAGTAAGAGAGGCCGTCTGTAGGTGCGCACACCTTCTGGCCTAGACTAACCGTGGATGTTCACACGTTTAAATGTAGTAAGAGAGGCCGTCTGTAGGTGCGCACACCTTCTGGCCTAGACTAACCGTGGAGGTTTACACGTTTAAATGTAGTAAGAGAGGCCGTCTGTAGGTGCGCACACCTTCTGGCCTAGACTAACCGTGGATGTTTACACGTTTAAATGTAGTAAGAGAGGCCGTCTGTAGGTGCGCACACCTTCTGGCCTAGACTAACCGTGGATGTTTACACGTTTAAATGTAGTAAGAGAGGCCGTCTGTAGGTGCGCACACCTTCTGGCCTAGACTAACCGTGGATGTTTACACGTTTAAATGTAGTAAGAGAGGCCGTCTGTAGGTGCGCACACCTTCTGGCCTAGACTAACCGTGGATGTTTACACGTTTAAATGTAGTAAGAGAGGCCGTCTGTAGGTGCGCACACCTTCTGGCCTAGACTAACAGTGGATGTTCACACGTTTAAATGTAGTAAGAGAGGCCGTCTGTAGGTGCGCACACCTTCTGGCCTAGACTAACCGTGGATGTTTACACGTTTAAATGTAGTAAGAGAGGCCGTCTGTAGGTGCGCACACCTTCTGGCCTAGACTAACAGTGGATGTTCACACGTTTAAATGTAGTAAGAGAGGCCGTCTGTAGGTGCGCACACCTTCTGGCCTAGACTAACAGTGGATGTTCACACGTTTAAATGTAGTAAGAGAGGCCGTCTGTAGGTGCGCACACCTTCTGGCCTAGACTAACCGTGGATGTTCACACGTTTAAATGTAGTAAGAGAGGCCGTCTGTAGGTGCGCACACCTTCTGGCCTAGACTAACAGTGGATGTTCACACGTTTAAATGTAGTAAGAGAGGCCGTCTGTAGGTGCGCACACCTTCTGGCCTAGACTAACCGTGGATGTTCACACGTTTAAATGTAGTAAGAGAGGCCGTCTGTAGGTGCGCACACCTTCTGGCCTAGACTAACAGTGGATGTTTACACGTTTAAATGTAGTAAGAGAGGCCGTCTGTAGGTGCGCACACCTTCTGGCCTAGACTAACAGTGGTTGTTTACACGTTTAAATGTAGTAAGAGAGGCCGTCTGTAGGTGCGCACACCTTCTGGCCTAGACTAACCGTGGATGTTTACACGTTTAAATGTAGTAAGAGAGGCCGTCTGTAGGTGCGCACACCTTCTGGCCTAGACTAACAGTGGATGTTTACACGTTTAAATGTAGTAAGAGAGGCCGTCTGTAGGTGCGCACACCTTCTGGCCTAGACTAACCGTGGATGTTTACACGTTTAAATGTAGTAAGAGAGGCCGTCTGTAGGTGCGCACACCTTCTGGCCTAGACTAACAGTGGATGTTTACACGTTTAAATGTAGTAAGAGAGGCCGTCTGTAGGTGCGCACACCTTCTGGCCTAGACTAACAGTGGATGTTTACACGTTTAAATGTAGTAAGAGAGGCCGTCTGTAGGTGCGCACACCTTCTGGCCTAGACTAACCGTGGATGTTTACACGTTTAAATGTAGTAAGAGAGGCCGTCTGTAGGTGCGCACACCTTCTGGCCTAGACTAACCGTGGATGTTTACACGTTTAAGTGTAGTAAGAGAGGCCGTCTGTAGGTGCGCACACCTTCTGGCCTAGACTAACAGTGGTTGTTTACACGTTTAAGTGTAGTAAGAGAGGCCGTCTGTAGGTGCGCACACCTTCTGGCCTAGACTAACAGTGGATGTTTACACGTTTAAGTGTAGTAAGAGAGGCCGTCTGTAGGTGCGCACACCTTCTGGCCTAGACTAACCGTGGATGTTTACACGTTTAAGTGTAGTAAGAGAGGCCGTCTGTAGGTGCGCACACCTTCTGGCCTAGACTAACAGTGGATGTTTACACGTTTAAGTGTAGTAAGAGAGGCCGTCTGTAGGTGCGCACACCTTCTGGCCTAGACTAACAGTGGATGTTTACACGTTTAAGTGTAGTAAGAGAGGCCGTCTGTAGGTGCGCACACCTTCTGGCCTAGACTAACAGTGGATGTTTACACGTTTAAGTGTAGTAAGAGAGGCCGTCTGTAGGTGCGCACACCTTCTGGCCTAGACTAACAGTGGATGTTTACACGTTTAAGTGTAGTAAGAGAGGCCGTCTGTAGGTGCGCACACCTTCTGGCCTAGACTAACAGTGGATGTTTACACGTTCAAATGTAGTAAGAGAGGCCGTCTGTAGGTGCGCACACCTTCTGGCCTAGACTAACCGTGGATGTTTACACGTTCAAATGTAGTAAGAGAGGCCGTCTGTAGGTGCGCACACCTTCTGGCCTAGACTAACCGTGGATGTTTACACGTTTAAATGTAGTAAGAGAGGCCGTCTGTAGGTGCGCACACCTTCTGGCCTAGACTAACAGTGGATGTTTACACGTTTAAATGTAGTAAGAGAGGCCGTCTGTAGGTGCGCACACCTTCTGGCCTAGACTAACAGTGGATGTTTACACGTTTAAATGTAGTAAGAGAGGCCGTCTGTAGGTGCGCACACCTTCTGGCCTAGACTAACAGTGGATGTTTACACGTTTAAATGTAGTAAGAGAGGCCGTCTGTAGGTGCGCACACCTTCTGGCCTAGACTAACCGTGGATGTTTACACGTTTAAATGTAGTAAGAGAGGCCGTCTGTAGGTGCGCACACCTTCTGGCAATACCAGTTGCTTGATATGGCCGTTTTTTCTTTCTGCCAAAAAATGCTGTTGGGATTTTCAGAGGGATGGCATTGAATCTATAGATTGATTCAGGTAGTATGGACATTTTAACAATACTGAGTCTTCCAGTCCATGGGCACAGGATGTCTTTCCATGTATTTGTATCTTCTTTGATTTCTTTTTGCCGTGTTTTGTAGTTTTCAGCTTGCAAGTCTTTCACCTCCTTGGTTAGGCGTATTCCTAAGTATTTTATCCTTTCTGATGTTAGTAAGTGGGTTTGTTTTCTTCATTTCTTTTTCAGAATGTATGTTGTTAGTGTATAGGAGTGCAACTGATTTTTGCATGTTGAATCTGTATTCTGAAAGTTTGCTGAAATCGTTAGTTCTAACAGGTTTTGTGTGTGTGTGTGTGTGTGTGTGTGTGTGTGTGTGTGTATTCTCTAGGGTTTTCTACATCGAGATCGTGTCATCTGTGAACAGGTAATTTTACTACTTGTTTTCCAATGTGGATGCCTTCTTTCCTTCTCTTGTCTAATTGCCCTGGCTGGGATTTCCATTACTGTGTTGGGTGGTCATGGCAAGTGTGGGCATCCTCGCCTTTGTTTCCGATCTTAGAGGGAGAGCTTCCTGTCTTCTGCCTTTGAATGGGATTTAGGTACAAGCTTTTCATACAAGGTTTTTGTTACGTTCGAGTAGTTTCCTTCTGTTCCTACTTTGTTGAGTGTTTTTATCATGAAAGGGTAGTTAATCTTGTCAAATGCATTTTCTGTGTCAGTTGAGATGATTATGTGGTTTTTGTCCTTCATTTTGTTAACGTGTATGACATTGATTGATTTTTGTATGTTAAGAACCATCCTTGCATTCCAGGTATAAATCCCACTTGGTCATGGCTTATGATCCTTTTCATGTGTTGCTGAATTCATTTTGCTAGTATTTTGTTGAGGATTTTTGCATCCATGTTCATAAGGGATATTGGCCTGTAGTTTTCTTGTTGTGTCTTGGGATGAATTTGGAAGTGTCCCCTCCTCTTCAATTTTTGGAAGAGCTTGAAGAGGACCGGTATTAATTTTTTTTAAGTGTTTGGTAGAATTCTCTGGTGAAGAAGCCATCTTGTCCTAGGCTTTTTCTTGTGAGGAAGTTTTTCTATTACTTGCATCTCCTTACTTGGTATAGCTCTGTTCAGATTTTTTTTTTTTTATTTCTTCATGATGTAGTCATGATACATTCTATGTTTCTAGGAATTTATCATTTCTTCCAGGTTGTCTGATTTGTTTACATGTAATTGTTTGTAGTAGTTTGCGATAAACCTTTTCATTTCTGTGGAATCGGTTATCATTTCCCTTTCTTCTTATTCCAGTGATTTAAGTCTTCTCTCCATTTTTCTTCATTAGTCTAGCCAAGAGTTTGTTAATTTTGTTGATCTTTTCAAGAAACCAACTCTTGGTTTCATTGATTTCTTTTCTAATTGTTTTTCTATTCTCTATTTATCTCTGCTCTTTATTATTTCATTCCTTCTGCTCATTTTGGGTTTAGTTTGTTTTTTTCCCCTGATCCCCCAAGTGTAAGTTGGGTTGTCGATTTCTTCTTTCTCAGTGTCTGCATTTACCAATACACACTTCTCTCCTAGTACTGCTTTCGCTGCAGTAAGTGTCCGTATGCTATGGTTTTGTCTTCATTTGTCTCCCGAAGTTTTCTGAATTGCCCTCTGCTTTTTTTCTTTGACCCCTTGGTTGTTTGAGAGTGAGTTGTTTAATTTCCATATATGAGTCTATTTTCCTGTTTTCCTTTTGTTGTTGTATTCTAGTTTCCTTCCATTGTGGTCAGAAAAGATACTTCGTGTAGTTTCAATCTTTCTTAAGTTTGTTTTGTGGCTTAACAGGTGGTCTGTCCTGGAGGTGGTCTGCCCTGGAGAATGCTCCCTGTGCACTTGAGAAGGATGTGTCCTCTGCTGTTGCTGGGTGGAGTGCTGGGCGCTCATCTGTGAGGTCCATTTGGTCCATAGTATTTGTGGTTCAGCTGCTCTTCCTTATTTTCTCTCTGGTTGTTTTATCCGTAATGAAGGTGGGGGCATTGAAGTCCCTACAAGTACTGCGTAGCTCTCTCTTTCTCCCTTCAGTTCTCTCAATGTTTGCCACACATATTTAGGAGCTCTTGTGTGAGGTGCATGTGTGTTTGTAATTTTTGGATCTTTCTGGAGAATTGGCCTTTTTATCATTACGTAATGTCCTTCTTGGTCTCTTGTGAGAGCTTCTGCCTTAAAATCCATTTGGCCTGCTGTAACTGGCTGCCTGCTCGCATAAGATTCCTAACTGCCTGAAATAGCTGTACTCTTTCACTTTCATTAGCCTGTGTGTGTCCGTAGATCTGAAGCGAGTCTCCCCTCAAGAGCATGGAGCTGGATCTTGTGTATTCGTCCGTTTAGCCAGTCCATTCACATTTAAAGCAATTACTAATATGGGAGGACTTACTCTTGCCACTGGAATTGTTTTCTGTATGTCTTGTAGATTTATTGTCCATCTTTTCGTCCCTTGCTGCCGTCCGTTGTGCTGTGCTGGTTTTTTTTTTTTTTTTTTTTTGGTTTTTGGGGTTTTTTTTGTAGTGACAGGTTTTGATTCCTTTCTCACATCCCTTTGTGTATATTTCAC
This sequence comes from Halichoerus grypus, assembly GCF_964656455.1. NCBI lineage: Eukaryota > Metazoa > Chordata > Mammalia > Carnivora > Phocidae > Halichoerus > Halichoerus grypus. The sequence continues at coordinate 48,498,269 of NC_135718.1, forward strand.
AGATATTTTCTCTTTGGCTACTATGCAATTACATAAAACATCTTAAAGTTATAACAATCCATTTCATTATTTTTTTTTTACGTAAGCTCCACGCCCTGCATGGCCCTGTGCTAGAGCCCAACGCGGGGCTTGAACTCATGACCCTGGGATCAAGACCTGGGCTGAGATCAGACACTTAATCAACTGAGCCACCCAGGTGCCCCTGTAACAATCCATTTTAAACTGTTAACAACTTAATTTCAGTCTCCTATAAAAATTCCATGTTACACCTCTGTGTCCCCCTCCCCTTGATGTTGTTGATGACACCTTTATATCAATGTATATATTAGCATAGATTTATAATTACTTTTGTGCTGTTGCTTTTAAAAACCTACGCCAGATTTAAAAGTGATTTACATACCTATATTACATTACTTCCAGATTCTCTATTTATGTGTACATTTATCCTTCCCAAGGAGCTTTATATTTTTGCTGGTTGGATTTAATGACTTGTGAGATGCTCTGTGGCTCTCTAATGTTGTAATTATGAAGGCTTACAATGAAGCAGATTGTTCAGGAAGGAACAGGAATCTTCTAAATCGGTATCCCACTGCGTGGAGTGTTACTAGTCGTTAGAGGAGAGTATGATTCTTGCTCAAATAAGTTGAAGGCATAGAGACTTACTGTCCATACAGAGGGAAATGGGCGAATAGATGCAGTGTACTCATGCGTGGGAGGTTCAGAAGGAATACAGGAGAGCAAGATGAATCAATAGGGATGCATTCTAGAAACATAACACTGAGTGAAAGAGGGAGGTGCAGAATGTTGACATTACTATGTCATTTTTGTTGAACACGTATGTAGCAGATTTTGTAGTCTTTTCTGAGTATGTAAAAATAAACATGTGAGAATAACAAACATCTGGAAGGATATCCTTCCAGCTTCTAAGGCTGGTGGGGACCAGGATGGATTGGAGAAGGGGTGTCAGAGGAGCTGTTTGGCTTTACCTGTAACGTTCTGATTTTTAAAAGAGGGATGTGTTCGTCTTCTCCTGGAGAAAGTCCTTTGCCCTGAGACTTCTCAGAGGCTTTAGTCAGAAATGCACAGGCATTCCTGGATGGTAGATGTGGCTACCAAACCCTTCCCTGCCGACCGGAACAGATCAGCTGGCCACTAGGTTGAGAAATGCTGTAGAGAATGCCATGGAGGTATACATGGATAATCATCAGTCCTTAAAAAAAAAAAAAATACATGTGTCGGTGTGGGTGAGGGAGGGGAGAGACTGCGTTCGCTTCCCCCTCAGGTCTGCCCATGAGCTTGTTCCTAGTGGAGCCCGGGCTGCACTTGGCCCCACGCCGTGTGCTCACCCACAGCCCCGTCGCCAGTCAGGCCTTGTCGTTTGGCGGTGTGCAGGCCTTCCGGGCAGAGCCTCCCCTTGACCCTTCCCCAGAGGCCACCCCAGCCCACCCTGCCCTCAGCCTGCTGTCCTGCCAGGCTCGGCCAGGGCTGCAGCTCCTGCCGCGCCCCTCCTATGGGCCTGCCACTGGTCTCTTCATCCTCGGGGCCAGCACAGGATTCCTTTAACCCCTCTGCTCTCTGGGACCTCTTGCTCTGTTGCCTGGAGTTGTCGAGAGCTCTTGCGTGGCCATTGGGGCTTATCACGAGTTTCTGTCTTGTGACACTGGTGAGCCTGTGTTTTGTATTCTTTCCGAAGTTTCTGAGGTGCCAGCACGGTGACCAATACTGAGGAGGTGCTGGTGTTAGGCCATCTCTTTCGGCAAGGACTTGTTTATTCATTTGGGAAAGGGGGGGTGTCCTACGCAGATCGCCGAGGCTATTGGCTTGACTCCTGTAACCGAGACCAGATAACAGTGGCCAAAGTGTGATTTCTGCGCCCCGTAAAAGTCCCAGCTGGTACGTGGCTCCAGGAAGACAGCTCTATCCTAGCGATCATCCGGAGACCCAGGTCCCGTTGGTCCTGTAGCTCTGTCATTCTTCTGAAGGTTGTCCTCATCAGCAGGGTCCAGGCTGGCTGAGCAGCCCCGGTCTTCTCCTTTTTAGCCCCTGGGAAGGGGGCAAGGAGGTGGGAGCTTCACCTCTGCCCACTGGGTCACATGACCACACCTGCCTGCAGGGGACGTTTTCTCTCTAGAGAGCAGACAATGGATAGTGGGGTCAAGGGGAGCAGGCCTAAGACACGTGAGGAAGAATCTGAGCGGAAGGAAGTGCTGGAATGACTGCTCTAGGGTGTTCCCAGAGCGAGGACACTTGTGCTGGACTGCAGGAGTGACCGTGCCCCGGTGTGCCCGGGACAGGGGGGCTCTTCGTGCTACACCTGGGCAAGTCCCAGGTGAGCCGTGCTGAGCTGCTCACCCGGCCTGGCTCGGGAGTTGTGGACTGAGGGGGCGGACCTCCCTGGGGTGAGCAAGACCAGGGCAGCTGTGGGCCCCTGGCCTCCCTCCCTCCCTCCGCTCCGGGTGCGTGCCCGTGACACTGCCCCTCTCTCCCTCAGATTCGGTGAGCCTCGCCTATCAGCGGGTCCAGAAAGTAGACTGCACCTCCCTGAGGCCTGTCCTGATCCTGGGGCCTTTACTGGACGTGGTGAAGGAAATGCTGGTGAATGAGGCGCCCGGCAAGTTCTGCAGATGCCCCCTCGGTAAGGGGCACCCCCAGTGCCTGCTGGCCTCTGCCTGCCAGTCTCCTGGGGCTGGGTCCTTCGGTGTTTCAGAGCCCTCCTGACTCGGGTCACAGCAGTGTGTTTCCTCTGGGAGGAAGGACAGGAGGACAGGTCTTCTGCACAGGGTTCTTACCCAGAGGGCGCCGCGACGGCTCCCCGGGCCAGGGGGCATCCTCATTCCTGTTTCTGTGCTTTGCAGAGGTGATGAAGGCCTCCCAGCAGGCCATAGAGCGGGGTGTCAAAGACTGCCTGTTTGTCGACTACAAGCGGAGGAGTGGCCATTTCGACGTGACCACAGTGGCTTCCATAAAGGAGATCACAGAAAAGGTACCCATTGCTTAGACCAAGGGTTAGGGTTTGAGAATTTGGGCCTGGACTCCCCCCCCCCCCCCCGCCCCCCGCCCCGCTGTGCCTCTGGACCTCTGCCCTGTGCGTCTCTTGGGGCTTCAGTGCACTTGCCCGTGTCCTTTTAGTCCAAGTTACCCTCCGTCAGGGTTTGCCCCCATTGCTTCTGTGTGTTTCCACCGTCATAAACTGGGTGCTGGTCCCTGTGCACACATCACTCCTCTCCCTCTGAGGATTCGGATCTAATGAGAGCTTTGAGCTCTAGGAAAGCCCCCACACGGAGGATTCTACAAGAGGGTCCTGCACCTGCTCAGTGTGTGTGCAGAGCTTTATGTGTGCCTTATTCTGGGGACAGGGTGCCCAGCTTCCATCAGGGCCTCTGCCCCTGAAAGTGTTAAGAGCCATTTCTGTGTGTCTTGAATGTACTGGGATCCATTTGCCAGGGAGCGTGAGGAAAAGTGGGGAGACCTGTAAGGTGTATTGGAAAAGCAGACGTCGAGGGTATACTCCTCGGGCCCTGTCCTTCTTGGGCTGCTCATTTCACCCCATAAGGCTTTGGTTTGCTCCTCACTGAATGAGGGAGGTGGCTTCTGGCAGCTGGGAGTGTGGATTGCCCAGTTGAAGTGGATGCGCTCCAGTTAGGTGTGCCCCAGGGAGTTAGAAACTCGACTCGGCTGGGCTTCCTCAGTGGAGCTTTCGGGGTCAGGGAGAGCCCCATGCAGAGTGCCCGTGGTCTTTCTTTGGCTCACACTCCACCTGGAGGCTCAGGGGACCCCGGGACACGTTTCAGTCACAGTCACGCAGACACACACAACCCTTCCCCAGGTCAGGCCCTGCTGAGTCTCCCCGTCTTCATTTGCTCAATCTGGCAGGAGTGAGGCTCTTGAGGCGGGTTGGGGTCGGGCTTCAAGAAGCTCCCTGTGTCTGGGCAGAGGCAGGAAGGGCAGTTTGGAGGTGGGCTGTCCAGACCCCATTCCGCCCTGGCTCCTAGCCTTGACCACCATCAGAGTTGACAGCTTGTGGGGAGAGCTTTTCTGGGGGGAAGCCCTCCACAGGTTTTCCTACGTGGTCTTCATACTAGACTGGTCCTCTTTGGTGCAGGAGGTGGGGCAGTGTGGGAGAGAGGGGGGCCCATCTGTGGCAGGGCTCCATCCCCAGGCCCTGACACATCACATGCCCCCTTTAGAACCGGCACTGTCTCCTGGACATCGCCCCCCACGCCATCGAGCGGCTGCACCACATGCATATCTACCCCATCGTCATCTTCATCCACTACAAGAGTGCCAAACACATCAAGTAGGTGGCTGGCTCCTCGGGGCTTGGTGGGCTGGGGGGGCTTGCTGGGGGCGAGGCTGCTGGCTCAGTGGACCTCAGTGCAGGTGGGCGTGGAAGAATGAGAGGGGTGGTAGTGTAGGAAACGTTCCGCATCTCACGCTCACTCAGGCAGTGCTAACCAGGCACAGTCCTCGTCCCCACCAGCCCTTGTTCCTATGCGGTCGTTGCCACAGTTCCCTATGTGCGTCATTCCCTGTGCATCCCGTCCCTCTCTCCCCTTCTGCCTCTTAGCTTAGGGCTCCCAAGGACACAAGCAGCTAGGTGACCTGGGCTGGGGCCAGTCTGCTAGGAGCTGGCTTGGGACGCGAATGAGCCTTTGCTTTCCCTGAACTCCAGTTTCCGTGCTGGTTGGGCTGACCGCTCATCAGGGCCTCCCTCCGTTTTGCCTTTCTGTGCTTCCAAGCTTCTGGTTCCTGCACCTCGGGGCCAGCTGGGGTGTCTGCTTTCCGCGTGCATGCACCAGGGTGCCCACCTTCCCCCCCATGCCCGGAGCTCCCCTTGGGGCCTGCAGGCTTGCTGTGCTTTACGAGGGGAGCACCTGGGGCCCTATTGTTGGAGGCCCTGTTACTCTGGACGAAGGAAAGAGGAGGGCCCGGGAAGGTGAGACACTCAGCCTGCTTCTCTGGATGTCTGACAGGGAGCAGAGAGACCCCATCTACCTGAAGGACAAGGTGACTCAGAGGCATTCCAAAGAGCAGTTTGAGACGGCTCAGAAGATTGAACAGGAGTACAGTCGGTACTTCACAGGTAGGTGTGCCTCTGGGCTGGAGAGGAAGAGTGGGCAGTGGGGACGGATGCCCGGTCGGGGCCGCCGCGGTCCCCTGCATCGAAGCCGTCCTGCTGGAGTGCTACGGGCTGACGAGGAAGGTTCCCTGGCCTCGTCCCCCAGGTGTTCCCCATGCAGTGGCAGGTCTGTGTCCCCGCAGCAGTGCTGTGCAGGAGGGCTCCGGCGATCCCGGCAGGCAGCCCGGCAGTGCTGGCTCTGCCTGGCCGTCTTCACACCTTCCGGGCAGTCCAGTGTAGCCATGAGGGTTGGCCAAGGGAAGCTGCATTCTTGACAGCTTTGGTCTTTGAAGCACAGCAAACCAAAAGCCACAGTCTGTTGGCTACCATTGTACTTTGTGGCTTCCCCCCCTCTGCTAAAATCAGTCTTCTGTAGGGGGTTAATCACACTGGGGTCACGGAGGCAGGGACAGTGATTTTATTTTAATTCACTTGTACAGACTGTTAGGATCTCGTTTCATGCTTCTCACGCAAAAACAGTTGGTCTCAAAAACCCAGCTTGGAGCTTCTATGTATGTGTGTGTGAGTTTTAATCTCTAATCCATCATAAACCAGTATTTAGTCAAATATATTAACAATTATTAGAGAAATGAAAAATTCAAAACTCCAAAGCTTACAAAATAAAAGCTTTTGACTTTTTATTAGTTTCGACAGACATAAAATTACTCTTGGCACCTTTTTTTAAAAAATTAATTTATTTTTAAAGATTTTATTTGAGAGAGAGAGTGAGAGCGTGCATGAGCAGGGTGAGGGGCAGGGGGAGAAGCAGACCCCCCGCTGAGCAGGGAGCCCGATGCGGGACTCGATCCCAGGACTCCAGGATAATGACCTGAGCTGAAGGCCGCCACTTAGCTGACTGAGCCACCCAGGCGCTCCTCTTGGCACATTTCCAAAGCAGTTTCTAAGCGCTCCCTTGTCTATTTCGGTCCATACCTTGTGGCAAGCGGCCGGGCATGTTTGTCCACTGGCACTGTTCCGTGGAGCACACGGAGAGCCTGGGCTTGTGTCTGCAGGACCCGTGGTGGCGAAAGCCTGCAGAGCAGGGCTGGGCCATAGCTGGGGACGTGTCGTCATCTTGCCTGGGAATCTTCACTGGGCTATGGGATGCCCTGGCTCCTTACACCCATTCTTGTTTCCTGGAGACTCCGGCTGCCGTTTGGACCATCACAACACAACCTCAGACTGCTTTCCAGGGTGCTGGACTCCCCCTTGCAAGACGGGGCAGACCCAACCCAGGGCGTGCAGTGGGGGCGTGCAGTTAATGCAAGTGATCAAATCCTGGTCGTCCCTGTTACAGAGGCCCTCGAAGCCTGGCAAAATTTGACACCAACCTTCATTTGAGCCCACATTGTCAGTATCCTACTGAACAGCAGAGCAGAGGGACAGATAAAAAGCCAAAGTTATTTGTACTCAACTCTTACTTCTTTTTCTTCCCCAATTTCTTGCTGATGGAAGAGCATGAGGAAGGCAGGCCAAGTAGCTCCAACAGGCAGAAAACCAGAAAGAGTAACAGATGTATTGATTTGCCTCGAACACAGGGTCTGACTCTGAGCTCAATGATGTGTGTGTTTGGGGGCTCTTTTGCAGGGGTCATCCAGGGAGGAGCCCTGTCGAGCATTTGCACTCAGATCTTGGCAATGGTCAATCAGGAACAAAATAAAGTCCTGTGGATTCCGGCCTGTCCACTGTAGAAGAATGCCATTCTGGGAGTGGCTGTGGCTTGGCTGCCCGCGGGCACGCCTGGCCCCGCTCGTGCCCAGCGGTCGGAAGTACACGTCTATCTGTATATAAGCACGGAAGGGAAGGATCCACGCACATGGACTCCAGAAGCACCTCCTTTGTAGCCCGAGGGCCACAGGTGACCGGGACCCGGGCCCAGGCCAGAAGACCGTGTTCCTCTCACACATGTGCTTTAAGTAAAAAACACAAGAGACTTTCGATAGAGGGGTTCAACACCACCCTTTCCTTAGCCAGCTGATCAGAGATGCTGCAAAGAGAACCTTTCAGATCACAAGTTTACAAGCCTTTTCTAAGTATTGGTTGTTTATGTTTACTTGAATGGCCCCGTGCTGTCGGTGCCCAGCCCTGCCCCCCGCCCCGTCAACCCCCCGCGTTGCTTTGGTGTTGGGTTTTGTTCCTGCTTTCAGCAAAACGACTCTGGAACCTCGTTGGCGGCTGCATTGCTCTGGAAGGTTCTTGTCGGTGGGACCAGAGCTTCAGCAAACTTCCTGCTCCTCAGTGGCCCCTCTCCAGGCAGGACACGGCGACTGCAAGGGCTCAGACATGGTGGCAGCAGGAGCAGTGCCTTTGTGGGGCCGAGGCACCAGCGGCCATGTTCTCCCCCCCTGCGCCAGGAAGGCCACTTGGGCATCTCGCAAGCTCGTCGCTCGGGCTTTCTGTCCCGCCTTCTGTGTCCTCTCATTTCTTCTCTGTCTGCAATCGTTACGTCCGCCTTCTCGCTGGGCCGTCCGGGCTCCCTGGGGTCACCGCCATGCCGTAGTTCCAGGCAGGGTGTAAACCGAGGGCTGGCACGTGCCACCGGGTCCTCTTTCGCTTCTGTAAATAATGACCGCTTTGTCAGTGCAATTTTTGCAGGGTAATTCTTAAACTCCATAGGCTGGGGCAGGTACATCAGCTCTCTCTGATAGGAAGACACGTTTCAGACTTGGAACCAAGAGCTCTTAGGGGAAGCATAATGAGGAGTGTCCTCACTGTCAGACATCTAGGGAGAAGCTGGGGATCCTCTTAGTCTCGGTGACAGCACTCCCGGCAGAAACAGTACACCACGAGGGCGTCTTTGGGTTTTTGGGGTTTTTTTTGTTTTGTTTTGTTTTGTTTTTTTTGCACTTCTGACGCTGGATGTCTCTGGCTGAAGATTTGATGTGGTTCCTCCTTAAACTGTGCGTCCTGTTAATAATAGGTACTGTACTGGGCTCCGTGTAAGCGTCACTGGGGTAGGACCTATATTTTAATACTGTTCCTAACATTTCATTTTACTAGCAAGAAATCTTTTATTTCATTTTATTCTTTGTAATTCTAGACACTAGATTGTAGTTTAGCTAAACTGACATTTTTAAAAAAGGGATCTATTTTCTTGCACAGTTGTTCAAAAGAGACACGTGTCAGTCCTCAGTGCTGCCCTTGGTCTCACAGGTACGCGCCTTCTTCTAGCTCAGACAACCAAGACGGACGGCGGGCTGAGGCCCTGCTCGGTGCCCGCGGGGCTGTTCCTCCGGCTCGCGGCCCGAGCGGGACTGTGATGGTACGTGTGCACAGGTACTGTTCTGACAGACTGGGATTTTCTGTACTAAAACCTTACTTTGTATCAAAAGTTAAACAGACTTTAGTACAATAAATAAAGGTCAATTTCTGTAACTTGTTGTCATGAAGATAGCGGTCTTTTAAATTGGTTTTCCATCGGTTCCCCACCCCTTGGCTCTCTTTTATTCCTAAATATGAGACGGCTTTCCTCCCCTCTGCAGCAGGTAGCTGGAACTGGCCGACGTGAGAGGTTCTTTCCAGCGCTCATGATCCCCAAGGAGCCCCTGTTCCCTGCTGCATCAGCACCTCTGACTCCCTCCTAACCTCCCATGCGTCCATCTGTCCTTCCAGCCGTCCAGCATAGTGTGGATGGTGGTTGCAGCCAGGCAGCTGATTTGTGTAAGATTCAGATCCTGCCCGCAGGTACTTACATTCAGGGCTGCGAAGAGTGAAAGGGATTTGAAGGACGCTGGGATTTCCTGATGTTCTCAATCAGACCTGTCTGCAAGCGGGTGAGGCCCAGGTTGGGTCCCCAGGGTGTAGAAGGCCTTGCCTAGCATGGGGGCTGCATTGTGATACCAAGTAGAGCTCTCTGGAATTCCAGGGTGGCAGGAAGCCCGGGCTGGCCTCTTTAAATGCCCCGAGTCTGGGTCAGGGAAGAGTCCTCCTCCTCTGCTCTTACGGCCTGGAGGAGGCGGGGGCACGGTGTTGTGGAAAAGCCTCATGCTGCTGCAGTGACCTGGCCGACGGGGGCAGACTTGGGGTTGGTGCCTCCTTAGTCCTTTCTGGCTGCATAAAGTTCCATTGTGCACCTGCGGTCTTGGCCTCACCTGTGGCCACAGCAGTCACGGGGCTGCGTGGGACTGTGGAGGTGCGGGGGGCTGGTGCAGCTGGCTGGGGCCCAGGGCACATCCCTCTTGCCCACGTGCGCCCAGCCATTGGGCTGCCCACACCTCCCTGACAGCCCAGAGCCAGTGCTGACCCAAGAGGGGCAGTTGCTGCACGGACTTTGTCACCCACCTGGCAAATGGGGGTGGCAGCTACTTGTTTTAGGAACGGTTCTTTTCAAGAGGCCAGTGATGCCAAAACCTTAATGGTTTGCATGCGCGGCTTTGTGAGTGACCTTTTCTTCTTTGAAATTTTTCTGTATTTTCCAAATTTTCTATAGGGAACTTGATTTTCTTTTATAATTACAAGGAAAAAAACCCAGTCTCTTAAAAATGGAGGCCAGCTAAGTTGCTGAGATCACAAACTGTTTCTGGATGCTGCCAAACAGCACTGAGGGAATTCATGCTGGTCTCCAAGCCATGCCGGGACTGGGGCAAGGGGGAGGGGTGCACAGGCAGATCGGTCTCTGCCCCAAGTTGGCGTCTGTCTCATGCAGGCTCAGATCCTTCTGGAAAGGGAGAGGTGACTTTTGGTTCCAGCTGTGAGGCCTTGGACGGATCACACTGGTGGCCTCAGCACCTGGCCTTTGAGGACGGTGCAGACTAGATAATCTCTAAGGCCCCTTCCCACGCTGACATCTGGGATAGGGGTGGGGAATGGGACTTCAGCAGAACCCCAGATCTGGGGAGCCATTCCAGAGGCTAGAGGAGCCCCTGGACACCTCACGCTTAGGAGTGGAAGCCAAAGGGGCCCGGACTAGGAGCCAAGCACTGGCCCAGAGTCTCAGGCCTCTCCTTGGCTGGAACGAAGGAGCTGGTGCAAGAAGCCTGCACTGCTGCCCACCCTGGATGGACAGGGCAGAGGACCACTTGGGTCAGATACCCAGGACGGAGAGAAATGCAAGCAAGTGCAGGGCGGTCCCCCGAGCCAGCATATGCTCACAGGGAGCCTGCGGCTGGCTTTGGAATGATGACTCACAGGGCGCAGGGCTGTGAGGCTGGACCCCGGACAGCTGGGCCTTCGCCGCCCCCTCCCACTGCTGGTGTGCTGACTTGCAGGTTTCATCGACCTTACTTCATCTGTTCTTAACCATGTCGGTTCGTACCTTCCCGAGTATAGTCTCTGGCCTCTTGATGATTCCCCCTTAAGTTCTCTTTGCGATTGTATGAGTTTTTATATATATATTCAACTGTGAAATATCTCCTACATACAGAAGAGCATGTACAATGTAATCGTACAGTCTAAACAATAATAAAATGGGCAGTGTATTCGTCTTCAGGGAACAGAACACTACCAGTCCCTTAGAGGGCCTCTTATGCCCAACGTGGTCAGATTCTCTACCTTTTCCACCAAAGTGAGCACTGCGCTGATTTGTGGTTCAATAATCTCCTCACTTTCCTGTTTTGATCCCCAGTGGAGATGCCCTGAAACAATGTAGTGTCCAGTTTTGACCACACCTGGCGTCAAGCACAAACGGAGCTGTGTGGGGAGAGAACAGTATTGCCACTGTTAGGGGAAGTCGGCCGGAAAGAGTCATGCAATCTCTGGGTCTGGCTCTGGGTGAACCTCCACTTCCCTGGGGATTTACCAGCGCCCCTTCTGGGGAAGTCAGCGAACAAGGACGGGAACGGGTCCTGGAGGTATTGGGGCCTCCACACACCAGGTCCTCACTGTCTGCGGAAATGGTCGGAGGGCTTGGGCTGCTGTTGGTTGGCAGGCTGACCGCTGCCGTCCTCTGGACTCTGCCGGCGAGTCAAAGACGCATCTGTGGGGTGGCATGCTGGTCTGGAGGGCAGGACTCTTGGCAGCTCGCGTCAAGACAAGCCGAGTAGAAATGAGAATGTGCACCAGGATCACTGAATGTTCTGCTCTGAGCTAAGCCAATGAAGACAGAGGCACTGGTGCGAACAGCCCTTCACGTCTCCGTCTTGAGCCCCTGCCCCAAAGCAGACTCATTGTCCGTGAAGTCTAGTGACAGCCCTCGTGCTCACGCCTCTCCTCTGCTCTCCTGAGCATTTCCTGGGGATTTTCACCATTTCTTTCTTTGGCTCTCCTCTCTGTTGATGGGTCTCCTGCATCCTTTGCCGCTTGTGAGGGGAAAGGCTCAATCCTTGATGGGAATTCTTTCTCCCCGGGAGGGTGACTCTGTTTACCTTCTTCTGACACTGTCTTCTAGAAAAGTTCTGGATTAAGAAAAAAGCAGTCTGTATGCACCCCTTTCTACGGATTGGCACCCCTGGGTCGGGAGAGAGTGCCTCAGTGCCAAGAGCCCAGATAACAAGGCCTGAATCTGCACCGACAGCCGTTGTGGGGCTTCATCCCTCTTACTGGAGCTTTGGTTATCTGTGTGTCCGACATGCTGGCCTGGGTCCCTCCCTTTCTGATCTCCTGTCAGCATCATTTTGTCATTTCGCTGCTCTTTCATGAAGATTCCCTCAACTTCACCTTTCAGTCCCTTCTAGTGAGTGCTCATCTTTGCTATCACATTTTTAATTCCCAAGAACTCTTTATTTTCTGAATGTCCGTCTTCGTGTCACTCTGTATTTGTCTCATGGGTATGATGTTTTATCTGAACGTGGATTTTTTTCCCTTTGTCCTTTCTCATCAATCTAATTTCTCCGTTTTCCCCCTATTTGTCTTGGTCTCAGTCTTGCCCATCAGAGGATTGGACCTCTGGCATCTCAGATTCCCCAGAAGAGTCCTCTGGGCCCTGACTGGAGGGGTTGGCCTGGCAGCCATTGTGGGGGAAAGGCTGGTACTCTGCAGTCAGCATTCAATATGGCAGCACACAGCCACTTCTTCTGTTTTCAGTGTGGGACCAATCCTCTGGTATGTCCAGAAAGCTCTCTTAACACTCTCCAGGGAGAAAACCTCCCTGACTTCTGCCGAGTTGAGGGAAATGCAGGAGCCCCAGAGCTTGGTCTCTCTCTAGCCTTCCTGAATTCCTCATTTAAGCCATCCTCTCTACCCCGAGTTCTAGAAGGAACGATGCCTCAGTTCCTTGCATTCAAAGATTCCTTGCTTTCTCATGTTGTTTTAGGATTTGGCGTGCTCAGGTCAGCTACATAACTTGCCGCTGGTCTGTCTCCTTTTCATCTTCTAAAGTGAGTTTGTGGTGGCTGTTTCTCTGTTCTCCCCATGTTTCCGAATTTATGTCTTTTTAAAAGAAATCCTTTTCCTGTATTTACTTTGCCTTAATGAGGTTTTACTGGAGGAACTAAATTAAGTTTATGTATCATTCTGTTCTTTTTATCCCAGAAGTAAGGTTCACCTTTTCATGTCCCTTTACTCTCGTTTTTACTCTCACTGGGGCTTGGAAGGACCTAAAATGCATACTCATTCCTTCAGTGGCAGAGCCCTCTGCCAATTGGTGTGTCAGTCAGACCTCCATCAGAGAGGCAGGGCCAGTAGGAACCAGTATGATAGTGTGTAACTTCAGAAATCTGCTTCAAGCCGTGGGCTTCTGTGAGTGGGAGTACGGCTGACGCGCGTGAGGTCCACAGGGCTGGGAGTTCCGCCTGAAGGTCACAGAGCAGGTGGGGCTCCCCGGCATGGACTGACAGAGGGAAGAGTGGGCAGGTGGAACTCCACAGGAGAGCTGAAGCTGTATCTACATGTGCAGTTTCTTTCCCCTTTTTTTAGGGAGGTTTCACCTGTCCAGGCCTTTCCAGGCTTCTGCTTCTAAGGTCTTTCGACTAACAAATCAGGCTCCCCCACATTATCTAGGATACTCCCTTACTCTTAATGTCAACTGATTAGGGGCTTTCGTGCAAATGGAAAATACCTTCACAGCAACACCTAGTGTTTGAGTAACTGGGGACTGTGGCCTAGTCAAGTGGTCACATCAAAAAAAAAAAAACATCACTGGGGTATTTGCCAATTATTTACTTAACCAGTTCCCCACAAATGGGTGTTCAGATTAAGTTTGCTGTTGTTTATAGACTTTTTTTTTTGTAGACTTAATTTATCTTCTATGTGGAGTTTGTACTTCTCAGATAAGGACGCTGAGGCTTTAGGCAGTTACAGGAAATTCCCTAAGACCTTTTCTTATGCCATGTTACCTTTGGGATAAAAGCAGACTTGTGCTTATTTTGGAGTTGCTTTCTTTAGCTCCTCACAGATGCTACCCGCTCTGGGGACGTTAACCCTCTAAGGTACTTTACACCCGCCTGAGTCCGTGGAAAACAGGTTCTGAGAACTAAGTGACTGTGAGGATAAAAAGGGGGACTGGCAGGACCCCTGGGGCCCACCTGCAGATAGGAGGGCTCTGCAGCGCATGGTGGCACGTGGCTGGCATCTGGCGCACATCCAAGAATATATAATGATAAAAACAGAATCAGAAGGTCTTCTGAGTTTAGCAACAATGCATGCTAGTGTTAGTTCTCTATGGAAATACAAAGAATAACTCTAAAATTGCACGATATTTTGCTGGGAATGTCTGTCTCTTTTTTGACAAACAGCTTATTTTTTAAGATTATCTGCTAATACTTAGAATGAAGGTAATGTATGCTTCACTTTGGCCTTTGACAAGTTGACATTTCTCGAAGTGCAGAAACTTGTTTTTACATTTTCGTGTTTGAAATATATTATTTTTGATAACATTTTATAATTTCTAAATAAGTCCCTTTCTAAGAAATCCGTGTATTTTTTTAAATTACATTTTTAATGGCATTCTAAATAATCTGTTTGTACATGTTACAGGGTCTAGACTCAACCAGTGATTCTCCAGGAGGGTGCTGCTTGAGGTCATCTTCATTTGCGGGGAATACAATTGTTTATTTAAAACTAAAAATCTGAAGAGTTGAATCTGAAAGGTGTGTGTCCACATAGAGATCACTGAAGATCAGAAAGCAGGTTCCTTATTTCAGGTCACAGCCCAGATAATTTGCCTTTAAGAACGCAGGGAAGGAGCCAATCAAAATGCCTACAAATGCAAAAGAACATGGAGGGAAGCCCATCAGAAGAACTTCTCTGGGTCTTTTGCGGGCTGCTCACTTGTTTCCCCAATAGTCCAAGGAGGAGGGCCTAGGTGTGGGGGGACAGGAATGTGTTGGCCTCCCTGCCGAAGCGGTGCTTCATCCTGTGACAGCAGGCTTGATTTCCCCTGCTGTGTCATAGATTCTGTGATGCTCTTGATGATAGTGGTATTCACAGGGGGTCAGGGGTTACTGCTTACCATCCAGCTACTCAGCCAGCAAAAGTGGGTGCAGCAGCCCCTCTGCCCAGGAGGTTAGCTCAGGAGGACAGACGACTGTGATCAAAGTGGTGTCCATATGCACGTGTGTCCCGGGTACACTTGGCGCAGTAGGATCTGCGGATACTTGCCAGTGCCAATCACGTTCAAAGAAGTCGAAGGCCTTTGTGATGTCTGCCTGTAAGCAGGAACTGACTGAGTTGTTGATCTGGTCATTTTTTTTTTTTTTTTTTAATTTATTTATTTGACAGAGAGAGAGATAGTGAGAGAGGGAACACAAGCCGGGGGAGTGGGAGAGGGAGAAGCAGGCTTCCCGCGGAGCAGGGAGCCTGATGCGGGCCTCGATCCCAGGACCCCGGGATCATGACCTGAGCCGAAGGCAGATGCTTAACAACTGAGCCACCCAGGCGCCCTTGATCTGGTCATTTACAGCTCTGCTCCAAATCCCGATTGGGTCAGTGTGCGGCCCTGGCTTGGATCCTTGTGTTGGCTGTCCTCACGAGGTCATTCAGGTCCTCAGGGAAGGAGTTAGCCGAGCAAGTCAGGACATATCTGAACGTGCCCAGACCACAGCAGCCGGCACTGTCGGGGGAACCAAGACCAGCGTTGGGAGTGCAGCCCCCGAGGGGCAGGGGACATCCAGGCATTCCTGCTGCAGTACAAGAGGTTAAGAAGGCCCATAAATAGGCTCCATCAGGTGCCCCGCGAGGGTTAAACTCTCACCGGAAAGGTTTTCTGATGTCCCCACTGCAGCCAGTTGGTGATAAAGCACACACCATCACGTGCTGGGTTCAAAGCCCTTGACACCAGGAACTTTCCTAGAAAGGGCACCAGTCACAGTGCTCAGGCTCGTTACTACATTAGCTGACAGGATCATCAAATATGTGGGCTCCGACGGTGAAGACATCCTCCAGGGTACACTCAGTGCCCTCAAGCTTGGTCACATAGGTATGACAACCAGTCTATGGGGGGGAAATGCAGGGATGAAAAGCCAAGAACAGTGGGGGATATGCATGTCCCCTTGTTGTAAGCCGGCCCATCTGTGGGAAGTGTGGGCAGAGAAGGCTTCTTGGACTCCTGGCTGTGGTTTCGCCACTGCAGGCCTCAGATGACCCCCTAGGACACGTGGAAGTCTGTGGCAGGAAACAACCCATCAGTGATGAGGTGGGTGTGGGCCAATAAAAGATTCCAGGATTTCAGCTGGTGGGACGGAAAGTGCCTCCTTGGTTTAGAAGACCTCTCTCTGGAAGGATTTGGTGATCAGAGCTTCCTGGAGGTTTTTGTTTGTTTTTTTTGGGGGGGAGTTGTTTTTTGTTTTGTTTTTGCTTCAAAAGTAGAAAAGATCTAAAAATGTATATTTCTGTACATGAGAGGTCTCATCTCAGGGTCATTCCACTCCTCACCCCAGAAAGAGGACATATTTTCATCAGTTTGGGGCTTCTGGATGCAGTGAAGCCCCCCCTTCACCCAGGAGGAGCACACACAGAGTACTCTGTATCCTACTTCTCCCCACATAACCCAAAGTACTGGTGTGGCCTGTCGCTCTCTACTGCACACACCACTGTGGCAGCAAACGGGCTGTCCCACTGAGGACCGGAAATGCAGGGCGCCATCGGGCACGTAGCCTCGAGGCAGGAAAATGGAAGCCGATGGGAAGTGGGCACAGGGTTCACGGAACCTGTTTGCCTGACAGAGGAGGCACTGCTAAAATGCCACACAGCCCCTGGGGAAAGGCCAGAGATGGCGATAGATGTTTGGGGTGAGGGGAAGTGTGTAAAGGGGGCAGCCCTGAGGCTGTGTTAGCTGCCACCATTTCCTGTTTTCCTTATGCAGTTGAGAACAGGGAATGTGGCTTAAAAAGAAAGAAAAAGGTTTAAAGATGTTTTGTGTCAAGCCAGACTGGAGGCTCTGCTTTGGGCCCACACTTCCGGGTGGGGGTGCTAGGAGAAGGCTCAGCCCCTGCTTTAGGGTTTCTGGGTAGCAATTTCTGTGCATGTAATAGCCCTGGGTACCCCGGGGTCCTAGGGGGTGGAGGTTTTCTGCTAGAATTCAGCGAGTAAGAGTGCCCGCCTTGCCTCACCCCCTCGATCCTTGTAGAATATCCTGTGCCTAATGTGTCGGCTTGGACCTTGAGACATGAAGGGAGGAACTTAGAGAAAGGGACACCAAGTGTTGTTCTTGGGTCCCGGGAAGTGGGGGAGTGTGTGATGCTGTCCAGGGAGGAAAATGGTGGTGCGCTTTCCACTGGGCATGAGGGGAGGTTGGTGGCCCTCTAGCAAGGCCACCATGCTGCAGGGGTGGCGGTGCTGTTTTTAGGATGTGCTGCGGATCATGACCGAACCTGAAAGAAGAAAGGGCGGGTCATGTGCTGTGTGCGCCCCCACGGGAACGGGCCCTCATACTGCAGAACACCTACTCTGTGCCACATATTCTACTAGCTGACTTTCCTAGGCTCTGGACTTGACATTTTTTTCAGGGTTAAAATTCTTTCCTTTTTTTTTTTTTAATGGTCAGTATTTGATTGTAGCATCCTTTTATTCAAATTAAAATTAAATTCATTTTTAGGAGGCCAATTTAATTAACCACATGTCTAATGAAAAGAGGGTGACACCCTGTCATTTTAAAATAACAGGATGTTATTTTGCTTTATTGAACCAGACATGCAAAACTTAAAATTGCATACTTGGAAGCATTTAGCTTAATTTTTCTTAGTTTAAAATATTAAAATAAACTCTGGGTGAAAAATTAAACCATCTTTTTCTTGCAAATATTAACGTAGGCACATGGCAAAAAAACGCAAATGGTATCTAGCAGGGCATGAATTGAAAAGTTCGATTCCATCGTCTTTGACATTGGGAGAGGTCTGGCTGTTATCAGGTTCACTGTGATCACACTTAGCATCAGTAACAACTGTGGGAATAAATAAGGGCCACTCAGCTGAGAACAAGCAAGGGCTACTCCCAGCTAGCCATAGGAAGGGAGTCAGCCCCCATCACTTGCCTTTGGCAGAGATGCTAATGCAGGCAGGGGCTCGGGAAAGCTGTGCAGTGGGAAGAGGAAAGGCTTCAGGTGTGCGCTGATCAGTCTGTTGGCCCCGGGAAGCTGGAGGCAGGCTAATCAGCAGTGGGGCATCCTGCGTGATTGGTTAGGGGTACATATTTGGCTTCTCTAGTTGTTTTTACTAAGCTAGACGCTGGGGCAAAAATTACGAACGCTGACAGGTATTGATCAAATCTTGGCCATTTGGGGCCAACTGTTATAGGGGTTGTTTGGCTTCCTGGGCTGGTGGCTACAGATTGTGGCTCCAAGTCCTTTTTTTATAAATGGCCTGGCTGTTGTCCATGGGTGTATTCAGTCTCATAATGAAATCACCAGCTATTCTGATGAGATGCTGTGTGACGTGAGGACATAGCATCATCACCTGTGAGGCATTCGTGCCCAAAATGTTTCACCTGGATCTCATCAAGCCATTACATCCAGCTCCTGGTTTATAGGAAGTTTAGGGAATAAAGAAACAATCAGGCAAAGCGATAAGGAGGAGGATTCTACAGGGCAATCACCTGGTCTCTTCAATGGCTAGGTATAAAAACATGTGTGTGGTGGGGGGCAGTAGATGGATGGACAGGACCGATTTAAATGCAAAGTATCTTGACAGACATATAACCAACTACAAGGAAAAAAGTTGAATGAGGTCTGAATATGGATTCATAATGAAATTAGGGAACGGGTTGAGATGTGAGGGTGCTGCGGAACGATGTCGTGGCAAGAGTCTCAACTCTTCAGAGGCACAGGCGTCTAGTGTACTTTCCTTTGAAGGGGTGCAGCGAAATCAAGGTGATGCAGCACGGCCAAAGGGTGTAGTTTTAGACCTGGGTGAGTCGTCAGTTTTCATCACAGAAAATCGGACTTCTCTGTTTGGACTTCTTACACTAATGCTTAGAAAAGAGTATTTTGATCCACTCTCAGTTCTTCTTCATCTAAATAACCACTATCACAATTTATGCCGATACAAGCAGAAAACAGACTTGTAAATTCTCCCTTACGTTTTCACCTAAATAAAATCATAACCTAGCTGCTTGATTTTTCCCCACCAATGCCATGGAGACTCTTCCATATCAAAACATGTGGATCTGCCCCATTCTTTTTATGACTGCATGCAGAGTATTTATTGGATGAATGAATCATCATTTATTTAATATAGATTCTTTTTTTACAGTAGTTTTTCTGCTGTTAAAAGCGGTATCTAATTCTACTCTTAAAGAGCAAAGGAGGCATGAAAGGAAACAGACTTGCTTGTCCGAAGACACATAGCCAAGTGAGAGAGAGAACCAGCCTTTGAAGCCGAGTTCATGTTTCTAGAGCCCTGCACACAGCTTATAAAACCAGTGCTGCTTCTAGCATCCTCCTTCTGGGACTGATTGGTCTTTGGCCTCTCAGAGACTGATCTGTCACATGGTATATAATTTTGGGACATATGCTCAAGAGTCAAAATACCTCAACTGATTTGTATCTAACAATGGACGGGCCACTTGCAACACCTGTCTTTGATTTTTAGTATCCTTTTTATAAGTGGGGCTGCTACTTCCTCACAACCCATAAGATAACGTCTTCGAAGAATGAGGAGCAAGCAGGCACCACTGCATGGACAGCCACACACCTCTGTCACTGCCATCAGTAGGAAATGTTTCCCACGCAGTGCACTACTACTTCAAGTTTCCTGTGAGCGTGTCTGCTGGAGTCATCTGTCCGTACCCTAGCTGCAAGGGAGCCCAAGAAAGCAAATGTGGGTTTTTAGCTTGGGGAGGCAGGACCCCCTAATGTGAGGGATTTCCCAAATGGAGGGAGGCTATTCAAAAGGTGCTGGGCAGCTTCAAGCAACAAATGTACACCATGAATCCAAATATCTGAAGATAAATGTGGTGCATTCGTAACATGTAATATCGTGCCACCATTTCATAAGCCTATTTTGAAGAACATTTAATGGCATGGAAAAATGCTCAAGATAAGGTCTATGAAAAAATATGCAAAACCATATACATCGAGGATGGTCTCATTATTTTTAAAAGGATGGGAGGGCAAAAGCCTTGTGAAATGGGTGCCTGTTGGGGTCCTCTGAGGAGCAGGTGCCAACATGGGATTAGACCTACAAGAGGTTTATTGGGGGAAACGCCTGTGAAGGATAAATGTGGAGGGAGTTGGGTGTGCAGGGAAGCCTTCAGCTGGAGGCAGGTAGAGCTGACATCTTTGAAGGGAGAGAGGGAAGGAAGGACAGAGGAAGAGCCTCAAACTGCAGTGCAATTCTGAGAAAATCTCACCCGGGCCAAGGGCCGTGAGCAAAAGCTGCATTTGGAAGGTGCTAGAAGAGCCTTGCGTTTATTTGGCACAACTACCTCTGCTGTGCTCAGTCACTAGCAGGGCCCAGCCCAGGGGAAGCGTAGACTCAGGGCTCGTGGGGGGCAGGCGCTGAGAGCACTCGGTCTGGGGGGAACTCTGCCCCTAGAGGGTTCTCTTGAAGGAGACTGGGTGATGCGTCTTCACTGGTGAAATGAGGGGTGGCTTTTGAGCTGGTTTTTTGCACCCAAGTGTAGGCAAATGATGGTTATGAAAACTGCCCCAGTGGCTTGTTCGCTGCTCCGTAGAATCCCTCATTACTGGGAAATGCCATGCAGGCACACAGCGTACATCGAGTACAAATATACAGCCCACACGTCCCCATGGAACCAAGGTTCGGGTGGAGAGCCCCGCACTGCCCCCGAGGAGGGAGCCTCTAGCCCCGCTCTAGAGCAGTGGCTTCTCGGCTCCCCATCACAGCTTTACCGCCCAAGTGGACTCTCCTCCTCCATTTGCCACTTGTTAAAATTCAGTCTGTAACTGGGTTTCCCTGAAAATCTGCCTTAAAAGAGGATGAGGAGGTTGCCAGGAACACTAGGGCTATTTTCTTTGCTACCGTCCTACAGTTTTGAGCTCCAAGTTTTGGTGCTTTAGAGAAGTGAGGGTCAGTCATTTGGAAAACCAGCCCATTTATGTGGAGAACTTCATTTTTATGACTCTGATTGTAATGAACTCAGATTTTAAACCCTCATACCTGCCGAGGGTTTCGTCTTCTATTGGGCATTTTTCCACAGTCCCTAAATTTAGGTTCTATGGGTTACAAAGAGCCATAGGTAAGTCAGGGACCCTTTAGAAGAAGCCAGATCCTAAACTGTCGGTAAGGAAAATTGGAGACCATCTGGTCCCAGCCTTGTCAGTTAGGAATAAGGACACTGAGACTTGCCCAAGCTCTCAGAGCCCTTCAGGCACTTCTGCTGTTTCGGAGGCATGGACTCCCTGCCTCCCCGACATCAGTGTAACTGCAGCGTTAGGGGTGTCAGCCTGTGGGCCTCTGGAGGCCAGGGGCCGCCTCCCATCCCTTGTCAACACTTCTACCCCAGGACAGAAAGAAGTGTGAGAGAGGTGGGATCCTTGGTAAGGGTGGGTGAGTCTCTCTGGTCTCCAGGTGTCAAATGAGAGATTCTCAACTAGTTGTACAGCTCAACCATGGGCAACCGGAGGGGTGAGGAGCTATGGTGTCCTGAGAAAGCTGGAATAGTAACAGTAGTGGTAACAGCTTTATGGTCCTTACTATGTGCCATCCTTCCTTAAGTGCCTCGTGTATATTAACTTGCAACACTATTGGGTGGGTACTATTATTCCCATTTACAGATGGGGAAACTGAGGCACAGGGAAGTTGAGAAACTTGCTGAAGGTCATACAGCTAATCAGAGTCTGTGCTCTTAACGCCTGTCCTAGAATGTCTGCCAGGCAATTGAGAAGGCGTCCGTCCCCATCCCAGACTTGGGTGACTGGGCCAGGCCTGGGAGGAGGACCCATGTCTGCAGAAGACAGTGGATGCACTGATCCAACAAAGCACATGGTGTTGCTCAGGGAAAGGGGAGCCAGAGGGAAGGGGAACCCACACAGGATGTGGAGCCTGTCCTCCAACTCAGCAGCCCTGGGGAGCCCCATGGGCTCTGAAGTTATGCTTAGCTGTAGGACATCCTTAGGGCAGGACAGCTGCCTTTCTAGCCTCCTTATGCCCTACCCAGAGGGCACGTGAGCCCTTGGGGCGGTGTCTGTGCTAGCTGGTTTATGTGATGGCTGGAGGCTTGAGACAGCCAGCTTTGCCAATGTCCACTTCAACGTAGAAGCAGGACCAGGGACAGGTGTGGGACCGTTGACTACACCATGACGCTATGGACTCGTAATTGTGGCCCCATCTGCAGACAGAGGGAGGCATCTGGTCAGTTAAGACAAGGACTTAAAATGTCATCTCACAGGAGGTTCCTCAGTTGTGGGAACTCACCAAACATTGCCCTCCATTCCCTCCATTCCCCATGCCCTAGAGGCAGGATTGGGAGGCCATCTATTTCCAGAGTGGCCACTGTTGACTGGAAGAGATTCCTTTTAAGGAATCACTTTCAAGACAATGTTTTTAGACTTTAACTAGAAGGGACCTGCTAGAAATAAAAAAGACCTATAGGTGTTGCTCGGTGGACTAAGAAGTATTTTTCAAATGTTTTCTCAACCAAGCTGCAATTTTCAAGCATCCTGCTCCTTCTGTGTGTAGGCAGGAACCTGAGTCAGGATCTTTGCTTGGGGAAGAATCTCCTGAGAAGCCCCCCTGAGCTGTGTGAGTTCAATGGACAGCCTTGCCTCGTGGGGATAAAAGTTCTCCAACAAAACTCCCAGCTCCCAGGGACAGGTGGTTCAGTGTGTACGCCTCTGGAGAGGCAGTTCCCTTGGAACAGTGCTCAGCCTTAGAGTGTGCAGTGGAGGGCCGCTGCAAAGAAACAACCAGGGAGGCATTGTCATGGTGAGGAATCTGGTTGGCCCTGGGGGACAATCCTGAGGATGGGACAAAGCAGCTGAGCGTCTGCAGAATCACAGCACCAGCTTGCGACATCAGTGGGGGATCTGAACCATCAAGAACACCATCCTATTCGTGGGCAAGAGTGTGTCTCACTGTCGGGGGTCAGTGGCCAGAAGAAGGAAAGCCCACTCCCTCCCCGTCTTGGCCTGGACTAGGATGGGTTGAGCTGGGGTCATAGGGAAAGTTGCTGCATAGGGGCAGCAGAAGCAATGGCAGCAAAATACTATGGCGGGTTCCTGAGGCTTGCCCCACGGGGCCAGGGAAACAGGCAGCATTAGGAGTCCCTGGGACAGATCCTGGGCTGGCCTATTCATCTAGAAGGCAGAAAGTCAGGAGGAAGTCTACATGAAAATGCTACACAACGTGCTGTCCTTGACCCCTGGAGCAGGCCACGTGCTTGCACAGAGGTAAGATGCAGGCAGTCAGATTCCCTGAGCCCCTGCGCCACCCTTTGAAGGCGTTGCATGCTTCAGCCCTACGGCAGACCCCGAGGATGAATCCAAAGACGTTTAAGGGGGATGTGATGCCTGGCTTCAAATATCTGAAGGACTATCAGAACCAGGCCCAAGGACAGACGTTCCCGGAGGGAGGTTGCGGCTTAGTCTGGGGAAGAACTTTCTGGCCGCTGCATCTGTTTCATGGTGTGATGAGGCACTGAGACGCTGGGCAGGGTGAGGAGTGGCTTGTGGACTGTGTGGGCACAGGTCCCCGATCCTGCCTCCCTCACCCCAGTCCCATTCCTGGATGGGATTTCAGGTCGCAGCTCCCTGCTTACACACACAAGTAGTACGGGGAAATCCCAAAGGATCCCGGACCCCTCGCCAGATGTTCCTGCATGGCGCTTTTCAGGTGGGCAGCCCCTCAGCCTGCACGTGGAGCTCGTCCACCTGCCGTCTGAGCTACTCAGTCCCCAGGCAGGACTGCTTCCATCAGAGAGAACTCAGGAGGAGGCCGAGTTCATGTTCTCTCCACACTGACTCTTGGCAATATATGTTTGGGTCCCTGAAGATGAGCCGTCTTGGGAGGAGGTTGAGAACACAGCCTAGGAGGGCCGATTCACATCTACTTGTTCAAAATGACGACTAAAACGACTTCTTCACGAAGTCTCAGTGACACTCCTCGGAACTAGAAGACACAGCAGCACAAGGCGCTGTCGGTGCCATCCCACCCAAGGCTGCCTTCTTGAGAGACTCAGCATGACAACCGCTGTCCTAGCTTCCTTAGAAAGCCTGACTAAACTGCTTGTAGGTAGGTAGTGGGAATTGTAACCTGGCTTAGGGCATGTGGATTGAGGAAGCCACCTGAGTTTTCTTCCTTGTGCAAAGGGTTAAGGTATTTTCTGAGTACAGAAATCTCTTCAGAGTGCCAGAGATTTTTCTTTTTTTCAAGCCAAGGGAGTCAGCATTAAAAGCATACTGCCTCCGAATCCTTGTGACCTTGGCCAGAGCCACCCAAGTTCTTTGAGTCTCAGTTTTCCCAGCTGTAGAGATAGGATTTGGGGAAAGGGATCATGGAAGATCCCCCTAGGAGAGCAGTCAGCCTCCTGAGGAGTCCTTGGCCATGTGGCATTTGGAGAGGAGTCCATGGCCAAGCTGATGCAGATTGTCTATCTTTTTGGGTAGGGCAGCTGGCTCTTGATGAGATGGTAGTGGTGCCTCTTGGCCTGGACTAGGATGGGTTGAGCTGGGGTCATAGGGAAGGTTGCTCAGAGGTTGACTGGGTCTCAGAGTGTCGTCTGACCAAGCAGAAGAGGGTCTGCCTGGGACTGCTCTACTCTGACTGGGGCTGGGCCTTCCTCCCAAGGCCTTTCTGCACTAAGGGCAGGCCTTCCCACCCCACTGGCTCATTTTCTCCTGAGGGTGGGCTGAATGAGAGTCTGATTATGATGCCTATACTTTACGACTTAAGACAAAGTTTTGTAAAAATAAAACACTGATCAGCAAAAAATTAGTTCTGACCCATGATACGTTTTGAGTCAAACATATTCCTTTGAACTCATAGCTTCAATTTTTCATTCTTTTCAACATTGGATTTTTAAATCTCAGAGATAATATTTGCTTATTGTGGGCATTCAGATAACACAGAGGAATATAATGTGAAGAAGGAAAGCCCCCCGCTTTGTTCCCAGAGGCTTTCGGCACGTCCCTTTCCCCGTGTGGTTGCTGCAAGCATTTGGCAGGCACCCGCCCAGGTCTTTCTTAATGCGTCTACATGCATGTAATTTCCTTACGCATACGTGGGGGGTCATACTGTATGTATTGTGTTACTTGCTCTTTAAAAAGAACAACAACTAAGTTTATGCGAACTCACTGCCGTAAGAGAAAACACTTGGATGATCTTAGCAGTGTCCCAGGAAGGGAAAGTAGGAAGTTGGGTAATTGTGAAGTTTTGGATCTAGGCTCAGGCGTTTTAAGGCAGACAGGAAACTGATTGAGATTGGCAAAAGTTTTATGATATAGTTTAGGATTGGTAACAGCGAGGAGAGAGTCTTTAAGTGATTCTTTTTTTTAAAAAGATTTATTTATTTATTTTGGAGGGAGACGAGTGTGAGAGAGTGGGGGGAGAGGCCAAGGGAGACGGAAAGAGAGAATCTTAAGCACACTGTACGCCCAGCACAGAGCCCGATATGGGGCTCGATCCCAGGACTCTGAGGTCATGACCTGAGCCGAAATTAAGAGTCGCACGCCTAACCTACTGAGCCACCCAGGTGCCCCTGAATGGTGCACAGTTCAAAGTTGTAATAAAAACTGACTTCCTTGATTGTTTTTTTTTTTTTTTACTTACTATACTGACCTTTCAAATTAGTAAAAAACTACAACAAAACCCCCTTTTGTTGTTGTGAAGGGTTCAAACAATAAAAAGACCTCTGATAAAAAATGATATATGCCTCTGGTATAGAAAAAAGAAGAAACTGTTATTTAATGGATTATTTTTTTG
This sequence comes from Halichoerus grypus, assembly GCF_964656455.1. Taxonomy (NCBI): domain Eukaryota; kingdom Metazoa; phylum Chordata; class Mammalia; order Carnivora; family Phocidae; genus Halichoerus; species Halichoerus grypus. Next base: position 48,523,577 of record NC_135718.1, read on the forward strand.
GTGACATTCGCATTCCATGTCCTAAACCACTGTCTGGTGTTTTTACCATACCTTTTGAACTGCCCTCTCTGCTATCTCCTTATACTAAATGTTCCAGTCCAGAGCACAGCCTCTAGCTCACACCTCTGGTGGCCTGGAGCTGGGAGTATGCTCTCTCTGCTTGGAGGGCTTCCCCTGTATGCTATTCTGAGAACACCTCACCCTTTCTTATCTCTGTGATAGGTTCAGGTCTGTTTGAACTTTGCTATACCATTATTATGGTAATTTTTTAAAGCTTAGGATCTCTATATCATAGTTGAAAATATTTAGCAACAATACCTCATTTGTATAGGGATTCTTTTACCTAGCAACCTCAGGTATCTGAAATGGTAAAAAACAAAACAAAACAAAACAAAACAAAAAGTGGTGTGGCAATGTATTACAGCAATGAAAATAGATGCTCCAGAACCCAGGCACTGATGCTGAAGACACTGCATGAAAAAAACCAAACCCTTCCAGGCACTTGGGGCATATTTTGGTTCTTAGTATAGATACATTTTATTATCAGTGTTTTTCAACTGCCAGTATATTAGAGTCCAGTTTGGAGAGGATTGTTTGGGGCAGATATACTAAGCCTGACACGAAGACATTAGCCAAAAAAATCACTAAAGAAGAAAGAGCAGTCCCGGTGACCTGGCCTAGCATAACCTATGGCGGCTCCTGTCACTTCTCCAAGCAAGGCTGCCTTACTAACCTCTAGGGTGAGGATGTGCTGGTGGGGAGATCAGGATGGGGCAGCAGCATTCTGGAGCTTTGTTGGTCAGTGAGCATGCTTGGCTGATGCTGTTTGCTCTAACGGTGAATTAGTGATAATTAAGGGCCTACCATGTGCCAGATCCTTTATGTGTATTAGTTGTATCCTCACAATGACCTAGAAAAATTCTTACTCTCATTTAATAAATGAGGAAGCCCAGGATGGAAATAGAAATAATTTGGCCCTAGATCTCCTAACTAGAAAGTGCTAAAGCTGGGATTGGAAGCTATGGGGCTCACCTTCTTTACTGACAGACAGGTGTGGTCACCAGCACTGTCATTTGCAACAAGAAGAAACCGCAAAGGTGCCTCTTCCTTAAACAGGGAGTGGGGGTTTGTGGTAGGCCCACTTGTGTATGGTAGGTTCTCATTTAGGACCAAGCACCAGAGACAGAGGCCTAACGTTTGCAGACTGCATAGCCCAGCCCAGCGCAGGCAGCTGTGGGGAGATACGGGAAGAACGTGGTCTTAATCTCAGGAGCTTTTAGTTCAGCTGCGGAAACAAGAGACTCAAACAAAATAACAAGGAGGAACTGAATCCTTGATTATTTATTTGATACTCATTTTGTTTGGTTTGTTTCCTGACGTTTGTCCTGTCTCCACACCTGAGTGGGCCATCTGGGCACCAGGCTCCAGGAGGTCAGACAAAGGCAAGCTCCTTTTGCCAGGCAGAGACAGGTGGTGCGGGGGAGCTCAGGTAGGCTTCCCAGCAAAAGTGTGTTTGAAGTAGGCCTTGACTTATGGGAAGGGCTCAGGTAAGAGCACAGGAAGTGAGAGGCGGTCCCTGGTGACTATCAGAAGCTGGGTTCCCTCTGTTCAGTGTCTGAGATAGCCTGTCTTCATGATGGGCTGGGTGGACCCAGCTGTTAGCTACCCCCTAAGTCTCCATCGCATCTTAAATGAAGAGATCCAACTCAATCCCAGTGGATGATGGAGATTTGATTAGAGACGTCCATCCTTCTTAGGTCCCACCCTCACTGGTTCCTAATGGACCTTTCTTTCAGGTGCCATTCATTGCTTTTATTCATTGAACAGCTTGCTCGTGCCGGGCACAGGGGAACAAAGGTGAATAAGACATGGTCCCTGTCCCCAGGAGCTCACAGTCTTGTGGGGAGACAGGCGTGCCAGCCGGTCATGCATCAGTGCCTGGGCGCCATGGTAGAGCTCTGTCGAGACAGCTCCCTGCCCTCTTGCCTTCTCCATGGGATGAGAGTTTTTCTGTGTGGCGCCACTCCCTGGGTTTAGCATGCTTTGTCCCTTTCCTCTGCTGAGCGTGGAGGATCGTTCCAATTCTGGGATTTTCCTGCTGTCCTGTTTATGCTGGCCATGGGACAAGGACCCAAGGGCTAGGGTAGCTTGTCTAGTCAGGATCCCTCAGTGCATCTGGGCAGAGGGTCTATCACAAGCAGGAGATGGGGGTGAGGAACTCCTGGAACAAAGGGCCAGAGTGGCTGGGAGCAAGTGTTGGAGCCCATCTCTGCAGAGAAAGCCCTTCCTTGCCAGCACCATTTGAGGTGTGGGTACTGAGGAGAGCGCAAAAGGTGGGGTAAGATGGTGGATTGCTTGGTTGGGGAAAGGGAGTCCTTGTGGATTGGGTAAGTTTTGGTCAAAATACAGTCAGCCATACTTAACATGAATCACCTTTAAAAATATATTTAATATAACATATTTAAAATAACATCTTCCTTTTAAGATAAGAACTCAAGAGGCTAAGACCCCAGGACCCATGCTTAACCCCAACAGACATTCTTTACAGAAGGTGGAGGTCAAATTCCTCACTCAAAAATGTGCCTCTGCATGTCAGCAGAGATGGACTGTAGGGTTTGGAACATGGCCACATATGTAGGCCTGGTACAAAGCAGAAGCAGAGTTTAGATGCCAGCATCTGGTAGTGAGTCTCAGGTTTTTTTGGTTAGCAAAGAGTATTCTAAGGAAAAAGAACTGGATTGGCGGTAAAGAAATATTTTCTAATAGAAATGTTTGAAAATGGGGTAGGATTTTTTGAGAGGTCCTGAGCTTGTTATCCTGATAGAGATTTAGATGGGAGTTCAAACACTGGATGGGAAGAGTAGGGGAGTGAGTAAGTTTCTTTGAGTTTCCCCAACCAATCTTAGGTTTAAAATTGAAATACTACATACAGTCTCGAGAGGATACTAGTTTTACCACTAACAGAAAGGATTCCTTTTTCAGGATTATGCACTGGAAGCACATTCATCACCCTCTGTTGAGGTAATAAAGACTTCTCTACCTGACACACAGGGTTCTCATTCTAGGAGTTACCTCCTAAAATAACAAACCAGGAATATTTGTTCATTTTGTAAAGTATTCTCCTTATCAAATAATATTTATGAATAAAAAGTGCTGTGCTTGCTGTTCTACAGAAAGGAAAATCTGCTTTCTAGAAGCTTGTGTTCTAAAATTCTTTTGAAGATGGAAAAATGTTTCATTTTTTTCAAATTCAAATGTATACCAGAAAGCTAGTTTTGGACTCAGGCATCTGAAGGATAGAGCCTGTGCTGGGAGCTGTGGGTGGAATGTTCAGAGCCTCCCCATCTCAGGTCCCTCTTCTCCTCCCATTTGCCTGCCTGGAACATGGGCTTTCCTGGCTGGGATTTGCAGGTTGTTCTGGGCTGGGGGAGTGGGCACCACTCATAACCTCTGGACTGACCCTGCTATGTGGCCTGCGTAATGCATCATCCAGTTGACTTTTCGATGAAGGGCTGACAGTGTGCCAGATTCTTTTCTGAGTGCTCAGGATGCCAGGGCCCTGCCTTTAAGATCCTGACAGCTATCTGGTGCTGGTGACGCTGGGAGGGCCCGTCACCTTCACCCACAGAATTTTGGTGGGCGCTCAGCCGCCCTATAGTGTTTTTCTCTTGAGGTTGTAGAAGAGTAACCAAAGGTAAATCTTCAGTTTGGGCTATCCAATCAGGAGATCAGGAGGAATGTAGAAAAACAACCAGATGCATAACTGAATGCATCTGCTTTTCTCCTTTAGGTCTGAGACACTGCATCAGGAGCTAAATATGGCCTCAGCCCAGACCCAGGTCCTGGAGCAGGATGTGGAGTCACTGACATGTGTGTACAAGGACCTGGGTGGGAACCCATCTGGGCAAGGCCCATCAAAGAGAAGGAGAATCGTAAAGGAAAGGGGATTGTTTTTTTGTGAACAGAGTCCAGACATCCCCAGCAGTGCACCTAGGTCCTAAAGAGTGAGCAAAATAAGCTTTAGCCAAGCAAAGGGATTGTCTGAGTACCATCATGAACAGCAACAGTCTGTTAGACTGAGATCCATGGAGGGCAGGAGACTTTAAGATGGGTCTATGGGGTGTCTTGGGGCTGGGAAGTCTTTTCGCTTTCGTTTGCTTCTTACGAAGTCACTTGAGACACTCAACTTCCGTGTGAGGGGAGTCTAGTCACCAGGCTCTCTGCTGGAGTGGGTGGAGCTAGGAATACAAAGATGAATAAGGCATAGTCTCTGCCCTAACTCCTTGGGTGAGGCAGACATTACAAAACACGTAGAAATCACTACACTAGAGGCATGAACAAAGCCCTGTGGATGAGAAACTTCCAGGGAAAGTCTAGCAAAGCTTCACAGAAGAAGTGACATTTGAGCTAAAGCTTGAGGAGTCAAATTTGGCCATGTGGGGAGGTGGGTATGGGCCACAGGGGCAGCTAGATGAGAGATCTAGTAGCATAGAGGAGTGGGGTGTGTTTTAGACTTGGGCCCACAGAGCTGGGACCAAGGGCCCAGGAGAGAGGGGTGGAAGATGAAGCTAGACACACTATGAGATTCAGAATATTCCATAGGAGATCATTTGGGAAGCTGTTACAGTTTTAAAATGAACATGGCAGCATCGGATTTTGGGGGGAGAGGTAATTCCCAATGGATTGGAGGCGAGGGACATTGGGTCAGACCAAGGAACCAGTTGAGAAGCTACTGGTAAGGCATGAATAAATTGAGTGTTCCTAATGATGACACCTCAGATCTGAAACTTGTTCAGAAATGACATTTCTTGTGGATTCAGGGTGGCTGACAAATTCTTCTCCCTTCCTGGTTTCCCGGCCATCCTTGTTCTGGCTTATTTTCTTCCTTTATTTCCTCTTAATATTTCCTGATATATAAGCATTAAAAAAGTGTCCTCTGAAAAATCCTGCTTTCATCTCATTTGATAGTATTTTTACTTTCAAAATAGTTGCTCATTGTATTCTTGATTTTGTTTATGGTTGTAGGAGAGACTTTCAGCCTTCTGTTTAATAATGCTTGTCATCCATCTTGTTTTGATGTCGTTGGAACTTCAATTATTTATAACCTGGTCTGTGACTATGGCCACTAACGATTTCTGCATTTTGGAATTTGTGGTTTTCTCTGTGGTTTGATATTATAGTTATTGACTTTTAAAAAAATGATTGCACGCATATGGTAAAAACCCAAACGTTATGAAGGATATCCAGTTAAGATAGGTCTCCCTTGTTTATGCTCAGCACCCAGCCCACTCCCTAGAGACAGCCATGGCACCACAAAACTGGTGACATTTCCAGGATATTCTCCCTGGGAGACTACGTGCAAATAGCAACAAGCAGACATGTGCCCCAATTCCTTGGTTACTTAACTGTTGATTTTGTTTGGTTTGTTTCCTGACGTTTGTCCTGTCTCCACACCTGAGTGGGCCATCTGGGCACCAGGCTCCAGGAGGTCAGACAAAGGCAAGCTCCTTTTGCCAGGCAGAGACAGGTGGTGCGGGGGAGCTCAGGTAGGCTTCCCAGCAAAAGTGTGTTTGAAGTAGGCCTTGACTTATGGGAAGGGCTCAGGTAAGAGCACAGGAAGTGAGAGGCGGTCCCTGGTGACTATCAGAAGCTGGGTTCCTAATGTATGGGGATTAACATAACAATAAAAAATTAAAAAAAAAAAAAGAAGCTGGGTTCCCTCTGTTCAGTGTCTGAGATAGCCTGTCTTCATGATGGGCTGGGTGGACCCAGCTGTTGGCTACCCCCTAAGTCCCCATCGCATCTTAAATGAAGAGATCCAACTCAATCCCAGTGGATGATGGAGATTTGATTAGAGACGTCCATCCTTCTTAGGTCCCACCCTCACTGGTTCCTAATGGACCTTTCTTTCAGGTGCCATTCATTGCTTTTATTCATTGAACAGCTTGCTCGTGCCGGGCACAGGGGAACAAAGGTGAATAAGACATGGTCCCTGTCCCCAGGAGCTCACAGTCTTGTGGGGAGACAGGCGTGCCAGCCGGTCATGCATCAGTGCCTGGGCGCCATGGTAGAGCTCTGTCGAGACAGCTCCCTGCCCTCTTGCCTTCTCCATGGGATGAGAGTTTTTCTGTGTGGCGCCACTCCCTGGGTTTAGCATGCTTTGTCCCTTTCCTCTGCTGAGCGTGGGGGATCGTTCCAATTCTGGGATTTTCCTGCTGTCCTGTTTATGCTGGCCATGGGACAAGGACCCAAGGGCTAGGGTAGCTTGTCTAGTCAGGATCCCTCAGTGCATCTGGGCAGAGGGTCTGTCACAAGCAGGAGATGGGGGTGGGGAACTCCTGGAACAAAGGGCCAGTGTGGCTAGGGGCAAGTGTTGGAGCCCATCTCTGCAGAGAGCCCTTACTTGCCAGCACCATTTGAGGTGTGGGTACTGTGGTAGTCAGAGGAGAGCGCAGAGGTGGGGTGAGATGGTAGATTGCTTGGTTGGGGAGAAGGATTCCTCGTGAGTTGGGTTGAGTCTCGGTCAGATGCACCCTTTTGAGACAGGTCTGTCTGCCCTGAAGCCCTGGGGGAGGAGTTTCCCAAGGGCTCACAAATCGTAGTGGCTTGTGTCTTTTCTTCAGTTTTTAAAAGTCACTTCAGGGACCCCCAAAGGACAAAGACTACAAAAGGAAATGCTGAGTGTGGGGGCAGAAAATTAGTTCAGTCTGCCTGAGCCATTTGGAGATGTCTTCTTCACAGGGGAGCTGCCATGTTCTGGGTAAGGAGCAGCGTGGGTGGGCAGGGTGTGCTCTGCACTGACAGGGGCACAGGGTGGGGGTCAGTGAGGGCAGGTTGGTGCCAGTGGAGAGACCAGGAAGGAGCGGGAGGGGGGTGGGTAAGGATGGCAGGACTGTAGGGTGTAGAAGGGAGAATGCAGGATAATTCATGGTTGACAGACAGAAATGTGGTTTTTTTCCCCTAGAAGCGGGTCTAACGATTGCACGGTGATGAGGGGCTTAACACAGATTTGTGTTGTAGAGAAGCTCATGCCAGGTTAGAGCTGATATTTCAGTTTGTCTATTTCAGAACTCAGAAGTCCTCTCCCCTTACCTCCTCACTTTCCTGCCCTATCTTTCTGGCTTCAGTATTAGAAAACACTGTTTGGAAAGAGGCCAAGGTGTGTGGCTGGGAGGGGCCCACTCCAAGGGCAGGAGGGCAGTCACCCAGAGAGACTCAGTAGGAGGTGAGGGGAGTTGGGGCCCTGGCCAGGACAGTCAACCTGCCAGCAGTAGGAGAGGCCCTGAACCCGAGCCCACATGCCTGCCTGCACTTTATCCTGCAAGCCCCCTCCTCCCTGGGGCAGCTCCAGGCTCTGCTGTCCAGGCACACAGCATTAGCATCTCAGCGATGGCAGAATATTCCCAGCAGCTGCCGCAGCGGATCAGGCACGGGGAAGGCTTCCGGGGAGGAGGAATTGCTGTTGCACAGCTGGGGTAACTCATAGCCGCAAAGAGTGGGGGCAAATATGAGCCGAGAGGTGGGGATATGTGTATGGGCCATGAGAAGGGGGGCAGTGACCTCAGTGGGACAGACGATCTGGGGTCTCCAGCTGGGTCACCAGCCCCGTCACTGTGGGTAGAGAGCTCAGAGCCTCCCCACCTCATTTCTCTCTCTCTTCGCCTTCTCCCACCTGCCTGCCTTGGAAATGTTCTCACGGAGTTGGGGATTTGCTGGTTATCTTGAGCCAGCGGAGTGGCCGTCTCTCCCTTGCCTCTGGCCTGACCCTGCTGTGTTGCCCAGATAATGCGTCACCCAGGGACTTTTTCCTGGACACTGACGGAGTGCCATATTCTTTTCTGAGTGCTCAGGATACAAGGGTATTGAATCAGACATGGGCCCTGCCCTTGAAATGCTGACAACCATCTGGTGTGCTGATGCCAGGAGGGCCCCTCACCCTCCACATAGTCATGGGGAACACTCAGCCTCTGTTGAGACTGTGGAATGTGCACTTCATTTAGCAGCGGGCTCCCAGCAAAACACAGAGTCCTTGACTTATGCCATCCTCGTCCCCCCAATCCTTCCACCACCCCACCACCCCTGGGTTTTTCAGCTTCCACGTGACTTAGGAGATCCTCAGTGGTCATTTTTGATCACACGTGGCTTTCCCCCTCTGAATGGACTTCAAATTGTAATCCCGACACACCTTTCCTCAATTCTCTACATCAACCATGATCTAATGGACAGTCAAGTGACAGTCATCTAATCAGAGATCATCTGCCTTGGGAACTAGTCATACTTTTTTAAAACAAACTGATTTTTCAGGTGCTTTCTCTCAAATATTGTTGGTGTATTATCAGAGAAGTGAGACTAGTTTTAATATTGCAAATATTGGCTGTAAGAAAGAGAAAAGCAAAATAGTTAAGTGGAAAGAGGAGGAGGCCAGGAATCAATGGACTTGTATTCGACCAATTCTGTCATGAGCTGGCTCCCAGGCCTTTGTAACTGAGCATCATTTTCCTCATCTGTAAGCTTGAGGTTGCAAACAAATGTATATATTACTTATGGAATCACTTAATGTAGTTTAAGTCTAAAATGATGCATGGGAATTATCGGGGATGTTAGTGGTCATTCTCAGGGAGGGAAGGAACAAGATAGCAAAGGGGCACACAGTTCTTCTGGCCTTATTCTGCGGCAGAACAGGAACGGTTGGTATCATACAGCAGGGATATCTTGTAGCTGAAAAGAGTGGAGAAAAAAAAATACAAGCCAAGGGGTGAATTGTTCCTTTAAGTGTATTACCTTTTGGGACTATGAGCTCATCTTTAGGAGGCTTTTATCTGTGGGACCCCTGTGAGCCCTGACTTGTGGGTGGATCCTGTACAGAGATATTTCATTTGCTTATGCCAGGTAACCTAAGGATATCACCAGCCCAGTGTCAATTTTTCTAGTTCCCCAAATATGAGTGGAGTATATATTTAAACTCCAAAGCCTATGAGTCCTAGACACTGGTTAAGAATTCTCTGGGGGAGGCTTTTCTATGCAGAACCCAGACTAAGACAAATTCCCTTGTCTTCCTGTGGGAACTTTTCTAATTTTCACTTTATCTGAGAGTAAGTATTGCTTTGAGAGAGTCCCAACTTTGTCTGTGTGATGAGTATCTTACTTCCAACAACCCCCAGCAAGTCCACGGTCTCCCCTCTGTGTGTGGGCATTGAAGACCAAGCTTTGTGAAACATGGCCCCATGCTACCACATCCTCCCACCATAGGCAGGCAACAGCAGCTGCTTATGGAGTTCTCTGTTCTCTTGGTGTTCTGACCCAGGGGAATTTCCCTTGCCTTCTTGCAAGCTCCACTATGCATTAAAATTAAATTTTATAAGTTGTACCTAGTATTTTCTAGGTGTTTTGCTGCAAGAAGCTCTTCAGGTCATCCTATCTGCCCCGATATCAGAACGGAAGCCTCATAGACATCAGTAGCATTTTACTTTTGGAAACAAGATCAGAACCAGAAAAAGGAAAATAGTAGGATTTGCTCAAGTTAGGTAGGGGGCATATGGGCATTCATCCTCAATATTTTTGTTTGCTGAAATATTTCATAATCAATGAACGAAAAGGTCCTACTTCCTATCTAAGATCCCGTTCCCATTTCCAATTAGGAGTAGCTTTAAGTGTGAGCAAGCTTCTCTCTGCAGTGAGGAGGGTAGGATTCTTCAGTGTGAGAACTCTTCAGGGGTCAGGACCAGAAGCTTCGCTCCGTGCCTACTGGCAATAGAAGTTACAGGCAAAGCCCCTGGGGCCTCAGTCCCTCCGCTTATCTCAGGCTTCGTGGGTATGAGCTTATTCAGCACTTGACACAGGGAGTTCCATTCCACTGACCAAGACGTGCCCAGCAATCCTTGCCTCGTGGGCCACCAGTCCATCGGTCTGGGGCACGGCCATTTACGGAGGGACCACACACTCACAACCTCAGCATCATATCATGCCCTGGCGGCTGAGTGGGAACAAGTGGCAAAATTAACTCGATTGTTGCTTCTTCCTTTTTCTGATCTTTCCTGTCTTCACGTTATTCATGCAAGGCAAAGAAAACTTAAGAGCAAAAGGCAGCCAAGGAGACACAGAGTAATGGTAGTTCACATGGGGCTTCTCTGGGGGATACGACCATCTCTGAGGTATGCTTTTTTTTTTTTTTTTAAGATATTTATTTATTTATTTGACAGAGAGAGAGACACAGCGAGAGAGGGAACACAAGCAGAGGGAGTGGCAGAGGGAGAAGCAGGCTTCCTGCTGAGCAGGGAGCCCGATGCGGGGCTCGATCCCAGGACCCTGAGATCATGACCTGAGCCGAAGGCAGACACTTAATGACTAAGCCACCCAGGCGCCCCGTGAGGTATGCTTTTGAAGGGATGCAGTGAATGTTTTTTTTTCTTAAGAGTGTGAGATGCACCACTTGATGGGAAGGGAGATTAAGAGGGAAATCACGCCCTGTGGATTTCAAATTGCCCTCAACCGTGGCTCTTTTGATCTGAAATACCTAAAATTCATGTGTTACATTAAAATATGTATTATACACATTCACATGGAATGTTCAAGAAAGGGCATTATGAAGCAAGGAAATGGAAACATACACTTCAGTGATAGAAGTTAAAAAAAACATATAACGCGAGATCACCGATTAATTTTAAGGTCCCACAAAAAATAGCATTGGACAAGCTTACTGCCAAGAAAACGTCTTCAAGTTAGAATTTGGGAGTTTACATTTAATATCTTGGAGCTGCTGCCCATTCCTCCCTGGACCCGGTCGCTCCTTCTGTCTGCCCACCTTAACTTCGTTTCCCCTTCCTTAGTTTCTGATGCTTGCTTCTTGGTGAAGCCATTCCAGATGGAGGGGACAGCCCGAGAAGAGTCAGGCAAGTGTGCCATGGAATCACACCACCTTCCCGGGGGCCAGCGTCCCTGCTTGAACACAGCAGCCATGGGGAAAGCTGCTTCCTCCTCCTCAGAGCCGAGGTTTTACTGGTTAAAGAGGATTTGCCCAATATCAGATCAGGTACTTTCTATTAGATGAAGCTGGCTTCTACTTAGCTCTTAGGGCCAGGTCTGCCTTCCCCTTCCACTTTACTTATGCAAACCCCTCCACCATTTAGGATTCAGATTCAGTCCCACCTCCTCTGGAATCTGGGAGCGTGGTGGCTCTCTAACTGTCCCTCCTTTCTTAGGGGTTTCTCCATTCTGTGAACCCCTCTCGTTGTCTCCTACTACCCATTTTACTCAAGGACCCTTGGCCAGAGTACAGTTGTGGGCCCTGGGAACACCGTTCTCTTCAGACAAGTCCTTTGGGGAGGAACACAAGCAGGGTGGGGGAGAAGTAAAGGGGTATCCACATGGTAAAGGGATCCACAGCTCAGTGGAGTCAAATACATTCTGGAAGACAACGAGGTGACAGATGTCATAGCCGAGAGCTCCCCCACTTCTGGGTCGTTCATTCTGTGCCCAACAGACCCTGCCTTACTCAACTAGTTTCCCCTCTGTCTCTTCTCTCTTGAGAGCCTAAATTTAATTATCCAAAGGGAGGGAACACTTCGCCTCTTACACCATTTGACACCCAACACAGGGCTGGGTGTGGTGGAGGTTACCAACAAATGCGTGTTGAATGAATGGATGGATGGATGGATGGACGGATGCTCTGACTACCGAACGAGATTTCTCCATTCCTCACTTCCCAGGTGTCAGATGACCATCTCAAAATCCATAGTCCTCCATCACCTCAAGTCCAAATGTCTAAAATCCTCCTATTTTCCCCTTCAAATCTGCCCTCATTCTTGACCTTGGCATCCCCCTTCCTGGTACAGCTCTTCTCTAACACTCAGCAGAAACTCTAGTCATCTTGGGAGTCCTTCCCCTCTTGGGCCCTAAACCACCAAAGCCCATCAAGGTGGTTATTTCCTTTTACTCCCTTCCACACAGCCACAACCTAGGTGCCAGCCCTTGTCCCCCAACCCTACGCTCTTGTAAAAAAAAAAAAAAAAAAAAAAGCCCCCTGCTTCATTGCCTTAAAACAACACAGCTGGGCTAGTCTTCCCAAAACCTTTTATTCAGGTCACTCAGCGATCATGTGGAAAAAAAAAAAAAAGCCCATGGTTCCTGTTGCCAGTGAAATCCCATTCAGATGCCACGGGCTGCACTCAAGGCCTCCCACGCTGACTAGCTGATTCCTTGCCTGTGTGTCTCCACCTGTGCTTTGCCAAGTTTCTGTCCAGCTGGATTGGTCTGCCCCGGGCTCCCCGGCAGCTCTCTGACATTCTTCAATCTCTTTGTTCATCCTGCCACACAGGTCTTTGCAAATCCTGCCCATCCTTCGAGGCTCACCAAACTCAAGTCCCATCTCATTAATACCTTCACCAGTCACTTTCAAGACCATAGGCTATTTACCCTGAAGTTCTTGGATCTTAACCTTTAGGGGCCCCCAACTCCCAAGCTCTGGGCCTTATTTTGTATTTGTAACTTTGCATTATTTCTCTTAAAGAAGATCTCCTGTTTTTGGAAACTTCCAGCCCACATAAAAGCTGCATGTGTCTCTCTCTCCTCCTGACCATTGGTGGTAACTCTCGTGTGCTGCTTCACTGACTTGTGGGACTGAGTGTGCTTGCTAGTGTCTTATTATAATAGGACTGGAAACACGCTCAGAGTTCACTATTGGCTCCTATTTTCTTTACCTCCATTTGGATCAGATCCCCAAGAGTACGTTGCCATGTATTTTGTGCAAACCTTATGAGCTCCTGGATGGAGCAGAGGCAGGGAAGCTTTTGTCCTTGGATCAAGGTACATATTGCTGGGAGGATCAAGTCCAAAAGGCTATGAAAAAGGAGGCAGTTCGGTTAGGTAAGAGAAGTACAGAGTGCTCCTGTACTGGCACTTGACCCCGCTATCCCCACATCCCAGCAGGTCATCCTGGTGCAGGGGCGAGGACAGCAGCTAGGCCTCGAGACTGACAGTAAGTGGGAGAGGCTAAACTTCGTCCTGGTGCCTGACCCACCACCCTCCAACCCTTGGACCCCTCCACAGCAACTGATGAGGCATTTCTTGTGCTCCTGGTCCTGCCAGCCAGCTCCTTCCTGGCTTCCCCAGCAATGCATGGTTAAAAGAGGTCCAGATGCTTCCCAGGCTAACTTCCCAACGTGCAGCACTCACTGCTTTTGCTTTTGTTTCTAAATGTCTCTGCCCACGAATTGATTGGAGTTTGTCAAATCAGTAAAAGCAGAAAATCCAATTTAGACAATGTGCCCTGGATGGGCAGCAAAAGGGGAGCGAAATTGAGGAGAGGTCCCGCAAGTGTGGGGTCCTGAGGTCAGGCTTCATCAGCTTCAAGGCAATAGCCTCGGGTCAACCCCCTCCTACCTTCTGAGCTAAACCTTTCCTCATTTTCCTTGATTGGGAACCCCTCACTATCCTCTCTTTGAACTAAGAGTTCCCTTTGCTGCGGATGCTGAATCCCTATCTCAAGTGTAAGGAAACAGGAGAGGCTCTGGCTTGCTGCTTTGCTCAGGAGTCAGGAAATCCGTTTCCCTTCCTGAAGAATCAGTACCGATGCTCCTTCTACTAGTCCAGGAGTCTGCTGTCCCCCCTGTGCTCCCTTCTCTGCTTTCACTGCCAACAAGCTCAGAGCCACATTTTGTGTGCAGTTACTGCAGCCTCCTGAGGCTGATTCTTTGTGATCATTATACCTCTCCTCCCTCCCCACCCTCCACCCCCTTTTGCGCTAACAAGCTTTGGTCCTGTTCTTTTTTCATGTATTTATATAGGTCCATTGGAAGCTTCTGCTGAATCCCCATCTCACCATTCCCCATGCCCCCCCATCTATTCCCTTTGTGAGAAACCTGGGCTCACCCCACCTGGGGACCCATGGTGGCAGAGCATTCTTCCCTTCAGGACTGAGCAGAAGGACTTTGTCCTCAGCAGTCACTTCTGATGGTGGCTCCTCCCAGGGCTGGCAACAGCTCTGAGGCTTCCTTGTGACCCAACTTCTGAAAGAAAACTTCGGGAGGCTCCTGCGTTTATGGGACCCTGTGTTAGGGCCTGGGTCCCTAAACCCTTGAAGGGACTACCCACTTCACTTTCTCCTCAGCTCAAGCCTTGTCCTGCCTCAGAGAGGGGAGCAGCACCCCTGAGGGCTTCTGGGAGGTGGCCTGGTTGCCCTGGCAACATGGTGGGGGGCGGGGGTAAGCCTACCAACTGCCAAAGCTGATGACAGTTATTCAAGAACTTTCTGTTGGTCCTCCTTGTCAGCTAGAAAGGGTGACAGGGCAACAAATACTTAACAGCATTTCCAAGACCAGGGGCATGGCTTGATAAGTCACTAAAGCCGAGATTAAAACCCAGACAGTCTCTCTGAAGAGAGGATATCACACTATCTGCCATGATGACCTCCAGTGGCAGCTCCAGCCCTCCATTGGAAATGCTGGGCCTGAGGGCAGCTCAGGGCTCTTACCAGATGATCAGACATGGCCTGAGTCTGATCCAGGAGAAAAATCTAATGCCAAAGTCCACTTAGGGCCAGTTTTCTAAAGTGTGGTCTGAGGACACCTGAATCAGAATCGTCTAGGAGGCTTGTTTCAAATGTCAAGTACCAGGCTGCCCACCTAATCCTGGGCATGGGCCTGGGAAGATGAATTTTTAATGAAGCCTCCCAGGTGACCAATGCACACTAACGTTTGAGGACCACAGATACAGGGGATGAGGTTACAAGGATGAGCAGAAAATTGTAATATTTATAGTTAATTTTTAAAGATCAACTTTATTGAGGTATAATTCACATATAGTAAAATACGCTCATTTAAAACCTGCAGTCTGAAGACCTTTGACAAATGTTTATGCTTTTGTAATCATTACAATCCAGATAAAGGGCATTTTCCTTATGTCCCTTTGCAGTTAATGCCCACCACCCAGCCCCAGCCCTACTGACCTGCTGTCTGGTACAATCAATGAGATTTACCTTTTCTAGAGCTTCATATAAATAGAATTATATGGTATGTTCTCTGTTGTGTCTGCCTTCTTTTGCTCAGCATAATGTTTTCGAGATTCATTCATGTTGTCACATTTGTCACTAGTTCCTTTTTATTGCTGAGTGATAGATAGTCCATTGTTTGAATACACAAGACTTTATTTACTTGTTTTGGTTTGGATTATTTCTAAATTTTGGCTATTATGAGTAAAGTTGTTACAAACATTCTGTAATCTAGCCAAAGTTAATTTTTGTATGTAGTGTGAGGTAAGGGTTGAGATGTTTGTTTTTTTTAACCCAACTAGTTAAGGGTATCTAGTTGATCTAGCATCGTTTATTGAAAAGACTCCCCTTTCCTTCATTGAATTATCTTGGGATCTTTGTTGAAAGTCAACTGACCATATATGAATGGAGGCCACTTCTGGACTTTATGGTCCATCAATCTACATGGCTAACTTTAAGCCAATTCTTCATTCTGCTGATTACTATAGCTTTTTTTTTTTTTTAAGATTTTTTTTTTTAAGATTTTGCTTATCAGAGAAACACAGCGAGAGAGAGAACACAAGCAGGGGGGGTGGGAGAGGGAGAAGCAGGCTTCCCGCCGAGCAGGGAGCCTGATGCGGGGCTCAATCCCAGGACCCTGGGACCATGACCTGAGCCGAAGGCAGACGCCCAACGACTGAGCCACCCAGGCGCCCCACTGTAGCTTTATGATAAAACAAAATGAGGTAGTCTAAGTCCTCCAGATTCTATTATAGGTTCTTTACATTTCCATATAAATTTAGAAAATTTATAAATTTTAACTTACCAATTTCTACAAAAAGGCTGCTGAGGATAATGATAGGTATTACATTGGATCTGTAGATCAATTTGAGGAAAATTGATATCTTAATAATATTTAGTCTTTTAGCCCATAAATATGGTATATCTCTTCAAGTCTTTCTAAATTTTAGGAATGTTTTGTAGATTTTCAGTGTTTAGACCTTGCCTCTATTTTAATCCTAAATATTTCATTTTTAGGTTGCTCTTGTGTCATTTTCCAGTTGTTTGTTCCTGATATGTACTATATGGAAATACAATAGATTTTTCTATGTTGAGATTGTATCCTGTAACCTTGCTAAACTCTATTAATTCCAGTAGATTTGTGATATATTCTTAGGGATTTTTTTTATGTATATGAGCATGGCAATGATCAATTAGGACAATTTTATAATTTTTCTTCTCTAATCTGGATATCTTTTTATTTTTCTTACCTTATTGTAATGACTAAGGTATTTGGTAAAATATCGAATAAAACTAGTAAGGATATTCTCCTGATCTTATGGGCGAAGGCATTTCATGTTTTATCATTCTGTGTGATGATGACTGTAGGATTTTTGTAACCTCTCATGTAACCACAGCACAGTGATCTGAACAAGGAAATTAACATCGATTCAATATTATTTATGAATCTATAGACCTTATTCAGATTTCACCAGTTGCCCCTCTAATGTCATGTTTTTGGTCTATGATCCGATCCAGGATCCTACTTTGCATTTCAGTATCATGTTTCCTTGGTCTCCCCCAATTTGAGACAGCTCATGACTTTGACACTTATGTAGTGTTATTTTGCATAATCATCCTTAACTTGGCTTTGTCTGATATTTTCTCATGATTAGGTTGAGGTTATGTTTGGCAAGAAGTTAGGTTTGGCAAGAACACTGCAGAAGTCTTGTTGTAGCCTCTCCAGGTATTTTATCAAGAGGTATAAGATATCAGTATGTCTTATTACTCATGGTGTTAGCTTTTAGCTTTTGCTCAATGTAGGGTCTGCCAGGTTTGTCCACTGTAAAGTCACTATTTTTCTTTTATTATCAGTATCTTCTGGGGACATAGTTTGAGACCAATCAAATACTCCTTTTTCATCATATTTTGGGCCACTAATTTTAGCATTCGTTGAAAATTCTTGCTAGCAATAATTATTACTGTGATATTTCCCAAATGGTGATTTTTTTATTTCCATCATTTCTTCTACATTTATAAATTGGAATTTTACTGAAAAGAATAGCCAGTCTTTCTCTTCTATTTATTCAGTTATATTAATGTGGACTCATGGATATTTCTCTTATTCTATATGTTGTAATCCATTGCTATCATTATTAATATTTTCTTGGGTTCTTCTTCAAGTTGGCTCCTGTCACTTTGATATGTTCCCATCATATAGGTGATTTGGATTTTTTTTCTCATTAGCTTCCCTCCCTAACCCCCCGGTTATGGGTAGCACTTTCTTTCCTTTTCATATACCTGGTAATTTTTTATTGTGCAGGGCACTTTCCATCTTATGTTTAGCAGTGCTGTATTTTGTCGCATTACTTTTAAGAGTGTTAGCTTTGTTCTGGAAGGCAGTTAAGATACTGATGGTTCATCTCAATCCTTTCAAAGCATGCTTTTTGAGATTTTTTTTTTAAAGATTTTATTTATTTATTTGACAGAGAGAGAGAGAGAGAGAGAGTGAGAGCAGGAACACAAGCAGGGGGAGTGGGAGAGGGAGAAGCAGGCTTCCTGCCGAGCAGGGAGCCCAATGTGGGACTCGATCCCAGGACCCTGGGATCATGACCTGAGCCAAAGGCAGACACTTAACAGTTGAGCCACCCAGGCACCCGCTTTTTGAGATTTTTAAGGGCAAGTCTAGATTATCTTGTACTCTTGGGTTATTTTAGTTATACTATTAAGATTTGACTCTTCTGGGGTTTATTCATTTATTTTAAGATTTTATTTATTTATTTGATACAGAGAGACAGCGAGAGCAGGAACACAAGCACGAGGAGTGGGAAAGGGAGAAGCAGGCTTCCTGTGGAGCAGGGAGCCAGATGCGGGGCTCGATCCCAGGACCCTGTGATCATGACCTGAGCCGAAGGCAGACGCTTAACAACTGAGCCACCCAGGTGCCCCTCTTCTGGGGTTTATACTAAATCCCCCATGTACTCAACAAAGTCTCTCCAGTCTGGCTTGTAGGAATGAAAATGATACCTAGCCCTGTGTGATCTCTGAGAACGCTTTGGCTGAAAGCTCCCTGGAAAATGTTCTTGCCCTGGTTGTTGTTCTTGCCCAGCTTTATTGGGTTTTACCCTGTACGCGCACAGATTTGTATTTAGCCCAAAAGTCAAGTGGATCCCTTTGCAGATTTCCAGAGCTCTTTCCCTGATAGCTCCTTCCTCTCCCTCCAGTACTCTGCCTTCCAAATTCTGCCTCGACCTCCCCATACAGTGAGCACTCATCATGGTCCTATTTTGCATTTCTCTGAAGGCTAGTGATGTTGAAGGTCTTTTCATGTGCTATTTTTGTCATCTGTATCTCCTCTTTGCTGCAACATTTCTTCATGTCTTTTGCCTATTTTCTAATGGGATTTTTTTTCCTTTATTAGTGTTAAATTTTGAGTGTTCTTTATATATTCTGGACATGAGTCCTTTGTCCGATAAGTGATTTGCAAATATTTTCTCCTAGTATGTATCTTGCCTTTTTATCCTCTTAACACAGTCTTTAGAGAGCAAAAGTTTTTCATTTTCATGATGTCCTATTAATTTTTTTTCTTTTATGGATTGTGCTGTTGGTTATGACTAAGAACTCTTCTCTAAGCCCTAAGTGCTGAAGATTTTCTCCTGCATTTTTTTATAGAAGTCTTAGAGTTTTACATTTAAATCTATGACCCATTTGGAGTTAATTATAAGGTTTGATGTTCAGGTCAAAAGTTTTTTGTTTTTGTTTTTGTTTTTTTTGCCTATGGATGTCAGGTTGCTCCACCATTTGTTAAAAAGACCATCATTCCTGCATTGGATTGCTTTTGTACATTAAAAAAAAATTCAATTGACTGTACTTATATGTGGTTTCTGAGTCCTTTGTTCTATTCCATTGATCTGTGTGTCTTTCATTCCATCAATATCACTCAGTCTTGATTACTGTAGCTCTGTAATAAGTCTTGAAATTGAGTAGAGTGATTTCTACTTTTTTCTCATTTTCAAAACTACTTTAGCAATTCTAGTTCCTTTGTCTTTCCATATAAATTTTAGAATAATCTTGTTATATCTGAAAAAAATCTTCCTGGGATTTTGATAGGAATTGCAGTAAACATATATATGAACTGACACTATATTGAGTGTACTAATCCATGAATATGCTATATCTCTGAATTTAGTTAGAACTTCCTTAATTTTTCTCATCAGCATTTTGTCATGTTTTGCATTTAGTCCTGTATACATTTTGTTATATTTATACCTAAGTATTTATTTATTTTATTTTTTTTATTTTTTATAAGATGTTGTTTATTTATTTGACAGAGAGAGACACAGCGAGAGAGGGAACACAAGCAGGGGGAGTGGGAGAGGGAGAAGCAGGCTTCCCGCTGAGCAGGGAGCCCGATGCGGGGCTCGATCCCAGGACTCTGGGATCATGACCTGAGCCGAAGGCAGCCGCTTAACGACTGAACCACCCAGGCGCCCTATACCTAAGTATTTAAAAAGCTTTCCCCATGGGTGTCTGGGTGGCTCGGATGGTTAAGCATCTGCCTTTGCATGGGGCTCCCTGCTCAGTGGGGGGCCTGCTTCTCCCTCTCCCACTCCCCTTCCTTGTGCTTTCTCTCTCTCTGTCAAATAAATAAAAAATCTTTAAAAAAAATAAAAAATAAAAAACTTTCCCCAACTAAAAATGGTATTATATTTTTAATTTCAGTTCCCATGGGTATAGAGCAGTGCAATTCATTTTTATATATTGAACTTGTATCTTACAACCTTACTATCAGTTCTAAGAGTTGGGTGTTTTTTTTTTTGTTTTTTTTTTTTCTGTCTTGCTTTAGTATATTCCTTGGGGTTTTCTATAAGGTCTATTATGTCATTTGCAAATAGGACAAATTTATGTCTTTTCTAGCATTGGCTAGAACTTCTAGCATTATGTTGACTAGCAGTGGTGAGAGCAGACATCTTTGTCCTGTACTTGAACTTAGGGAAAAACAATCGCTCTTTCACCATTAAGTATGATGTAAGTATAGGTTTTTTATAGATGTTCTTTAAATTTTTAGCTTTCTTGAGTATAATTAACAACTAAATTTGTATATATTTAAAGTATGCAATGTGATGATTTGACGTATGTAAACCTTGTGAAATGACTGACACATCAAGTTAATTGGCACATCCATCACCTCACATAGTTAGTTACCTTGTGTGTGTAGTAGTAGTAACAGTGCCCAAGATCTTCTCTCTTAGCAAATTTCAAGTACCTAACACAGTATATTAACTATAGTCACCATTCTGTGTATTAGATATCCAGAGTTTCTTCATCTTTCAACTGAAGCCTTGTACCTTTTCACCAATATTTCCCCATCTCCCCCACTTCTCAGCCCCTAGTAACCACCATTTTACAATCTGTTTCTATGAGTTTGACTTTTATTTATGTATTTTTTTTAAGATTTCACATATATATGAGATCATACTGTATTTGTCTTTCTCTGTATGGCCCATTATGTTCTCTAGGTTCATTTATGTTGTTGCAAATGGTAAGATTATGTTGTTGCAAATAGTCCATCATATAATAATCTCACATCTTTTTTGTCCATTCATCCGTTGATGGACACTGAGGGAATTTCCATAGCTTGGCTATTGTGAGTAATGTTGCAATGAACATGGGAGTGCATATATGTATCTCTGAGATACTGATTTTTATTCCTTCAGATACATACCCAGAAGGGGGATTGCTGGACCATATGGTAGTTTTGATTTTTTGAGGAACTGTCATACTGTTTTTTGTACGGTACGAATTTAAATTCCCACCAGCAGTACACAAGGTTTCCCTTTTATCCACATCCTCCCTAATCCTTATCTCTTGTCATTTTGATAAATGCCATCCTAATGGGTGTGAAGTGATATCTCATTGGTGGTTTTGATTTGCATTTCTGTGATGATTAGTGATGTTGAGCACCTTTTTGTGTATCTGTTGGCCATTTGTATATCTTTGGAAAAATTCAGATCCTTTGCCCATTTTAAAATAAGATTATTTGGGTTTTTTTGCTATTGAATTCTTTATATATTTTGGATAATAATCAGATATATTGTCTGCAAATTCTCTCATCCATAGATTGCCTTTTGATTTTGTTGATTGTTTTCTGTGCTGTGGAGAAGATTTTAGTTTGATGTAGTCCCACTTGCTTATTTTTTGCTTTGGTTATCTTTGCTTTTGATTTCATATCCAAAAAATCATCACAAAGACAATGTCAGGGAGCTTTTCCCTATGTTCTAGGAGTTTTACAGTTTCAGATCTTATATTTAAGTCTTTAATCCTTTTCAAGTTAATTTTGTGTATGGTGTAAGATAAGGATCCAGTTTAATTCTTTTGATGTGGATAACCAATTTTCCCAACACCATTTGTTGAAGAGATTCTTCTTTCCTCATTGTGCATTTTTGGCGCCCTTTTCAAAGATTAGTTAACCGTATATACAATTGGGTTTATATCTGGGTTCTTTATTCTGTTTCATTGGTCTATGTGTACCATACTGTTTTGACTACTATAGCTTTGTAATATAGTTTGAAATCAGGAAGTGTGATGCCTCTGACTTTGTTTTTCTTTCTCAAAATTGCTTTGGCTATGTGGGATCTTTTGTGGTTCCATACATATTTGAGGATTGTTTTTTCTATTTCTATGAAAAAGGCCAGTGGAATTTTGATAGGGGTTGTATTGTATCTGTAGATTGCTTTGGGTAGTATGCATATTTTAACAATATTCTTCCAATCCATGAACGAGGGATATCTTTCCATTTATTTGTGTCTTCCTCGGTTTCTTTTATCAATATCTTATAGTTTTCATAGGTCTTATAGTATAGGTCTTTTACCCTCTTGGTTAAATTTATTCCTATTTTGTTATTTTTGATGCTATTATAAATGGGAATGTTTACGTAGTTTCTTTCTCTAACTGTTCATTCTTAGTGTGTAGAAATGCAACTGATTTTTCTATATTGATTTTGTATCCTGTAATTTTATTGGATTTATTCTAACAGGGTTTTTTTTGTGTGTGTGTGTGTAATCTTTAGGGATATGATTATATTATTGGCAAACAGATGCCATTTTATTCTTCCTTTCTAATTTAGAGGCCTTTTATTTCTTGCCTAATTGCTCTGGCTATGATTTCCAGTACTATGTTGAATACAATGGTGAGAATGAGCATCCTTGTCTTGTTTCTGATCTTAAAGGAAAAGTTTTCAGCTTTTCAAAGTTGAGTATGATGTTAGCTATTGGCTTCTCATATATGACCTTTATTATGTTGAGATACATTCTTTCTACCCCTAATTTGTTGGGAGTTTTTATAATGAAATGATCTTGAATTTTGTCAATTCTCTCTCTGCATTTATAGAGAAGATCATATGATTTTTATCCTTCTGTTAATGTGGTGTATCACATTTATTGATTTGTATATGTTGCACTATCTTCACATCTCAGAGATAAATCCAGTTTGATCATTGTGTATCATACTTTTAGCATGCTGGTAAATTCTATTTGCTAGTATTTTGTTGAGGGTTTTTGCATCTATATTCATTGGAGATAGTGGCCTAATTTTCTTATAGTGTCATCCAGTATTGGTATGAGAGTAATGCTGGCCTCATAAAAATGGGTTTGGAAGTATTCCCTGGAAATGTTCTTTATTAAGTTGAAGTGGTTCTTTTCTATTTTTAGTATTCTGAGATTATTTATAAATGAGTATTGCATTTTATCAAATGCTTTTTCTGCATCAGTTGATAGGATCATGTGATTTTTCTTTTTTAGCCTGTCAATATTGATAGAATACATTGATTGATTTTTAAAATTTGAGCCAGCTTTGTGTCCCTGGAATAAACTCTACTTGATCATGCTGTATAATACTTTTAATATATTATTGAATTGTCTTTGCTAATGTTTTGTTATGGGTTTTTGAAGGATATTGATCTTTAGTGTTTTTTTTTTTTTAAGATTTTATTTATTTATTTGACAGAGAGAGACACAGCAAAAGAGGGAACACAAGCAGAGGGAGTGGGAGAGGGAGAAGCAGGCCCCCCACTGAGCAGGGAGCCCAATGTGGGGCTCAATCCCAGGACCCTGGGTTCATGACCTGAGCCGAAGGCAGACGCTTAACGACTGAGCCACTCAGGCGTCCCTGATCTTCAGTGTTTTGTCTTTTTTTTGTTTGTTTTGTTTTTGGGTTAGTTCTTTTTTTTTTTTTTTTTTTGTAATGTAATTGTCTTGCATCAGGGGAATATTGGCTTTATAAAATGAATTGAATCTCAAAGAGGTATCTGTACCTCCCTGTTCATTGCAGCATTATTCACAATAGCTGAGATATGGAAACAACCTGTGTCCATCAATGGATGAATGGGTAAAGAAGATGTGATACACACACACACACACACACACACACACACACACACACTGGAATGTTATTCAGCCACAAGAAAGGGAAATTCTGCCATTTGTGACAACATGGATGAATCTGGAGGACATGAAAAGTGAAATAATCCAGATACAAAAAGACAAACACTGCATGATCTATCCGTGACATCTGAGTAGAATGGTGATTGCCAGGGACGAGGGGTTGGGGGAAATGGGGAAATGTTGGTCAAAGGGTACAAACTTTGAAGTTATAAAATGTATAGTTTCTGCAAAGAAAACAACTGGCTTAAAGAATGTAAACCTAAAACTGTGACCTGTGAATATCACAGAGGTTAAACAAAAACATTATGACCTAGGGATACCACACCAACAGCAACAACTTCAGAGAACCTCAGAGCAGGAGCTGAGAGTGGTGCTAATGCCTTCCATTTGGATCACTTCTCTCAGTTAAACTGAGTCCGATCAAAACTGAGGAATTGTTAAAAAGAAAGCCACAGGCCCAAAATGATGTCACTTCGGCCAAGTTGCCAAACTGGGGATTGATACCTAACCTATCGCAGTTTGAATGTCCCCCAGAAAAGTATTGGTCAGTCAGGAATTTTCTGATAAGCACTAATGAGGTAATCTGTCACCTAGACCCTCTCTATTCCCCAAAAGAAGAAGTAATCTGCATGATAAGACTCCCTGCTCTTCCCCACCCCCCCCACCCCCCCCAAGGGAAAGTCACCTTGAAACAATCCTTTCTTTTCTTTTGCTTATAATTTTTTTGCCTCACCCTCCTTCCTATAAAACCTTCCATTTTGTACAACTCCTCAGAGGTCCCCTCTACTTGCTAGGTAGAATGCTGCCCGATTCATAAATCGCTTAATAAAGCCAATTAAATCTTCAAAAATCACTTAATAAAGCCAATGAGATCTTTAAAAAAGATGAGTAAGTTCTGGAGATCTAATGTATAGCATGGTGACCATAGTAATACTGTACTGGATACTTGAAATTTGCTAGAAGAGTAAATCCTTTTTT
Source organism: Halichoerus grypus (assembly GCF_964656455.1). Classification (NCBI taxonomy): domain Eukaryota; kingdom Metazoa; phylum Chordata; class Mammalia; order Carnivora; family Phocidae; genus Halichoerus; species Halichoerus grypus. The sequence goes on from NC_135718.1 coordinate 48,547,958, forward strand.
TAAAAATACATATTTTTAAAGATTTTATTTATTTGTCAGAAAGAGAGCACAAACAGGCAGAGCAGGCAGAGGGAGAAGCAGGCTTCCTGCTGAGCAGAGAGCCCGATGCGGGACTCGATCCCAGGACCCCGGGATCATGATATGAGCCGAAGACAGATGCTTAACCAACTGAGCCACCCAGGTGTCCCTAGAAGAGTAAATCTTAAGTGTTCTCATCATACACACAAAACTGGTAACTGTGTGAAGTAATGCGTTAATTAAATTGATTGTGGCAGTCATTCCACAGTGTATACACCTGCCAAATCATCACATCGTACATCTCAAGTATATATAACTTTTTTGTCAGTTATACCTCAATAAAGCTAAAAAAATGAACTAGCAAGCGTTCTCTCACCTATTTTCTTAAGAGTTCTAGAGGGGAGGGGTGGGGGGATGGGTTAGCCTGGTGATGGGTATTGAGGAGGGCACGTATTGCATGGAGCACTGGGTGTTATGCACAAACAATGAATCATGGAACACTACATCAAAGACTAATGATGTAATGTATGGTGATTAACATAACATAATAAAATTTTTAAAAAAAGAGACAATGTAGAAATGGTGTTAATTCTTCCTTACGTCTCTGATAGAATTCGGCGGTGAAGCCATCGGTGCCTGGAGATTTCTTTTAGGGGAATTTTAAAATTATAACTTCAATCTCCTTAGTAGTTATAGGGCTGTTCAAGCTATCTACACTGTATTGGGTGACTTTTGGTTTAGTGCACTGTTCTTTTCCTAGTTTCCTAGTTTCCATCAGACTATTGATCTGAGGCTTTATCAGCACTACTTTAGCTGCATAACACAAATTTAGTTGTATTTTTTAAAAAGATTTTTTTTTTTTAAGATTTTTTATTTATTTGACAGAGAGAGACACAGCGAGAGAGGGAACATAAGCAGGGGGAGTGGGAGAGGGAGAAGCAGGCTTCCCGCGGAGCAGGGAGCCCGATGCGGGGCTCAATCCCAGGACCCTGGGATCATGACCTGAGCCGAAGGCAGACGCTTAACCACTGAGCCACCCAGGCGCCCCTAAAAAGATTTTTTTTAAGAGTGAGAGAGCATAGTGGGGAGAGGGGCAGAGGGAGAGGGAGAGAAAGAGAATCTCAAGCAGACTCCACACTGAGCACTGAGCCTGATGCGGGGCTCGATCTCACGACCCTGAGTTCATGACCTGAGCCAAAACCAAGAGTTGGACGCTTAACCAACTGAGCCACCCAAGTACCCTGATTATATTGTACCCTGTTTGTCCTTTGGACCAGGGATAAGTAAACTTTCTTTGCATGGGGCAAGATACGAAATACTTTAGGCTTTGTGGGATATATAAGGTCTGTATCATTCCTCCTCCTCTTTTTTCTTCTTCTTATAACATTTTTTTCCTTGTAACATTTTAAAAAGAGACTTTAATTTTTAGAGTGTTTTAGACTCACAGCAAAATGGAGCAGAAAGTACAGAGATTTTCCATATATCATCTGTATATCCCCACGTGCGTAGCCTCCCCCATTATCAACATCCCCCACCAGAGTGGTGCCTTTGTTAACAATTGATGAACCTACACTGACACATCGTAATCACCCAAAGTCCGCAGTTTACATTAGGGCTCACTGTTGGTGTCATACATTCTATGGGTTTGGACACATGTATAGTGACCTATATGCACCATTATGGTACCACACTGAGTAGTTGCACTGCCGTAAAAATCCTCTGTGCTTCACCTATTCATCCTTCCCTCCCCTCTAACCCTCGGCAACCACTGATTTCTTCACTGTCTCCATAGTTTTGCCTTTCCCTTTCCCAGAAGGTCACATAGTTGGATTCATAGAATATGTAACCTTTTCAGATTGGCTTCTTTTACTTGGTAATATTCATTTAAGTTTCCTCCATGTCTCTGTGTGGTTTAATAGCTCATTTCTCTTTAGCACTAAATAATATTCCATTGCTGGGTGTACCACCTACTCAAGGACATCTTGGGTGCTTCCAAGCTTTGGCAATTATGAATAAAGCTACTATAAATATCTGTGTGCAGAGTTCTGTGTGAACATAAGTTTTCAACTCCTTTGGTAGGAGTGTCACTGCTGGATCATATAGTAGGAGTATGTTTAATTTTGTTGGAAACTACCAAAATGTCTTCCAAAGTGGCTGTACCATTTGGCATTCCCACCAGCAATGAATGAGAGTTCCTGTTGCTCCACATCCTCACCAGCACTTGGTGTTGTCAATATTCTTGATTTTATCCATTCCAATAGGTCTATAACAGTTTAAAAATGTAAAGTCATTCTTAGTTTGCATGCTAAGAAACAGTTTTTGCACAAAAAAACGGCTTGTGGGGTAATAGCTACAACCCCCAGTGTAGACCTATTTCCCACCTTCCCTAGTCTTGAGTCTGTGTCTCTAGCCTTGCATGAGACTTTTGTACTTAAACACATACCCACACTAGTAAAGCCTTCCCTCTTCTGCCAGTTCCTCCACAACCTTCTCTTTTTCCAAGACTCACTTCAGTTCTTATCCCCACCATTTCCATGAAATTTGTTCTGTCTGATTCATTCTACGCCTGTCTCTTTTTCAGAACACTTACTGCAGGTAATTTTGATAACGCTATTTTGTGCCAAGTGCAGACTATCATGGTTTGCTACTTTAACTGCTTCGTGTATTGTAATTTATTTCTGCAACTGGATTGTAGGTTCCTGGAGAGCTGGCATTTAGCTTAACAACTACAATAATAACAAAGCTTTCTTTTAAAACAATTCTTTCGGGCGCCTGGGTGGCTCAGTTGGTTAAGCGACTGCCTTCGGCTCAGGTCATGATCCTGGAGTCCCGGGATCGAGTCCCGCATTGAGCTCCCTGCTCAGTGGGGGGTCTGCTTCTCCCTCTGACCCTCTTCCCTCTCGTGCTGTCTCTCATTCTCTCTCTCAAATAAATAAATAAAATCTTTAAAAAAAATAAAAATAAAAAAATAAAACAATTCTTTCTGGGTTACAAAGTGCTTTCATGGGCTTTTTCTTGTTAGTTCATAGGAGAACCCTGTGAAGAAGTCTGGGGAAGGAGTTTTATCTCTAGTTGACAAACTGAGGCTCAGACAGTTAACATGGACAAAGGCTCCATGACTAGTAAATGACAAAACCAGATCCAGACTCGTGGTGCTGGCCTGGTGTGGTTTCAGCACCCTGACATGGGTAGTGGATGGGCACTCCTGCCCCCGTGGCCCAGCTCGCTGGATGAATGCCTGATGCTAGGTCCAGAGGGTCCCGTCCCTGTGTCCATACCCCCGCGTCTTCCCCTGACCTCCTGCGCTGTTTTTCTGCTGCATGCAAAACAAGAACCCCCATCCTTTCATATTTGGAAAATCTTTCTCCAGAGAAAGAGGACCCTGCCTGAAAACATGCTCGTTTCCTGGAGCCGGTCTTGGCTGGAAAGGCCACATTCCAGGGGGAGGACTTATCCCCCAGGAATTTCACACCTGTCCTGAGGAGAGACCCTTCCCCACCATTGCGCCATTGCTGTGTCCTCCCCGTGGGAGCACACTGAGGCGGGGGCCCAGGCCTGGGGAGCTCTGGCACAGGAGACTACCTCTTCTGCAATGCGGTAGCTGTATTAGTAGAGGAGGTGTTGGTACAGAAACTAGGGATAGGATCTTCACAGCCTCAGCAAGCGACGTGGCAAGCACGGGAGTCATTGCAGGCCCGCCCATCGCTGGTGTGCGGCTAATGCCCTCTACCTGTCCTCTCTGCGAGTCCGGCGCCTTCACATGTGAGACAAAGATCTTCGGCCTGACGTGGGGGATGTCAGAGTGGCGATCCTCCCGCGGGACACCCTAAGCCCAAGCCTAGACACTGCCTGGTGTGTCCTGGCTGGCGGCATTGCTCTCTGGGCACAGGCCTGGCTTCCACGGGCTCGCCCACTCCGCCCGCACCCCAGAGTGGGAAGCCTGGGCACAGACAAACACCCAAAGGTGTGACTTCAAAAGGAGAAGTGTGGCTGGACTCAGGCAAGGAGGTCCCAGGGAGCATGTGACAGGGACACCCAGGTCCCCAGAGGGCTCTTTCGGCGGGGCTCAGCTCTCCTTCATTCAAGGAGAACACAGCCATCTTGTCTGGAGAGGCTCATCTTCCCTTAAGGCCGCTTCCTTGGTCCAGCGCTCTAGAATCAGTCATTTTCCCCCACTCGGGTCTTCGTGAGCACCTCCTGGTGGGCAGCCTATGAGGCCTGGATACTTTGGGGAAGAGGACTACTAGACAACATGACCTAGGCACCATCCCCTCATTAACTTACTGAACCCTCACAGCAGCTTCGTAAGGTAGATACTCTCGTATCTGGAATTTTCGGAGGGGGAGACCTGGTCACTTGTCGAGGCACACCATTTGATTGGGCAGGAGCCTGGTGTTTGAGCTCCAGTGTGTGCCCTTTGACCCCGACATTCTCTTGGGCCTCCCAATTTGTGCATCAGTCAGGGAGAGTAAGTGCAGACATCGAGCCGACCCTGGCTGGGGGAATCCGAAAATCGATTTCTGAAGGCGTCAGAGGGCCCTCGAGAAATCTCGAGGGAGGGTGGATTCTGGCCGGACACTGGCCGTCCAGTTTCTTGCCCTACGGGTACCGGTGTTTCCTGGCTCAGTCAGGCCGCGGAACATGGCAGGAAGTGATGTCTAGCATAGTTTGCCAGGTCCTCAGCTTTTACTCTCCTATGAAAGAAGAGGAATCTGAGATGGTGGAGCCACACTAGAGAAGCAGCCCGGCCCGGAGCCACCCCCCGGAGGAGCGCTGCCCAGGTGAGCTGTCCACCCTGCCCGGGCCTGCCTGTGGCTGGGAAGGAAACCTTGTTGCCATAGGATCCTACCCTCAAAGGGCTGATTGTGCAGTTGGAGGAGTGAAAACCCATGAGAGGCTGTTGTAATGGAAGAGAAAAGTATGCCAGGAAAGGATGGGTCCTAGGCTCTGATTCCTGGAGGAAGAGAGACTTTTAGGTCAGGAGTAGTTGCCTGTGTGTGCTCGGGCTCTGGGGGATATTGTCTAAGGCTAGATTAAATTAAATTACTATCTTTTGCAATTCAAGAACCTGAGGAAAAAATGTTGAAGATAAAGGTAGACACAGAATTTATTAACAACAAAAAAATCCGACAATCCCAAAACATATATACTGTGTATATACATACGGAAAGATACACTTATACCCTGCACCTGACTGTTGGCTCATAGTTAACTTCCGCTCCTTCCAGTATAGCCTTATTTGGCAGAGTGCAGTGGAAGGCAACTTTACTTATTGTTTTAACTCTAAGACATTGCATTTTTCTGGGTCTTTCATTAATAAACCCAAAAACCTACTCTTCCAGTCAATATTTTCATTAATGACTCAATAATACCACCACCATCAGTGGCTCTATTTCTATTCCGGATTGTTATTTACTGAGTTCAGTGTCTGACACAGTTCTGAAAAAATAATCCCATTGTGTTAAAATTGCTTTTCCAGACCCATTTAATGGTTAAGACAGATGTAGGAAAGACGTTATTAGGGTTCGAAGCCGACGGCCAAGAAAGAATTCTTGAGACGTCTTTGGTGCAAAAAGGTGATTTTATTAAAGCACAGGGACAGGACCCCAAAGGCAGAAAGAGCTGCAAAGGGGTCAGGAGGAGTGGCCCATTATATACTTTCAAGTTGGGGGAGGGTTAGGGACAGTGTAAGTCTCTAAGGAATTTTGGAAGCAAGGTTTCCAGGACCTTGAGGGGGCTAGCTATTGTTGGGGAAAGGTTATTTATTACCGTCTAATAAAACCTTAGTCATGAGACCCTTCAGATGTATATCGGTGGGCCAAATGCTGGGGTGATGATTACCAACATGTATCTTGGGGGGCTTTAGAGATAAAGGAAGTTTCCAAAGGAATTTTTATACGTTAAAGTAGACTTACAGGATCCTGGGGGGTGGGGAGGGGGGTGGTCAGGCTAGGATTGCCTTTTGCCCTTAGCAAAGTATTAACATGGAGGCAGTTGAGTCCCTAGGGGAAGGTCACTCTGCCTATTTCAAGGACTTGTCAATGGGCTGTAGGTAGTAAGGAAATTTAATAATTTCTCTTCTACCTTTGTTTCCCACATCATTCCCCCCGAACAGTTTTGACCCTTAAATCTTTAAGGTTGCTGAGGGTGGAAGGTCTCATCTTCTGTAACTTCTTCCTGCTGAATAGGGGCGTAGAGATGTCCCTACCTATGGGTCAACCTTGGTCAGCTGGGGCTTATATAGATCTAGGAGTTACAAAAGACAGAGGCAGCTGAATCCAAGGGAGACTGCATGTGTAGATCTTCCCAAGTGAAAAGGATCATCTGTTGGCTTAAAGTTATGGCAGTGAAGGAGTCTCGACACCAGGTGGAGAGACATGGGAGAAAACAGCAAAACATGATTAGTGTAACAAAAAGAAAAAGAAGCTCAAATGAGTCCTTTGATAGTTGACAAAAAGTCCTTTTCCAGTCCAGGAGTTTAATCAGTTATTAAAGGAAAGAGGGATTGTTTAAAGTGCCAATTTGAGAATTTATGTCAGAAACCCAGAAATATTTTGTCGTCGTCTGGGACATATGCATAGCATTTTGTTTTTATGACAGCACACATTCCACCTTGTGCAGCAGTTAAACGATCTAATGCCGTTCTATGTTGTAAAACTGCTTTAAGCATTGTGTTACTTCAGTATTTAGTAGAGAAATGCTATTTTGAGTATCCCTTAGGGCCTTGACCATGTACTTATGAAGAGCTTCCATGTGCCAAACAACACCTCCAGTTCCAAAGAGGGAACAAAAATGGATGTTCGTTGGTCATACCAATGAGACACAGAACGTGTCCACTTTTAGTAGCCTCTCCAGCCCAGAACCCAAGTACTTGCCATCAGACATGCCTGCAATGCCTGTAATCTGGGCGAATTCCTCTTCCTGAGCTCCCCAATATATCCTGAGGTTCCTGCACGTGCCAGGAAGTGACATTCTTTACTCACCTGGTGAGGTTGCTGGGAACTCGGTAAGCCAAGGTATCAGGCCAACATTTCCAAGGGGCTTTATGGCTCCAGGTTTCACAAAGTCAACCTTAGTTCCTTAAACCTGTTTGGTCATATCTGAGTCTATGCATGTCTTTCTCAAATATGACATTCCAGTCAAAGCCTTGGTAAAATAACCAATGTTTCCAATGATGTCCTGTTATAAGAACAGATTGTTCTTGGACTTATGCAAATGACTATGATTGCCATAGAAGAAAGAATACTTACTGAGACCTTTTGAATTCTAGAGGATTCAGGTAGAGAGAAAAGTTAAATGTGTGAATTTGTTCACAAATGAATATTTTCACATTTCTGTAAGTCATAGGTATCTTAAGAGAAAGTCTCCTTAATCTGGAAGAGTAAACGTTAGAGAATCAGCAATGTTTCAACCAAGAGTTACAAAACCATATTCATCTTTTTAGTTCATTTTGTCCCAGGTTTCTAATTCTTGTTCAGTTTGAACACAGCTTTTAGTTAGTTCTGGAAAATCTTACCCATTTCAGTTTTATGATCTTAAAGATATTGAATACCTGTATTGTCCTAAAAGTCCTTTATATGAATCTCCTTGAAGATAAAACTCATTTTGCAAGACAATAAGAACAATTTAAATGACAAAAACTCAGAAATGGACATTGTTACTGATCTGAGAGTTCTCTATGATACGATTGACAAGGAAACTCAGTTATTCTGTGACACATAACACTTCAATAGCCAGAATATCGAGTGCTGATGACCTTATACCAGACCGTAACATGCCAAACAAACAAGCCTAATTAGTCAACGAGACTGTTCATAATTTAAATCTTGGGGAACTTTGTTAAAACCTTAGAAAGTTTTAAAGCACCTACCTAAATAGGATTAGGGATCATCAAAGACCTGATAAAGGCAAAACATAGAAACTCGTTTTTCTGGGCAGGCAAAGAGAAAACAGCTGTTTACATTATCTTATCAAGAGTAGACCAACAATTCAAGAAAACTCTTTTGAACAGAGAGAAAGCAAACTTTCAATCTTATACCAGTGTACTTTAAAATCCGTTCATTTCAATCTTAGTCTGTCCTGAACACATCTAAAATTCTGTTCCGATGTTTTCCCTTCATAAACCTTCTACAACTTTCCTTTGCGTTTAGATTTTGTCCCAAGCCATTTCTTTCCAAACAACCAGTCTCATTTAGGACAAAATTACCTTCTTTTACCTTCAGCAAAAATGCATCCCCATTCCTTATATCTTTCTTACATATCTTCTACTTTTCCACAGAGTTGTTTCCCTTATTTCCATCAGTCTTAATTACATTTAGCAGAATTTTGCCCTCTTAGAAACCTTAGTCTCCAGTGAAGACTAAGTAGTAACCAATTGTGAACTGTTTCACCAGAATTCTTTAGATGGTAAATTTATGAATCAATTAAGCACAAAACATGTTTACCAACAGATTTAAATACCCTTAGTTTCTTTGCAATAAAAAGTTAAAAGCACAAACCTATGTCCAGTTATCAATGAGTTAGCCCTTTATCCTATTTGAAAAAGACTGAGATGTCCAACGAATTTAATTCCATTTATCATCCAAGCAAAACTTTAAAGTTTCAGGTTACCAAAGGCTTTGAAAGCTATTTTAGCAATTACCATGAAAACTTTGATGAGATAGACAATTAACCATCATTTTAGTCATCTTTTTGCTAACAAATTGCAACAGAGATAACATGAGCTTATCTGACCTTCAGCAAACCTCGATAGAATAAAAGTTTCACGTTTACTGCTGATAACTTAAAGACATGTCTATCTTAATTAAACCACCAAACTTAACTTAGTTTAAATACTGAATTACGTTTCACCTGGATCCTCCCCATTGTCAATTTTTACCTGAGACACTGGTGGGGAAATCTGGAGTAGGCGGTGTTAGGTCCAGGGGGTGCTCTTCTTGCTCCTTGACAGCGAGGGGAGAATGAGCCATGGTGCCTGAGGCACCGAGGATGGTCTAGAAGCCAGTTATGCAGGCCGCACCCAAGGTGGTGCAGAAACAGGAGGAGGAGGAGGGGGAGACAGAAGAGGCAAAGTCCTGCCAGAAGGCAGAGAAAGTGTTCCCGGTTTTAGAGCTCATCAGCTCCAAGAGAGGCGCAGATGCCATGTTTTTCCACCAATAAGGCGGAATAGGCAGTCCACGTTGGGCCAGAGAAGACAGGGAATTTCCCCGAAACAAAGGGAGTTTCGGCAGCTGCTTGGGAATATTCCATAAATTCCCCGTCCCAAGGGAGACTAACCACAGTTGGCTGTAGTTATAGCCATTAACTCGGGAAATGAGTGAGGGAGAAGCCCCCACATCTATTAGGGGGAGGAACAGAGAGAAAGAGAGTCAGGGTCCCCTTTGCTAGGGAGGGTCTGTGTTTCCTCCAGCAACCTGGGTTTACAGGGAGGAGGCCTATTTAGATAATTATCATTCAGTATGTCAGGAGGGGTTTACTAGCCAGACACATTCGGGCAAACACATTCTGTAAGACACCCTTAAAGGGTTGGGGTCCTGGTGTAGAGCAATGAAGGCCTAGGTACGAGCAATGAAGGTGCTCTAGGTCCATTTGCCCTATTTCCTGCAGAGGAGATCTGATAGATCCCACTGAGGCCATGCAGTGTTATAGGAGCTCAGTCCTTTCCTAAGTTTTGCAATCTGAATTGTTTCCAGTGGGTTAAAAGGCACCCCAAGGGAGAGTCCTTGGGAACTGAAGAAAAGAGAAGGTCCATTACCTAGAAAATCCCCCCTGACTCCAGGGTGGTGTCCCATGCAGGATATGCCAGAGGTTCCTGGTGTCAAAGCGACCCGAGGTGTCCCCTGAACAAAATCGCTGTGACCACCAATGCCAATAAAGGCTCCTGTGGGAGGGATGCTAGCGTCCCCCCACTTCCCCATTGCATCCTAGGCTACAGATGGGTGCCTGGCATATGGACCAAAATACCGTGCCTTGAAGGTCATGCCATGAAGGTCATGCCTTATTTTACCTTGCCTTGAAGGTCATGCCATAGAAGGTCATGCCTTATTTTACCTTGCCTTGAAGAACCCACTGTTTTTAACCCATGGAGAACACTAGAAAAGTTTTACAAGGGGAAATTACCCAATTTTGTAGCTAAGTAGTTAGTAGAGGGCATGGACGGAAAACAGTAAAGATAGAAATCCATCAGTGTCTAAGCGACATTCCAACCCATGTGGTCTTTACAGCCAACTTCTCTAGGAAACGGTCCCCGGTTGGGTTTTAATTCCATCGGGTACTGGTTTTGGCCAGCTCCGAGTGGAGGTCCCACAGCCAGAAGCGGCTAGACCGGGGATGTGGAGGAGATCACATTAGATCAATAGGAGGGAGAAGCAGGCCTCACACGGGAGTCTTAAGATCGGCAGCCGTCCTGGTGACTTAGGTGGCTATCCTGTGCCCAAGACAGACAACTTTGTATAAGGACAGGAATAAAGAGAGGGCATCAAGTTTCTGGGTCTTATTACCATTCCGGCCAGGGTACTAACTTCCAGCCAAAAGGCAGACTTTCTCCTCCCAGTAGAGTAGCCACAGGCTAGAAGATTGCAGCCTGATCCAGTAAGACCGTACTCCTTGAAGGGCCCCTGGAAAGAGAGTAAAGGAAGAGGAGAGAAAGTACTCACCAAGTTTGCACCGCGGGTCAGAGTCCAGATGAGATTCTGGACTCAAAGCCCCACGTTCAGGCGCCATATGATGTAGGAAGAACGTTATTAGGGTTTGAAGCCGACGGCCAAGAAAGAATTCTTGAGATGTCTTTGGTGCAAAAAGGTGATTTTATTAAAGCACAGGGACAGGACCCCATAGGCAGAAAGAGCTGCAAAGGGGTCAGGAGGAGTGGCCCATTATATACTTTCAAGTTGGGGGAAGGTTAGGGATAGTGTAAATCTCTAAGGAATTTTGGAAGCAAGGTTTCCAGGACCTTGAGGGGGCTAGCTATTGTTGGGAAAAGGTTATTTATTACCGTCTAATAAAACCTTAGTCATGAGACCCTTCAGATGTATATCGGTGGGCCAAATGCTGGGGTGATGATTACCAACATGTATCTTGGGGGGCTTTAGAGATAAAGGAAGTTTCCAAAGGAATTTTTATATGTTAGACTTACAGGATCCTGCGGGGGGGGAGGGGGGTGATCAGGCTAGGATTGCCTTTTGCTCTTAGGAAAGTATTAACATGGAGGCAGCTGAGTCCCTAGGGGAAGGTCACTCTGCCTATTTCAAGGACTTGTCAATGGGCTGTAGGTAGGAAGGAAATTTAATAATTTTTCTTCTGCCTTTGTATCCCACATCATCCACATCCTTATTTTATCATAACCACAAATCATTCATTTGCAAATCTATTTTCCTGATTAATGACCTAAAATTTTGCATTCATTAGTAGCCATTTAACATGTAATCCCTGACAAAATTATTGATGAAATAACATTATACTTTTATTATAAGCTTAGGTTCCCAAATTGTCCTGAGTCCCTTGAAGGTGGCCATTTTGCTCGTCTTAATAAAGGACAGCAAAAGATTGGAAACAAGTCAAATATCTGTAAAACGGAAACTGCTTAAATATATCATGGCATATCTCTCCATGGGACCCTTCTCAGTTGTAAAAAATAATGAGGAGACACTTCATGTCCTGTTATGCAGTGATCTCCAAGACATATTGTTGAGACAGCCAAATGTGGGACAGAATGTAGAGAATGTTCCCATTTTTGGTTTTTGGTATAAGGGAGATAGGTTGAGAAAGTTCTCTTCTATTTCAGTGTTTTGCTGAGAGGGTTTTTTTTTTAAATCATAAACAGTTGTTTAATTTTGTTGTGTTTTTTTTTTTCCTGTGTCTCTTGTGATGATTATAATTTGTCTCTTTTATTCTGTTAATGTTGTGATTACATTGAGTTTTCAAATGTTAAGTCACCTATGCATTCCTGGGATAAACCCCACCAAGTCACATGTACTATCCTTTTTAATATTGCTGGATTCAATTTACTGATTTTTTGTTGTTGTTGTTAAGGATTTGTGTTCATGAAAGATATTCATCTGTAATTGTATTATAATGATTTTGTTTTTCTCATCAGGATACTGCTGACATTATAAAATGATAGCCCTTCACCTCTTTTTTGAAAGTTTTAGTGTAAGACTGGTGCTATTTTCTCCTTAAACATTTGATAGACTTCACCAATGAAGCCATTTGGTCTGGTGTTTTCGTTGTGAAAAGGGTTTTTTAAAAAATTATTATGAATTCAATTTCTTTCAGAGACATAGGATCATTTAAATGATTTCCCTTTTTATGGTAGTTTCTGTAATTTGCCTCTTTTAAGGAATAGGTAATTTCATTATGTTGATGAATATATTAGCATACATTTGCATATATTATCACTCTATCATTTTAGTGTTTGTAGGACCTGTAGTTATGTCTCCTCTTTAATTCCTGATATTAGTAATTTGTGTTCTTTCTTGATAACTCTAGAGGTTTATCAAATGTATTACACTTTTAAAAGAGCTTTTGGTTTAATTGGTTTCTCTCTACTCTTTGTCCATTTTCTATTTCATTATTCCTGTTTTTGCCTTCATGTTTCTCTTCTATATATATTGGGTTTAAGCTGCTCTTTTCTTTCTACTTTCTTAATATAGAAGTTTAGATGATTGCATTTAGATCTTCATTCTTCCTTCTAAGCATTGCTTCTACTACCTATTCTACAAATGTCTTTTTCCCCCAGTCCCAATTGTTGTGTCTGTTCCTGGGAGGCACTGGGGAGTTTCAAAGCCCATGCAGCCACCTTCATTGTGCCTCCTCATCAGATTTTTAAAAGTGTTTTCTGACCCTAATGTTCTGGACTATTTAAAATTATTTAAGCATGGATCTTTAAGTAATTTCTTACTGGATCTAATTGTATCCTTCTACATAATAAGACCTAGAGCAGTTGACTGAGTGTTCTGGGGGTAGATGTTTGTGTTTCAGATTTCGTATCCTCACTCCTGCTTCAGAGGAATTGTTGCTGCAAAGGGCCTCTCATGTCTGCCCCCTTTTCTATTTTTCTTCATGTGAAATTGCATGCACAACTATCTCTTCAGACCCAGCAGGTATGTTAGAGAAACTGGCTTTGAATTTGGTGCCAGTCCAGCAAGGATTAAGAAGTGGAAATAAATTGAAATGAGGATAAAGGGCATTTTAAATGGTATCAGAAATCCCATTTGGTGAAATCGCACTAAAATCTTTTTTACTTCATTTCCCCCAAATTCCATTTTAAAAACAGGTGTCCTTTTAAAGGCAGCTGTTTCTGTTGTAGTGGGCACTGAATACATTAGCCTTCCTGGGCTTTCTCAGCAGGGATACAGACCCAGCATGTGACCTGGAGGGGGGGGTTCCCTGAGTCCAGTTAGTGTTATTTGGTTCTAGATATGGAGAGGAGATAGATAATCTCATAGTCTACAGATGTCAGAGGCTTCTTTTCATCCTGTCTTTCCATATTTTCAATTAACAAGCCTTTCTGAAAAACATCTGGACTTCCACTTCCAGTTGGCTATAGAAATTTGCAAGAGACCATTACTCCCATGGTAACAATGTACGCTGAATAAGCTACAAAATCATAGTTGTTAAAAACTCATCAGAGAGCTGAGGATGCAAAGAATTTAAAATGACCTAGTTCCAGAGTGTAAAGAGCCCTTTCTAGGAGAGTTATACATGAGGCTGCTTTCATATAGGAGTATTGGAAGAGCAAACCTATCATAGATAGGGGATTTTTGGAGTTGCAGTGAGAAACTAGCTGAACTGGCTGAAATTTGCATGAGCTGTCATGATGTATTTGAAATTCCAAAAGACCTATGGCACCCACCTGCAAATCCTCATTTGTAAGACCTCACCAACTGCATGGCTCTGGCCTGGTGAAGGTAAAGGACAGGGAGTAATGGTGGAGAGAGATTTCCCTGGGAGCACTCAACCTGTCACTTTTTTCTGAGTCTTCATTGAGTACATAGCAGCAGCAGGGACAGAGAAGAAGGTTAAGACCTCTTCAAGGCACACATGCCCATCAATCCTTCCCAAATGAACACATAGTCAAAGGTAGGAGACATGTAAAACAGCGGGAAGATGTGACCCATAATCAAGAGGGGAAAATGGCCAATAGAAACAGAACAAGAGGGCGCCTGGGTGGCTCAGTTGGTTAAGCGACTGCCTTCGGCTCAGGTCATGATCCTGGAGTCCCTGGATCGAGTCCCGCATCAGGCTCCCTGCTCGGCAGGGAGTCTGCTTCTCCCTCTGCCCCTCCCCCCTCTCATGTGCTCTCTCTCATTCTCTCTCTCTCAAATAAATAAATAAAATCTTTAAAAAAAAAAAAAAAAAAAAAAGAAACAGAACAAGAAATGACCTAGATGTTGAACCCAGCAGACAAAAATTTTAAGATAAGTATAATTCTGTTGAAGTGTTTAGCGGAAAAGATGGGCAAAATAAATAAATATATGGAAAACTGCAACAGAGAATCTGAAATTCCATAAAAGAATAAAGTGAAAATTCTAGAACTGATATGAAAATTTCATTTGAAGGATTTAGCGGCAGACCTTGAAGATAGGTTAATAAAATTTATCCAAACTTATGCATTGGGAAAGAAAAATTAAAATTTAAATAAAGGTACAACAGACTTACATGGAACTTTAGGACAATATCAAACACTAACATATGTATATTGGAGTACCTACAAAAGAAAAGAGAGAAGGGGCACCTGGGTGGCTCAGTTGGTTAAGCGGCTGCCTTTGGCTCAGGTCATGATCCTGGAGTCCCAGGATCGAGTCCCACATCGGGCTCCCTGCTCAGCAGGGAGTCTGCTTCTCCCTCTGACCCTCCTCCCTCTCATGCTCTCTGTCTCTCATTCTCTCTCTCGCAAATAAATAAAATCTTAAAGAAAAATTTTAAAAGAAAAGAGAGAAAATGGGGCACAGGGAATATTTGAAGGGATTATGTTTGTTAATTTTCAAAAATTAACAAAAAATATCACAGATCTTAGAAACTCAGGAAAACCAAAGTAGAATAAATACAAAGAAAACCATACTGAGGTACATCATAGTCAAAATACTGAAAATCAAAATTAAAGAGAATATCTTAAGCACAGCTAGAGAAAAAGGGCACATAAGTTTAACAATACAATAACAAGAATGATGGCTAACTTCTCATCAAAAACAGTAGAATCCAGAACATGGTGGTTCTGGCTTCTTTAAAATGCTGAAATTAAAAAAAAAATCATTCAAAATACCTACTTCAAGAATGAAAGAAAGTGCCTGGGTGGCTCAGTTGGTTGGGCGGCTGTCTTCGGCTTGGGTCATGATCTCGGAGTCCTGGGACTGAGTCCCGCATCGGGTTCCCTGCTCGGTGGGGAGTCTGCTTCTCCCTCTGACCCTACCCCGTCTTGTGCTCTCTCTCTCTCTCTCAAATAAATAAAATCTTTAAAAATCTTAACAAAAAAAAGAATGAAAGAAAAAAACATTTGTCCACAGAAAAAAATCTGAAAGAACTTGACTCTAGTAGCCTGTCATTATAATAAATCATAAGTTCTTCAGGCTAAAGGGAAATGATATCAGAGGAAGCCTGGATCAGTAGGAAAGAACACTAAAAGGGGAAAATAAATGGGAAGGTGTGTGTGTGTGTGTGTGTGTGTGTGTGCGTGTGTGTGAAGGTGTGTGTATATGTGTGTGTTTGGGAAGGTGTATGTGTGTGTATGTGTGCATATGTGTGTATGTGTATACCTGTGTTTATGTGTGTGGGGGGGAGGTGTGTGTGTGTTGTGGGGAAGGGGTATGTGTGTGAAGGTGTGTGTTTGTGTGTATATATGTGTGTCTGTGTGTGGGGAAGGTGTGTGTGGGTAGAATCATTATTGTTTTATTTACCCAACAGGTGTTTAGATTTACCCACATTGGGGTGAGCTCTGCTCCATATTAGAGAATGCATACTGGTGTATGGTGGTGAACGCTCTCAGGTTTTGTTTGTTGAATATACCTTCAATTCATGTTGATGGTTACTGTTTTTTTTTTCTGGGTAAGGAGTTTTATGTTGGGAGTTAATCTTCTTTCAGCCCATGGAGATGGTCATTCTTCTGTCTCCTAGGTTCCATTGTGTTTGTTGGTTTGTTTGGGGGTTTTTTGAGAATTCAGCTGTCAGCCTAAATGGTACACTCTAAAGATTTCTCTTAGGGTTTTTCCTTATCTTTTGTTTTCTGCAGTTTCACCAGAAAGTGTGTAGACATGGATTTCTTTTTAAAACTTTCTCCCTGGGATTTATTTGGCTTCTTAGACATGTGTTTTGGCATCTGTCTTAGTCTACTTAGGCTGCTATAACCAAATACCACATACTGAGTAGACTTCTGATAGTCACCGAGGCTGTAAGTCCAAGGATCATGGCCCAACATGATGGGGTAAAGGCCTCTCCCGGGGTGGTAGCTGGCACCTTCTGGCTGTGTCCTTACAAGGTAGGAGGGGTTAGGGGGCTCTCTGGAACCTCTTCAAAAGATGCTACTCCCATTCAGGAGGGTTCTATCTTCCTGGATCAAGCACCTCCCAAAGGCCTCACATCCTGATATCATTTTTTTTTCTTAAAAGATTTTATTTATTTATTTATTTGACAGAGAGAGGCAGGGCGAGAGAGGGAACACAAGCAGGGGGAGTGGGAGAGGGAGAAGCAGGCTTCCCGCGGAGCAGGGAGCCTGATGTGGGGCTCGATCCCAGGACCCTGGGATCATGACCTGAGCCGAAGGCAGACGCTTAACCACTGAGCCACCCAGGGGCCCCCTGATACCATTTTTGAGGGTTGGGATTGTAGCATATGAATTTGGTGGGAGGCACATTCAGACCCTAGCAGTATCTTTGATTGGTTCTGGATACTTTTCAGTCCCCATTTCTTCACAGATTCCCCTGTTCCCCTTCTCTTTCTTCACTGGGGACACCAATAAAACATGTGCATCAGACCTTCTCACAATATCCTCTCTGTCTGCATCTGTCAGGAAGTGAGTATGTCCATGGCTCTGCACAGCTAGTACTTTCTGAGAACACGTTATTGATCCCGGAGGTGAAGGGTGTTAGAACTGAAGCCTGTCTGCTCCGCTCAAAGGCTAACAAAACTTACCTTCTCTGAACTCCCCACCTCCCGAGCCAGATGCTGGCATTGCGAAATGGGAGCTTCTCCATTTTACTTCTTATCTAGTTCATTTACATTTCAGAGAGGGGTAAAACCTAGAATCCTGGAGCCATTTGTTTACATTCCAAAGGACAGTAAAGGACTAAATGTTTCTCCCCCTCCCCACTCTCTCTTAACCTACATAAACTGCCAGATTCATAATTTCAGGGTTTCTCTCCTGTAGTGCAAACAACTCTTTGCTCATGCAGGTCTAACCTCTGGCTCTCATCGTGTGACTCTGAAGGCAGAAGAAATCAGGAGTAGGGCACCAATACAGTTACTGGAGGAACTTA
Source organism: Halichoerus grypus (assembly GCF_964656455.1). Lineage (NCBI taxonomy): Eukaryota > Metazoa > Chordata > Mammalia > Carnivora > Phocidae > Halichoerus > Halichoerus grypus. The sequence continues at coordinate 48,565,444 of NC_135718.1, forward strand.
CAATTTGCCTTATCCCAGAATTTTATGATTTTAGTCAGGATCATAGACATAACTAGAGGTATTTAAAACTTACCACTTAGGTTTTCTGCTTTATTTTCCATCCTCTTGTCTTGACTATTCTCTGCATGGTTTCTTCTGTTCACGAATTCTCTCCTCAGCTTTTATAATCTCCCATTGAGCCATTCATTGAATTGTCTTGGGGCGATGGAAGTGTTTTGTTTTTCTATTGCAGTAGTGGTTGCACAAGTATAGGTCACCAAAGTGTGTACTGTGAATAAATAGATTTTATTTTATGTAAATTATATTTCAGTAAAGCTGTTAACAAGATAAAAAGGAAGGGGCGCCTAGGTGGCTCAGTAGCTTGAGCATCTGACTCTTGATTTCAGCTCAGGTCATGATCTCATAGGTTGTGGGATTGAGCCCCACATAGGGCTCCGTGCTCAGCAGTCTGCTTGTCCCTCTCCCTCTGCTCCTCCCCACACGTGTTCTGTCTCTCTCTAAAATAAATAAATAAATAAATAAATCTCTAAAAAAAGATAAAAAGGAAGATAGGGCAGAAAAGAATCTTAATTTTCATATTATTGTATTTTGCAGTTTTAGATATTCTATTTTTTTTCCTTACATATCTATTTTGTCACTTTTTATAGTTTCTAGTTTTCTGCCCAAATGGTTTAGGTTGGCTTTTATCTCCTTGAGATAAAGTAACTAGTAAAACTTTATTTATTGACTTATGTTAAATAGTAAACATATATTTTATAGTCTCAGCTGACAATTCCATTATTTGAAATCCTTGTGGGCCTCACAGCATTATCCTCACATATGCCTGGTTATCTCTGACTGTGTGTTAGGCATTGTGGTGGGAAAACTATTGTCCAAGATGTGTTCTTATCTTCTGAGAGTGGATTTTCTATTGTGTTAGCCAGGTGACTGGGAGGACTACCAACCCAGGGCCTCCTTCATCCCAAGTTCATGTTCTGTTACTTTCTCAGAACCCCAAATAATCTGCAGCCAGATTTTCATCTGTGTGAGGGCTAGTTTATTTTTGCTTACTCTTATTTGTGGTGTACAGCTTTGAGAGGCCACAGCCCAAAGCCAGAAGTCATATATTGGGTCCCATACTTTGAGAGCTCTGGACTCTGACATTTCCCCCCATAGTCACTCGAGGCCACCAAAAGCCCCAAATTGCAGCTTTGCTTCAGGTAGTAGAGTCCAAAGTATCTCACTAGCCTCTCCAGTTCCAAGCCTTTCTGGGATTTTGGCCAGATCTTTTTTCTTTTTTTTTACTATCTTTTGAGCTCTGTGATGCTTTTAAGAAGATTTAAAAAAATGTTTTGTTCACCTTTTTAGCTATATTTGGTAAAAGTTTGGTCTGAATCACCTAGTCGGCTATTAGGGGAATTAAGTCTTAACACTGACATTTAAAATAAATATTTTTAGGGGCACCTGGGGGGCTCAGTCAGTTAAGTGTCTGCCTTTAGCTCAGGTCATGATCCCAGGGTCCTGGGATTGAGCCCCATGTCAGGCTCCTTGCTCAGCGGGGAGCCTGCTTCCCCCCTGCCTGCCACTCTCCCTGCTTGTGCTTGCTCTCTCCCTCTGTCTCTCTCTCTCTCTCTGTCAAATAAATAAAATCTTTAAAATAAATAAATAAAATATTTTTATTTAAAGAAACACTGACTTCCCTAGTTATAAGTTAAACCTGCTCATTGTATTGAATTTTGAAAACTCAGAACAGAAAAATAAAAATGAGAAAATATATTCCCTTGGAATACCACCAGATAAAAATATCTGTTAATGTTGTAATGTGTTTTGTTTTTGTTTTTGTTTTTTTATTATTTATTTGACAGAGAGACACAGCGAGAGAGGGAACACAAGCAGGGGGAGTGGGAGAGGGAGAAGCAGGCTCCCCGCAGAGCAGGGAGCCCGATGTGGGACTCGATCCCAGGACCCTGGGATCATGACCTGAGCCGAAGGCAGTCGCTTAACCGACTGAGCCACCCAGGCGCCCAATGTTGTAATGTGTTTAATTTCACTCTTTTTTTCCCCCCTTTTAATTAGAATTAGTATATGAATTCTAATGCATATACATTTTAATATCCTGCTTCTGTTTCTTAAAATCATATTGCCAGTATTTTCACTAGTGATTAATATTCTGTGAAAAAAATGGTTTTACTGGCTTCGTCATATCCCAACATAAGTATATGAAAATTTGTTTAGCCATTTTCCTACTGTTGGAGTTTTACAGAAATTATCATTTTCCTCATTTTTATAGTATGATTAGTATCTTTTCATAGAAATATTTTCCTTGATTTCTGAATATTTCCCTAGAATGGAATTACTTGGACAAAGAGTATGACTAGAAATGTTATTTATTTTTTTAAAGATTTTTATTAACTTATTTGACAGAGTGAGAGAAACAGCACAAGCGGGGGCGCAGCAGGCAGAGGAAGAAGTGGGGCTCGATCCCAGGACCCCAGGGTCATGACCTGGGCCAAAGGCAGACGCCCAACCGACTGAGTCACCCAGGTGTCCCTAGAAATGTTTTTTTTTTTTTTTTTAAGATTTTATTTATTTGACAGAGAGAGACACAGCAAGAGAGGGAACACAAGCAGGGGGAGTGGGAGAGGGAGAAGCAGGCTTCCCGCAGAGCAGGGATCCTGATGTGGGGCTCGATCCCAGGACCCTGGGATCATGACCTGAGCCGAAGGCAGATGCTTAACGACTGAGCCACCCAGGTGCCCCGAAATGTTTTTTTGATAACAAGAATTACTCATAGCCAATCCATCTCTTTGCCAATTTATCCTCAGCACATTCAGAGCTGTTGTCAGTGTAAATTCACCGTGAGTTATGGGTTTAAGGAAATATAATTGCAGAGAAAGTGGACCAGTCTTATTTCCTTGACGACTTGAGAAAAGTTTTCTGCTGAATAGGCAGGTACAGACAACTCTTCACTTTAAGACGGTGGTCCTTAACTCCAGTTGCATATTAGAACGCCCTCCACCCAGTTTAAAATGAATCCCCAGGGACAACACAAGCATCTATATATGTTTTTAATTCCTCAGCTAGTTCCAATATGTAGTCAGACTTAGGAACCACTGCTTAAAAGTGAAAGACAGTCTAGTCAGTGTTTAGTAGACAAATGAATTTTAACTGCTAACCTCTTAAAATACCTTTGATCTTTGCTTGCTTAGGATATGGGTTTGCTTCTGATCATCGTTATACTTCAGACCTAGGTGTGATGGATAAAATACAGGATGGGGGCACCTGGGTGGCTCAGTCGTTAAGCGTCTGCCTTTGGCTCAGGTCATGATCCCAGCGTCCTGGGATCGAGCCCCGCATCGGGCTCCCTGCTCGCCAGGAAGCCTGCTTCTCCCTCTCCCACTCCCCCTGCTTGTGTTCCCTCTCTCTGTCAAATAAATAAAATCTTTAAAAAAAAAAATACAGGATGCTTAGTTAAATTTGTATTTCAGATAAACAACTGATAATTTTTTATTTTTATTTTTTTTTAAATCTTTTTTTTTTTTAATGTTTTATTTATTTATTCATGAGAGTCAGAGAGAAAGAAAGAGGCAGAGGGAGAAATAGGCTCCCTGCCTAGCAGGGAGCCCGATGCGGGACTCGATCCCAGGACCCTGGAATCATGACCTGAGCCGAAGGCAGACGCTCAACCATCTGAGCCACCCAGGCGCCCCAACAACTGATAATTTTTTAAATAACGTATGTCCCAGATATTGCAAGGGATATGCTTATTCTAAAAATTACCCCTTTTGAAATCTGAAACTCAAATTTAATTTAACTGGATATCCTGTGCTTTTATTTGCTAAATCTGGCTGCACTAATCATGGTTAAACTTCAGGATACATGTGATTTCCCACAGCATTCTCCTCCTCTTGCTGAGGATTGGTATTGGACCTTCTGTTTTATGAAGAGGTTTGTGTCTCTTTCTGATTCTGTCTGCTTGGGACAGAAAACTGCATTCATCAACCTTCTGATGACACTCCATAAAGTCTCTCATGACACTCCATAAGGTCTTGGTGGCCTGTTGGCCTGTTCTAATGTCTGTTGTGGGAAGCTTTCACTTGGTATCCAGGAGGGTTCGTAATGGCCTTAAGGTATGTAATAGCCTCTTTAGACATAGAGAAAGAAGCTTCTAGCATTGCTACATGTCAATGAACAGAACTGTATGTTCTGGAGTAGGTTTTTGTTCAGAAAGCAGTCACTTGAACCTCTGTTAGCTATGCATAGGTAAGGGGGAAAAAGGTACAACAGACATCTTGGGGTGTTTGTGTAGAAAATGCTGCCGCTCTCATTAGCAGTCAGTCTCAGAGGGGCTGAGCCAATTTGCAGAAGTGACCCAGGGGGGTTTCTTGTGTGTAAAGGCACTTGGACCATAAGTTCCATCTCTCCTGAAACTTGAAGTTAAGGGGACCTGGTGAGCTCAGTTGGCATGGCCCTGCCCATGGCATTCTGGTAGGAAAGAATCCCAGAGGATCCAAAAGGGACCCACCAGAGAGGAAAAGGGGGTCTGGGTTGGTGGTGCTGAACCGCTAAGGGACTAGATGCCCTGTTGGAATCAGAGTCCCCCACCCCCAGCATGATTTGAGGAACAATATATCAGCAGGTGGTGAGAACTACAGAGGAAGTGAAGCCTCGGAGCTCCTGTGTAGGACCCCACTGTAGCTTAGCCGGGAACCTGAACCAGTAAGGGCATCCCCATCCCCACCCACAGACCACCTGAACCAGCCTTGCTGGATTGCCTCTCAATAGCGACACCTTGTGGTAGCATCTTGCAATGGCAGCAGGAGGTTGAGCTTGTTCTTTGGCTGGTGTGAGGAAGCAGGACCAAAGGAGTGGGATTTTGAGTACGGGGGAGGAGGGGGCGCTCAGGAGGGAGGGCCTAGGCTTCCTGTACATAAGGGTAGGTGCGTGCTTAGGCAATCACAAGAGGGGACTCTCCTGACTTCACATCTTTGCTCTGCTATGGTCTGTGAGAAGTCAGCAAGTTACTGCATCTCTTTCTGCCTCAGCTTCTCTATCTGCAGAATGACCCTAATAATAGTACCTACCTCCTCAGGTGGTCGTGAGGACTCAGTGAGTTACTGCACGTTAGAATCGTACGTGGCCCATCGTAGGCGCTCCGTGAATGGTGGAGGCTGATGTTGTCATTGTAAGGAGAGGTAGAAGGGGATGAGACGATATTGCCCCCGAGTCAGCTGCTGCCACAAGAGGGAGACGTGATGATTCTCACTTTGCAAATGATGTGACCTACTTTCAGAGAATGCAGGCCACTGGCACAAGAGCACATGGGCGCGATCTGAACCCTAGTCTTCCGGTTGGACTTGCTTTTCCTGGAAGCTCCAAATGACCTAATCACAAACCCAGTCTCCGTGATTCTTCAGGCATGATCAGTCACATCCAAAGCTCTCTTCATGGCAAGTGAATCTGCAGCCTAAGTGAGCCTCACAGGAGAAAAAAAAGCCCTATTCACATCACCTCTGAGTTTCCGCTTGAATCCGTGGTCTCTTTTCCAATTTCAGTGCCTCTGCCTTGGTTTAACGCTCATCTCTTGCCTGAACTCCATAGTCCTCTCCTAACTGGTTGTCCTCCTGGTCCTTCTCCCTTCCAGCCCCCGCCCCATGCAGCTAGAAGGGTGTTCTTTCTAAAACATATGTCCCCCACCTTTTGTGAGACTGTCCAGCCTGCCTAGCTGTGTACAATCGGACCTCCATCCCTGGCTGAGCCTTTTTCCTTCTCCCAAGAGCTAGGCTCTCTTTCTGTTCCTGAAGCTTTTGGACCCTTCTCCGGGGCCACTCACCATGTTTAACTGCCCTTTGCACTCAGTCTCTCCAGGAGACTGAATTCATTGAAGGCAGAGATTGTATGTGACCCGCTGGTGGTCCCCTTGGTGACTTGCATGGCACCAGGCTAGGAAGTGCTGATACATGGGACAGATCATCTTATTTACGATAAGGAGGTGGTCACTCCCTGAACTGAGGGTCGAATGCAACTCCTCAGTGCATCATGGGTAGTAAGAAACACATGCGAAGGGAACAGTTGGCCGTTATACACTGTATTGATGTGCCAATTCTCTGCCTTGTAAGAAACCTAAAATATTGCAATTTGGCTATACATCAGAGCTCTCTAATCAACAAGCAAAAGGAAAAAAATTATTATTGCCAGAATTAAGGACTTTGTGTTGATATCGGCGAGAAATAGTTCAAGTTGGAAAGTTGAGGCAGGTCCCGAATGGCAGGTCAGAAGCCAGAGTCCTGGAGTACTCTGAAGATTTATATGGGCATTCTGGGGGCATCCACAGCCACGCATCCATTCTCCCCATCGAAGGTGGCACAGAGGAGAGCTTAGGCACTGCTAACCAGAATACCTGGATTCAATCCTAGCTGAGCTGCACAAGCTGTGTGACCTAGAACAGCATCCTGAGCCTCTCTGTGACAAAGCTGACTCATGTGTAAAATGGGGATAAGCAAGCACCCCTCCCTTATGGTATTATTGTGAGAAGCTAATACCTACAAAGCGCTTAGAGCAGGGTCTGGCAAAGAGTCAGCACTACACGTGTGTTAGTTCTTATTATCATCGACCCAGGAAGCTCCATCCTAATCTTCTGAAAACAGCACCATGCAATCAGGTGCTCCAGGGGATGGGTGTCTTCCTTTCACCCACCGAGATGCTCCGCCCCCCACCCCGACACCATCTCCATGGTTCTTTTGCACACATCCGTGTAGCTCTGGCTTTGGAAAGAGACTCTCCCCATTGCCTTTCCTCCGTAGAGCTGGTTCACAAGCCACCTTTCCTCGAAGAGTAATTGCATCTGGACCGTCTGACCAATAGATCACCTTAATGCATCTGGCCCCGTGCCCTGTCTCCTGAGGATTAGCTCCCTTGTCTCCTTTTCTTGGCATTGCACGTTTAAAAACAAAAGCTTTCTGAGCTCTTGAGTTATATCTGCCCATTGTTTCTGTTGCCCAGCCATTCTGAAGAATGTGCTGTGTCGGGTTCTTCCATTATGGGCACTGAAGGTTTTCCCTGATATACTGCTCACATTGCATCATTTGCTTAATGATATATGTATGGAGTGCCTTTTCTGACACTTTTTCTATTAGTGTCTCCTGGGTGTGCTAGTTCCAGAGCAAAATGTGTCCTCTTTTCTCTATCCCTTGCCTCACCCACCTCTGTTTCTGGTGGTGTAGTGGACAGAGCACTGGGTTTTATGGTAGGAGGGGGCCTGGGTTCTGGATCCTTATTGTCCTCTTCCAATTGTGTGAACTTAAGCAAACCTTTTACCTCTTGGGGTCCAGGGTCTTCTGTTAAATGAGATGGTTGGACTAAGGTGATCAGTAAAGATCCTTCCAGCTCAGGATTGTTTAATGCTTCAACTCTTTCCCCACTCCTGATTTAGAGCTGACCATTCATAGACCCCTTTAAGGGAGTGGCAGGGGGAACCCCCATCTGCTTCAGTTGGGGGAGGCCCAAAGAGGGTGCCAGGCTGTATATTGCACCATAGAAATATGATGCCAGATTGTTCGGCCTGTGTTGCTACCTTCCAATATGGGCTACACTGATGCAGAAGATCCAAGTGTTCCTACTGGCATAGGTAATGATGACTTTTTGGGTGTCCAGTTTGAGATCTGGAGATCTTGTCCAGTTGCCAGTTAACCAACCTTTCAGAAAGACTGCTAGTAGCTCCCAAGGGCCTGAGACTGGCCTCTTGCTTCTCTTGCACCCCTGTGATATCCAGCATAGGGCCAGGTGCACTATGCATGCTCACTAAATAATTTTGGATAATGACAATAAGTCAATGGTAGGATGTGGCTGCTGAGAAACCTAATGTCCTCTCAGGCTGCATTAATAGAAGCATGTTAACTAGAATAAGGGAGGTGATATTGATAGCCTCGTTGTTGTATGCTGTAGAGACCTTATCTGTAGAACTGTTTCATTTTGATTACCCAGGAAAGCTGCATGAGAGTTGGGACCGTGTTTGCCTTTTTTTGCTACTATATGGCCTGTAAAAGCATTGGGCTGGCCAGATATCAGGCTTGCAATAAACATTTTGCCTGCCTGACAGAGAGAGCTTGTTCTCCTTCAAGATTACAAGGAGGGTTATCAGCATACCTTGTGGAGAGCAGCAGAAGTAACTTGGGGTTATTTAACCCAACCCAGGGAAGCCTGAGAGTTTTCTCTATTTAATAGAAAACATCTGTGTTTTCTCCTGCCCAACTAACACCCATTCACCCTTTAGTCATAGCATTCTGATTTTGTTTTGGAAATCCCGTTGAGCACAGCCCTGTGGGACTTGCTGATTCCATTGAATACAACCTTGGTGGGACGGTTTCTCGAGGTGCCCCAGGATCCTCAGCTAAGAGCGGCATACAGCCTAAGTGAGGTTTGCCTGCAGAGGTTTGCTGTCCGAGTGTGGTCCCCGCACCAGCAACACCAGCATTGCCTGGTAACTTGTTACAGATGCAAAGTTCCAGACTCCTACCTCGGAATCAGACACTCTGGGCATGGGACCCAACAATCTGCTTTTTAGGAAACCCTCCGGGTGATTCTGATGCTAAAGTGGGGCCCAGCATTATGTGAGAGTTTGTTGATTCCACCAAAACATTGAAAACAACCGGCACCTCACTGTCTGCTGGAAGCGGGGGTGGGGGGGGTGGGGGGGGCTGTTAAGAAGGCTGCAGGGGGTGCCCCTCAAGAGACTGCTCAGGGATCCTTGCTCTGAAGATCCCTGGAGTCTGTCCTATCAGGGACCCAAGTCTTCAGCTTTTGTTCAATTTTACGGGCTTCCTATCTTCCTCAAATTCATAAAAAAATAATAAACAATTTTTTTTTCTTCAGTTAGCTAAGAGTCAATTTCTGTATCTTAGAATCAAAGCGCCCAACTGACACTGGATGGGAAGGATTTGGTCAGATGAGCTGTAAGGTCTCTTCCAGCGGCACACTGTGAACAAGGGTCAATCCGTGACTGATTGATGGAATGAGATCAGATCTCCTTGACTTTGAGCTCTGAGAGGCAGTAAAATTAGAGCAGGGGAGAAAAAGAGAGGTGAGGAATGTGACCAGATCCTGATTCTAGGATGACTGGAGTTCTGGCTGGAAGAGGATTAGAACGAGCACCAGGAAACTTGTCCCCAGGGAGAGCTTCTTGGTTGACGGGCTGGGTGACCTCGGGATGTCATGGAACCTCCCCCAGGCACCATTTTTTTCTCTCTAATGGAAGGATTATTCCGTGTGCTTAGCTCATACCCCCTTCTGTAGCTAAATTAAAATGCACGTGTGACTGACGGCAGCCTTGGGGTGGCCCACATGGGGTGTCGCCTGTGGGGTTGTGTGCAATTAGATGAAGAAGGCTTTGTCTTGGTTCCTTACGCCAGATGCTTCTGTGTAGACCCTGCTGACTCACCACCAGCCCTGCCTTCCTGAGGGCTGGGCTGGGGGTCAGCTCAGCGCTAATACCATCTGCCTTCCCAGAAGTGCCCTGCTAGGAAGGGGGAGTGGATAGTTGGGGGGCAGGGTGGACAGGCATTTCGGGAAAGTATGCAGGGGTTCGGAAGGACCGGGACTTCTCTCTAGCTGATCTGCAGATTTACCGGAAGTGAACCCTTTCTAAGGAGAAACTGCTATAGATGAGGTCTACACGTGGAATTCGAAGGGCGGTGAAACTCCCATGCATTTGGAACAGGAAATGTTCAAAAGTGCCAGTTCACGTTGTTTTCATGGCTGTTTCGGGGCAGCCTGAGGGCAGGAGACCGAGCTCAGGAGCCACACGGTGCTGGGGCTTCGGGAGGCTGGGCGAATAGCCCTCTCTAGCTTTGTGCCCCTTGTAGCTCTCTCTGCCTCTCTCGGCTTCTCTTGGCCTCTCTGTGAGTCTTCCCGGTCCTCTTGTCTTCTGGTTTCAGCTGCTTGTTTCTGCACATTACTTTCTAGGGAAAAACCCATTTGGGTTGCAAGTGACTGATACCAACTCATCACAACTTGGGGACCCCAGGGGAACTTTATTGGCTTGTGGAATAAGATCCTGAATTTGAACAACCGGATCTCCGAAAGGGAGGAGTGCTGCTGGGTTTCAGAAATGACCAGAACGAGGGCTCGAGTCTGCTGGCAGAGCCCCGTCTTTGCGTCTCCCTGTGTGATGGTCTCGCTGCCTCTCACCACCGAGCAGCTCCTGCCGCACGAGGGAAGCCTGGCTGCCGACGGAGCCCTCGGTTCAGAGGGCGCCATTCCTACTACCGGAGGGGGGCTGGCCTTTACTCTCTGGCTTCTGGGTTGGATTGAAGAGAACACTCAGGTGACTAAAAATCACAGCTCATGACCGAGACTGTCCTGGCTCTGCCCGTGACTACCCGGGCGACCTTGCAGAAGTGACTTCGCCTCTTTGAATGGCAGTCTTCTCGTCTGAAAAATGGGGATGAATGCAGTGCCTACCTCAGAGAGGCAGATTTTGTCTGGTGGCTGGGAGGAGAGGTTGTGGGGCAGGCTGCCACTCTACAGTCTCAGTTTTGCTATTTAGAAGCAGGGTGACCTTGGGTGTCCCGCTTCCCGCATCTCTAAGACAGGGGAATTAATAGCACCTGCTCGCAGGGGTGTTGTGAGGAGTAAATGAGTGTGTGCTCCGAGGAGCGCAGAGCCGTGAATGCATCCCCCAAGCAATCAGTGTGAGCATTTCTTCCCTGCTATGTCCACCACTCTTGATGTCATTTCTACAGGGTCTCTGCGTGGCTGTGGGCTAGATAAAATCGATGAGGAGCTGCAGGCCATTCCCTCAGCTGGTGGCCATGCTGCTCCTTTCTCGTCTACTTCAGAATGTGAATAAGAACCAAGAGGGATGTTCTTGGAGGAATGAACCTGAATCTGTTTTATGTTTTTTAAATATAATCATTCTCAAGCCTTGGTTCCCTATTATGAGGGGATTGCTTTTTTTTTTTTTTAAAGATCTTATTTATTTGACAGAGAGAGACACAGCGAGAGAGGGAACACAAGCAGGGGGAGTGGGAGACGGAGAAGCAGGCTCCCCGCCGAGCAGGGAGCCTGATGCGGGCCTCGATCCCAGGACTCTGGGATCATGACCCGAGCTGAAGGCAGATGCTTAACGACTGAGCCACCCAGGCGCCCCAGGGGATTGCTTTTAAGAATAGAGTCTATTCTGAGCACTGTGTCAAGTGCCCCACATCCAGTATTTAATGTAATCGTTCCAACAACACAGTAAAGTGAGTGTTCGTAGCCCTCTCTTGCAGATTAAGGAAGCGTGCCTCTAGGAAGAATGGTGGTTTGCTAGAGGTCATGCACCTGGCTTATGGAGGCCCCGCTTGCCCAGCCCTAAAGCTCACACACTTGACCCCTGTCTCCGAGGCATCTTCTGCAGGAGGCTGGGCCAGGGTTGAGCTTGCGCGTCCCGGAGGCCCTGGAGGCCTCGGCCAGGCCTTTCCATCTGCTTCTCTCTCTTCCTCCTCCTCCTCGTGAGTCAGGCGACCCGATTGCCGGTAAGCTTCTCAACTCTGCTGGCTGGTGTTTCAGCGTGTTCACCTTTGTGCTCCTCTGGCCTGACGTGTCTCCCCAACTGGATGATAAGCTCTGGGTGGTGGACACTGTGCCGTCACATCCCTCCCGGAGGGCAGGGAACACAGCCCGCACTCTGAAGTGAGCCCGCCCACGGCTCGGGGTGGAGAGGGATGGAACGGAGCGCGCCAGTCCCGCTCCCCACCAGGCGGTGGCGCCAGTCTGCGGGCCGGGCCGGGCTCCCGGAGCCGCTGGGGCTGGTGGGGAGCTGGCCGTGCAGCCTCAGGCCTCCTCAAGGCCCCCACCTGGAGAAGCACCAGTTAGTGGCGGTATCTGTGGGGCCAGTGGGAAGGAGAGAGGCCCAGGGGCGTGGCCATTCGTGAGCCCTGCCCAGAAGTGCCCCAAGGGCTCCTGCTCTCCCAGGGACAGCCAGGATGGCCGTGTGGCCCCAGCCCTGCGGTACCCACAGAGCTGGGCCGGCCTGGGCTGGGCATCCCGGCTTCTCTGAGCCCGAGATGGCCTGAGCACCACCCACACCCTGAATGTGGACAGACAGAAATAATAGCTGAGGCCTGTCACAGCCTGGGACTGGGGATGTGTGGGGGTGGGGAAGGGCCTTTGGACCCAGGCCCCCAGGCACAAAGGGCCTCCAACTGAGACATGGAACACAACCTCCAGATTAGGGTCGATGTATGATGGGGGAGGTCCGCTGACAGGGCCCGCAGCACGAGGCCAGAACAGCTCCAGTTGTTAAATGTGAGCATTTAGGATGGCCCGTCATTTTGCAAGTCAGTTACTGCGTTTCTTCTTCAGATAACGGAAGAGGCCTGCCTGCACCCCGCCCCCCAGCCCTGTGTCTCTGAGCCCCGTTCCACCAGCCCTGGCCCGACTGGTCTGGGACTGCAGCTTCTCCCCTCACCTATAAACTGGCAGGAACGAATGAAATGACTCCAAGTTCTAGCTCTGTTGCTTAAAAAATAAAACGTAGAACCCTCCTCAGAGATGTGAGCCACTTGACAGCCACCTGATTTAGGCTGTCAGCCACAGAGATGTGGGTCACCTGATCTAGGCTACTATTCATTCATTCATTCATTCATTCATGCAGGATTGACCAGGTACTCCCATGTGCCAGGCCCCCTAGCAGGCTGTCACAGGCAGGGCCAAGAAACCCAACAGACAGCCCACGGCCTCGGTGGGATCTGAGGTTCAATGCAGGGAAACACTTGAGAAGGCACTTGCCACGTGGTGAGAAGTGCCCCAGTGGGGACATGGACATGAAGATCAAGGAGAGCTCCCTAGAGGAAGGGACCCCTAAGTGGAGGCCTAAAGGTGAGGGGTGGAGTTGGACACTGGGCCTCAAAAACTCTTTGTGTTTCAGGAGGAGGGCCTGGCTCTATGCCCTCCCTTCTTGATCACTCCCACTGCAGGAACCCGTGGTCCGGGGAGGCAGCAAGTCTATTTCCATCTGTCCACACTACAGTGTCCTGCACAGAGGATTAAAAATCTGTTGAAAGCTATCAACCTCCACAGGAAAAATATATATCCATAGGGGTCTGCCCCCATTAGGCCCACAACTGCAGGGGTTCCACGGCTGTGGAGAGGAGCCCGGGGTGAGAGCCTGTGGATTAGAGGCAGAAGAGGGGGTGCCACGCACGCTTTTGGAAAGTGCCTCCCTTCCTGAGCCACCGACCGCCCACCAGCTGCTCCTGTCAATCCGACTCGGAGGGGCCTTTCTGCTAACTCTGAACAGGGCGGGGAGGAGGGTGGAAGAGCCTGGAGGGGGGCTCTGACTTCTCCCCTTGCTCCCTCCTTGTGTGGCTCTGCTGGGATGGGCCTACTCCTCTCCAGGATACACTTGTGGTTTGGGACCCACAAGCCACAATGAGCACCCACAGTGAAACACCGCTTGCACAATGCGCTGGACCCGCATGGGGCGTGACACAACTGGTTTTCCCGCCAGGATGGCGTGAGCTGTGCCTGCTTGGGTCGGCATCCCTGCCTTCCTCACTGGGGGGGGCTCCGATGACCCCTCTGGCAGGGGGAAGCAGCAGGATGGGTTCCCAGGCCTCATGTCTCGGGGCCACCGAGGGACTGGCCTTTCTCTCTTTGCTGGGCTGTTTCAAGGGCCTGGCAGCTGGTCTTGGCAGAGTGCTAGGATGACAGTGGGTCTGAAAAACAGAGGGTCCCGGTCGTTGCTGCCAGGCCAGCATCTCATCCTCTCGGGGTCTGTCTGTGTCCCAGACCGCAGGACGGTGGTGGGGCGCACCGTGGAGTCTGGGATGCTGGGCTTGCAGTGCTGTTAATAACTTCAAAGTGTGGGAACAGTCCTTCAAACGACCCTCTGAACCCAGTTTGCTCTTGTAAGACAAGATGCTAGTACCCACCATGACTTGGGGACGGTGTGAAGACAGGAGATGAGAAATAACAAGAGCAGTAACAATAGCCACTACTTACCTGTGTGTGTCATGCCAGCCTCGTGGTCAGGGCTGCACATCCATGAACCAGGCACAGGACATAGGTGTGTGCTTTGTGAGCTGTCCACACACAGCCGAGCACGTGGTTACTGGGCGTGGGGGACCAACACTCTCCTGGGCTCCCCAGACCTAGGTGAGCCCCACAGCTATCCCAAGCCTCCTGTGCAGACCTGGACAAGCCTTTGTCCAATTCTAGTCCTCCATGCTTTGTCAATGAGGTGGTGGGGCCAGAGGACCCTAAGGGTCCATCCAGTGAAGCGGTCCGCCGAGATGGCGAGGGCAGAGGATAAAGGAGAACAAGGAGCTGGTTAGAGATGGGGGAAGATGGGGACCTGGTGGACCAAGATCTGACTTCCTAAGAGACCCAAATCCCACGAATCCTCCTTGTCAATAGTTCTTAGCCCCAAGGAGAGTGTGGTCCTTAGTGGTGAAGCCAAGGGGCTTTTGCAAACGAGCACACTCTCCTCCACTCACTCGGTGGGGATGCTCCACCTTCTGGAGTCAGCCACAGGTGTCAGATGCAATGAAGGTAGACTGCAGCCCCTAACTCTGTGAAAGCTCCGGAAGGACCCTTAGATCCAACTGGAAAGCCTTAGTAAGCAGCTCGTCTGCCCAAACCTAGGTCTGGTGACCATTTCCTCAGTGTTTGCCGTGTTATTAATAATGCTCACAAAATGCTCATGTAATCATCCTCACCCACAATCTATATTTTACTTCTCCAAGATATGTCCCATCTCCTGTCCATCTCCCTGAGCCAAGATAAGTAAAAGAAAGAGCCACATTTAATCAGCACTTCCTCCTTACCGGGCGTGTGTTAAGTGCTTTCTGTGTATTGTCTCCTTGAAGAGTTCTGTGAGGCAGAGTGGTTAGCTTCACTACTCTCCATACTTGAGGACGCTGATGCACAAGGAGCTTACGTAGCTTGTGTGAGGTCACACTTAGGGAGTGGCAGAGCCCAGATGCAAAAACAAGGGCTGTTGGACTCCACGGAACTTTGTCCTACCGAGTAAGAAGAGATTTTTGGGTTTAGTTTTTATTCTTGTCCCTTTTATTGATCCGACACGGCCAGTGTGCTTCGCCGACTTCAGGTTAACGGTGATGTCCTCCCCAGGAGGCTGGCAGCTCCCATTCTGTTCCTTCCACTCCTGCCTGTCTGCCTTATAAATTTGGGAAACCCAGGTGTCCTCACAGAGAGAGCCACGGGCCAGGGAGCTGCTGGTGGCCTCCACCTTCTTCTTCTGACCACAGCAGGACTCAGCCCACCCAGCCCCACCCCCTGACATCAAAGCAGATGGGATGGGGATCTTGCTTGTTAATGGAGAGACTTCTGGAGGAACGAAGGAGGTATTTCCGGAGTACGGGGATCCCAGAGGACAGTGATCAAGGAAATTGGGAGTGAGTCTGGTGAGGTTTCACTGAGTATGGGCCTGAAGGTAGGCATTTGTTACTTAAATTTAAAAGTTGAAAACAAACAAACAAACAAACAAAAAAACATTTTGAGAACAGCCATGGGATGAGAGAAAGAGACTCTGAGGACAACAGGTGGAAATGGAAATGTTTCTTCCTGTTGGCTTTTTTTTTTTTTTTCCTGGGTGGTAGGGGAGGAAGAGTGGGAGGGGAAGGAATTATTCCTTGTAGCACCAGACCAGTTGAGTGAGCTTGTTTGCCGCTTCTCCAGACCCACAGTGATTGCCCTGTTCCTGGTTAGACGGGAGGGAGGTCCAAGGCCGCTCAGAGAGCAGGTGTCCCCATGTCGTGGAGACATAACCCTGCTTTTTGGGGATTCCCTCCTGTCTTGCCCAAGACTCTCACTCTCCTCCTCTTCTGGTCTTTCAGGAACTGAGTGGTAACCCAGTCACAGTGAAGAATAAGAATTCTTGGGGCGCCTGGGTGGCTCAGTCGGTGAAGCGTCCGTCTTCAGCTCAGGTCATGATCCCAGGGTCCTGGGATTGAGACTGGAGTTGGGCTCCTTGCTCAGCAGGGAGTCTGCTTCTCCCTCTCCCTCTGTGCTCTCTCTCGCTCTCACTCTCTCTTAAATAAATGGATAAAATCTTTAAAAACAATAAAAAAAGAATAAGAATGCTTAATAGCTTACTGCTCCCCAGAGGTGCTGAGGGGCAAGGTGGGGGTTGCATTTCGACTGTCAAGTTAAGGGAATGGTAGAATTTCACATGTCAGTGAGCGGCCTGGGGGAGGGGTACTCAGATGCTGGATGTTACTACAGCTGCTGTTCTCAAAATGTTTTTTTGTTTGTTTGTTTGTTTTCAACTTTTAAATTTAAGTAACAAATGCCTACCTTCAGGCCCATACTCAGTGAAACCTCACCAGACTCATTTCCAATTTCCTTGATCACTGTCCTCTGGGATCCCCGTACTCCGGAAATACCTCCTTGGTTCCTCCAGGAGTCTCTCCATTAACAAGCAAGATCCCCATCCGTATCCCCATTGCTGGGGGCTCAGTTCTGAGGGCCAGTCCCTCTGAGATCCCAGGCCTGATGGGCACAGAGGAGGGTGACTTGGGGACACCATGGCCATTGCCCTCTTTGATGTCAGCCCAAAGCCTGGTTGTATCCCTAACATGAAACCTATATTGTGGACAAGCCCTCTGAGTCCTCAGAACACCTTCTGTTTGGCCGCGGGCACAGGTGGTGTGGCCCAGTGGAGAGCGCACTGAGCTTAGAGTAGGGACACCTGGGCGTGTGTCCCATCCCTGTCTGCCATTTTTCTACCATGTGATCTTGAGCGAGTCGTTTTGTATTGCTGGCTTTCTATTTCCTCATCTACTATAACTCTTGACCACAGTGAGAGAATCAAAGGAAGTACAAGTAAAAGTGCTTTACACTGAATGGGGATGTGTCTGCTGGGACGCTTCCAGTGAACAAGTTAAAGAAAGCAAAGCCCACTGGCTTAAATAATAAAGGTGATGTATTGATTCCTGTAACTGGAAAACCCAAAGCCTGGGCAGACACTGGCCCCGGGGCTCCCTGGGCTCCTCTCAGCTCTGTCCTCCTCCCGGTGCGGTGTCGTCCTGAGGCTTGGCTGAGGTGGCTGCAGGGGCCACAGGTTCTCGCTACACCCACAGGAAAAGAGAGATCCTTGAGAAGGAGGGGGAGATGTCCCCAGATCAGCCACCAGGCCTGCTGCTGTATTTCACACGTCTGAACTGGGCCCTATATCTGTTATGGTCTCTGAGGGGGCCTCCAGTGAATGACTCCTTGTCTCTATCCGAGTTACAAAAATTTTGATATATAAAACAAAAGAGTAAAATAGTACTTTTAATCCTGATACTGTTGGAGGCTATTGCCTAGGGTGAGAACACGGTGGGCCTCCTTCCAGAACCCCCCAGTAAGGATAGCCTGCTCACCCAGTTGGGGTCTCCCCATGTGGGCAACCTGTCAGCTGAGTAAGTCTCCTGGTCTGGAGAAGCAGAGGTGACTGCGTGCTCTCCATGGGCAGTTCACTCAGACAGGAAGAAGAGCTGAGCTGGGCTGAGCATGCCCAATTTATTCTTCCCTGGTTTTCATTTAGAGAGATTACTTTGCTTCTCCTGGGATGCAGTGAGTAAGGGGGTAGATAGAGGTCAGAAACCACATTAATGGATTTTCTAAGGGAAGGAATTATTAGGAAAGGGGAAGATACATTTCTCCTCCCCTAGCCCCTCAAATCTCTGTACCAGAACCCATCCATGTGGCCAGGAGACTATCGTGCACTAATTAGCTTAGGCCCGGTTTAACTGAACTAATCAGTATGGCGGGGGGGAGGGGGGTGCAGTGGTGGGATCACACCAGTCGGTTTGGAACATTATGGGGCCAATGTGGAGCTGTAGCTGAGGGGACTCCCCCGCACACTGTTCTGTGGGTACTAGACGATGGGAGTTTGGTACAAGAGATACTGGGAAGATAACGTTCACTTCAGTAATATATGAAATAGTTTAGTGTTTATTAAAGCCAAGCGCAATGACAAGAAGGTTTAATCTCAAAAATCAAATAAACTGAGATTTCCATTTCTGGCCACATTGGAGGAATTATACAAGAGTAACCCTTCTTCCATAAATAACTACAAAACTAGAAAAAAAAATAAGTGTTTTCAGACATTGGACAATAGCCAGTGGAGCCCTGCCATCACCCTGGCTTTCTGCCTGGAGGCATTTACTAGAACCCAGCACAAGGAGGAAGGCCCAAGGGAGCTCAGCAGTCTCACTGAGCTGGGCAAGCAAAGTCTTGACTGCAAGGAGGCTGAGGCATCTGGCATTTGTGGGGCAGAGTATTGAAGAGGAGAGCAGACACAAAGCTCTGGAAATCTCCCAGAAGGAGATTTTCATGAGGTGATGAAAATGTCCTGGAGTTAGACGGAGGTGATGGTTGCCCAATTTTGTGAATATATTAAAAACCAATGCATCAGACACTTTATTTTTTTTTTTTAAGATTTTATTTATTTACTTGAGAGAGAGAGAGAGCACAAGAGGAGGGAGGGTCAGAGGGAGAAGCAGACTCCCCACTGAGCAGGGAGCCTGACGTGGGACTCGATCTTGGGACTCTGGGATCATGACCTGAGCTGAAGGCAGTCGCTCAACTGACTGAGCCACCCAGGTGCCCCCATTAGACACTTTAAAAGGATGGATTTTATGATACATGAATTACACCTCAATAAAAAAAAAAGTGGGGGGGGCAAAGAGGATCCCCTTAAGTCTTTGGCTGAATACTAAGCTGGTCATGTGTAGGGTAAGACCCCAGAAGAACAGATAAAGAACAAATACTGGCGAATGGACAACAAGCAAGGAGCTGAATAACTACCAGATCATGTACAAGGTTGGAAGACTTTTGAGTTAGGACCACCCAGAACAAGAAACCTCTGTGAATACTGTGAGCTCTCAGGAGGGACTTCACAAAGATCATATCTTAGACGAGGGGTTAAACTATCCCTATAGCAAAGGCTATCCTAGATGTACTTTGACAAAGCTTTACAAAAATTGTTTTGAAAGTAGCAAGCACATCCACAAGTGAATGTCAGAACAAAATAATATTTTTAAAGAAAGACAGCAAATTCCAGTACTCAAGAACATATCATTCATAATGTTCAGCATCTAATGATACATTTTTTTAAATCAAAGGGAAAAAAATGCAGTTGATAGACCTGGAAATGGTAGCGATGGTAGAATTAGCAGGCACAGACTTGCAAACAGCTTTTATTTGAAGAAATAAGGACTGAACGTTTTGCAAATAGGATGAAAGGTATATACAGATATGAGAATTTCAACAATGACAAGCAGAATAAATGCAAAGAAAATCACACCAGGCACTTCAGAGAATGGCTGAAAACTAATGATAAAGAGAAAAAAAATCTTAAAAGCAGCCAGAGGAAAAGAATTACACATAGTGGAATGAAAATCAGGATGACTGTGGCTTCTCATCAGAAACAAGGCAAGCCAGAGATAATGGAAAAATCCAACCTTCCTTCTGTAGGCAAGGAAATTGTGGCTCACAGAGATGAAGATATATGCCTAAGTCATTCTGTAGAGTGGAGTTAAACTCTGGTCTTTTGACTCTAAAGTCTGATTGTTTTTTTTCTTTTTCCCAGTTTGCCCCTTTCTAACTTATTATGACAATATCAGTAAAGTTTTTGTGAGAATTAACATGTTGATTGTAAAAAAAATTAATATATGAAAGTGCTAAGAAGTAAGTAAAAATAACCTGAAATCCTCCCATCCATTGATAATCATTCATAGACTGGTAACAATGCATAAATAAACATGCATCTGTATACAATGTAACGAGCATGGATCAAACTCCATGTGACTAAGACTGCTAATTGCCTGCCAAACATATATTCTCATCTCCTCCCTTGGTAACAGGGGCTTTGGGCATTATGCCCAGTTGCAAAATTCCCTTTCCCAGGCTCCCTGA
Organism: Halichoerus grypus; assembly: GCF_964656455.1. NCBI lineage: Eukaryota > Metazoa > Chordata > Mammalia > Carnivora > Phocidae > Halichoerus > Halichoerus grypus. The sequence goes on from NC_135718.1 coordinate 48,585,328, forward strand.
CTGATGGGAGTGGTCAGGTGATGTGGCATGCTAGGGCTCCTGGCAAAGCTGCTGTGGCCCCCCCTCCCCAGGATTCCCAGATCATAGGAATGATGGCTGAAGCTCCAGGAGTCATATTATGGCCTTGAGGGTAGAAACTGCCTTCCAAGGATGGCGGAACAGAAGCACTGAAAGATCCAGACAGAGCCTCTGATGATTTCCAGGAACTGCCATCCCAGCCTGGATTGTCTGTTTCTAGCTTCTTTTTTGTAAGAGAATAAACCATGAGTCTGTTTAAGTCATTGGGCTTAAAGAACTATGTACCCCTGTGGAGGTTTTCAAGTTGACATCTATAATTTTTTATAAGTTTAAATAGTTGCAAAGAATGTAATTCTGACTTATTGAAACCTTTTACATTCTAAAGCTGTCACATCACTTTAAAATGTATTTAAAGAAATAAAAACTTCATAGTAATCTAATACCATCATTTAAAAAAATACACAAGCAAATGTGGTATAGATATACAATGGAACGTTACACAGTCATAAAAAAGATGAGGGCACTGGGTGGCTCAGTTGGTTAAGCAACTGCCTTCGGCTCAGGTCATGATCCTGGAGTCCTAGAATCGAGTACCGCATCAGACTCCCCGCTCGGCGGGGAGGCGGGGAGTCTGCTTCTCCCTCTGACCCTCCCCCCTCTCATGCTCTCCCTGTCTCATTCTTTCTCTCTCAAATAAATAAAATCTTTAAAAATAAATAAATAAATAAAATTAAAAAGATGAGATTGTGCCGTTTGAGACAACATGGACCGACCTAGAGGGTATTATGCTAAGTGAAGTAAGTCAGACTGAGAAAGACAGATACCATATGATTCCATTCATAAGTGGAATCTGGAACAGAGACAAATGAACAAACAAAGAGCAGAATCAGACCTATAAATACAGAGAACGAATTGATGGTTGCCAGAGGGGAGAAGGGTGAAGGGTAGAACAAAATGGGTGAAGGGGAGTAGGAGATCCAGGCTTCCAGCTATGGAATGAATAAGTCACGGGAATAAAAGGCACAGCATAGGGAACACAGTCAATGACATTGTTGATGGCAATGTAACGGGACAGGTGGGAGCTACACCTGTGGTGAACGTAATATATAAACTTGTTAAATTACTAATGTAACATTGTACGTCAACTGTACTCAAATAAAAAACACACGAACAAAATCTTTAGCAGATTTTAGATCATTCATTTTTTTTCTTGAACTCTTATGTCCATTCTATGTACCTTATAGAATTTCATTCTAACATGTTTTTTATGCTTAAAAGTCTTTTATAGATTACCTTGTGTCTCTGCAATAAGATTATACACACACACACACACACACACATATTAAAATCGTGTAACCATGTATCTTTAGAGATTGAAAATTTTGACCTGGATTGAACTACATTGCAATTTTAATGAATATACAATTGAGCAAAACAATATAAAGTTTTTATAAATAATAAACCTGTAACTTAAAAGTTGGATATCCATTTCTTAATAACATGAATTAGGCATTTAAAAATTAATTGGTTCAGGGGCGCCTGGGTGGCTCAGTCGTTAAGCGTCTGCCTTCGGCTCAGGTCATGATCCCAGGGTCCTGGGATCGAGCCCCGCATCGGGCTCCCTGCTCAGCAAGAAGCCTGCTTCTCCCTCTCCCACTCCCCCTGCTTGTGTTCCCTCTCTCTCTCGCTGTGTCTCTGTCAAATAAATAAAATCTTAAAAAAAAATTAAAAAAAAAAAAAAAATACTCTTCTCAGTAACTTTAAAAAAAAAAAAAAAAAAAAAAAAAAAAAATTAATTGGTTCATTTATCTGTGGTTGAGTATCATTTATCTGTGGTTGAGTATTATTGTTAGAACGAGACAGGGTTCAGCTAATTTCTCTCCCTGTTGATGGTTTTTGTAGAGGTAAGCCCTAGGAAACCTCATTCACATAAACAGGTAAATAGAAATAGAACTTTTTTTTTTTTTTTAAAGATTTTATTTATTTATTTGACAGAGAGAGACACCGCGAGAGAGGGAACACAAGTAGGGGGAGTGGGAGAGGAAGAACAAGCTTCCCGCGGAGCAGGGAGCCCAATGTGGGGCTTGATCCCAGGACCCTGGGATCATGACCTGAGCCGAAGGCAGATGCTTAACCATCTGAGCCACCCAGGCGCCCCTAAATAGAACATGTTTTGTTATAGCATTGTCATATAATTCTTTGAACTTTTTATGAGATACATGCTAAAAATCACAATGATATATATATCAAAAAACCATTTTTAACATTTTATCAGCTAATCCTTTGACTAAGTCCTTCTTTAGTTTTGTTGAAAACAAAGAATTAGAAACCATTGATTTGCAAACGATTTGCAACTCAGTCATTAGAGTAATTCACATTCTCAGTTTCTGGGAAGTACATCACAAAGGCTATGTACCAAGACCTATCAAATGACTATTAATTACCCTCTCATTCCTTCACAGGGCGACATTTGTATAAACTGACATTCACAAAAGGAGTTGGGAAGAATCCAAACATAAATTTCAATTTGCCTTTATCAACATAATATTTTTGATGCAATGCCTTTGTCACAGTGCAAGCTTTCAACATATTTTCATCCAAACCTTTGGAAAATGTCCACCGAATATCCTAGCTGACAAAGCTGGTTCTCATTGCCAAATCAATTAGCCAAGTCAAATTTCCTTATTTTGAAATATGACGAACACTCAGAAAAGTCTATAAAGCAAAACTTTATGGGTCAATAAATAATAAAAAAGCAAACGCATTTACTTATCACTCTTTGCCAGCATCTCTGAAACCTCACCTCATGCCCCTTCCTGCTGACCTCTCCCTCCCATTCTCCTAAAGGATACTGGGGCGCCTGGCTGGCTCAGTCGGTAGATCATGTGACTCTTCATCTCGGGATCATGAGTTTGAGCCCCTAATGGGACGTAGAGATTACTTAAAAAAAAAAAAAACAACCAAAAAAAAAAAAAACCACCAAGCAACTATGTATAACTTTCTCCTAGAGGATACCACTATCTTGACTTCTATGGTAAGTATGCTCTTCTTTATAATTTTGCCATATGTGTACTCATTCCTAAACAATACAGTTTTGCCTCATTTTGAATTTTTATAAATAGAATCTTACTATGTGTGTGTTTTTTTGAAATGTGTATCTTAATATCGTTTGAGAAATTCATGCATATACTTCTATGTAGCAGGAGTGTGCTACAGTTTTGTTTTGGTGTAGTTGACCGTTGTATGAAGTTACCACAATATACTTGCCCATTCTGTTATTAATGGACATTGGTGTGATTTCCAGTTTGGGGCTGTAGGAATCCCATTGCTATGGTTGTGCATTTTGTTCCACCAAACATCGAATTGCTGAATTCTAGCGTGTGCCTGTCTTCAGTTACGGTACATAGTGCTAACCTGTTTTCCAAAGTGGTCATACCAAAATTACACTTCTACTCTCAGTATGAGAGTTCCCATTGCTTCCCAGCCTCACCCACACTTGGATTCATCAGTTCAAACAGTGTATATTGGTATGTTTTTGTAACGCCTATATATTTGTCAGCCTTTGTACTTTTGTACTTCCTGCCCATTCTGGTGGGCATATAGTGAAATCTCACTGTGATTTTAATTTGCATTTCTCCGATAATAAGTGGGGCTGAGTTCCTCCTGTGAATTGTTTGTTCAAGACTCTTGCCATTTTTTCTCTTGAACTGTTTGTTTCTTGCTGTTTTGTAGGAGTTCTTTTTATATTTTGGATGTGATCCCATCATCAGTTATATGCATTGCAAAGATCTTCTCCCATTCTGTGGTTTGTCTTTCAATCTTTAAATGGCTGCTTTGGATGAACATGAAGTTCTTAATTTACTGGGGTCCAAATAACCGTCTTTTCCTTATTGGTTAGTCTTTCTGTGTTTTGATTAGGAAGATTTTTTTTTCTACACTAGGGCCATGAAGATAGTTTCCCATATTACCTTCTAGAAGCTTTATTGTTTTCTTTTACATTCAGGTTTACAATATACCTGGAATTAATTTTTGTGTGAAGTGTGAAGTAGATATTTCATTTTTTTTCTCACTGTATGGATACCCAATATCTAGCATTATTTATTAAAATACAGTTCCTTTTCCACTCTGTTTGAGAGCCACATTTGTTAAATTGTGTGTGTGTGTTTGTATGTATATCTGTGGGTGTGCTCATGCCTTGCAAGATTTCTGGGTCTTCTGGTCTATTCTTTGGGTTGATTTGTCCAACCCTGTGTCAAAACAACCCTGTTTTAATTACTGTGCTTTTATAACAGATCTTGATATGAAGTCAAGCATGTTGCCCCAACTTCTTCTTGAACATCTTGGAATTGTGTTAGTTTGGGTCCTCCAAGAAGCAGACACTAAGATGGCACTAAAAATTAATAACTAAATGTCATTAAGAGAAATGCTTATGTGAGAGAAACCGGGGAGGGCGCTTCCTAAGGCCGGGGAGCTGTTGGACTGCCGCACAATCGGCTTCCAAGTAAAGCGAAGAGAAAATTGGGTGGAATTGGAAGCGACTGTGTCGTCAGAGAAAGGTTTGATAATACTGGAGATTCCTAAAGCTAAAGCTGGCAGTCAGAAGGGTCCCTGCCTCCCAAGAGCAGGTCTGCTGTAGTTTCCCTAAATGCATGCGGTCACTGGGGTCCTTGGTGGGTTATTTTCGTTGTAGTTGGAGGTCTGCAAGACACGCTTGTGGCAGCCACAGTCTACCCTTGTGGTGGGCGGATTTACTTCTCCACACAGGTTTGGAAAAGTTCTTTATTAGGATTTGATCAAGATTGCATTAAATATACAGAACAGTTTGGGAAGCATTGTTATCTTTAAAATAGAAGTCTTCCAATCCACGAGACTCATTCCCAGCTTTGTGTATTTTATATCTTCTTTTATTGATCATCTTAGTGTTTCATTGTTTTTCTGCAAGGTCTTATACTCAGATGAATTCCTAAGTATCAGGGTTTTCTTTGTTTTGTTTTTTGCTATTTGTTGCTAGTATATATAAATGCAATTGATTTTTGTCTATTGAGATTTTATTAAACAACCTAAACTTATTATTAATTCTGACATTTTATTTGCACATTATTTTGCATTTTCTCTGTACACAATCAAATTATCTGTTCCTGATTGTTTTTATTTCTTCCTTTTTCATCCTGTGTCTTTTATATCTTCTTCGTGCCTTTTATATACCGGCTACTTCCTGTACCATGTTGAATTGAAGGGAATGTGTTTGTCTTGTTCCAAATCTCAAAACGGAAAATTTTCCACATTTTATGAGTAAATTAGATTATGCTGAATGCTTTTTGTTTACTTCCCCAGATCCATTCTCCATACTTTTCCAGCTGTACTGTACCCCAAGAGGCAACTTGGGGTAGGGACTGGGTCAATGGGCTCCATTGCCCTTTTGGTTTAGATTGGTTGTGGCCAATTATAGGCACTGATGTGAGATAGGGTAGGGAGGAGAATTGCGCTGAGGTATTTAGTCCCCAGACTACCTCACTGCCATGTCACGTAGACGAGGTGTGTCCTACCAAAGGCCACAGCTTATGTCATGTAGCCCCCTCCATATAGCCACTCATCCCATTTTATAGTAGTTGCTCCCTTCTCTCGCCTCTTCAGTTCCTTCTGCCCATTACTAGTTCTAGGATACTACATTACACCTTGTTAGTTTCTTTAAATGCTCCCCCACCTTTGTAAGCAGTCATTGTATTAAACTCTTCAGGTCACCCCATCTGAGGTTGCCACCTGCCTTCTAGAACAATCTAGAATTCTTGAATCTCTAGAACAATCGAAGTCTATGTACATTTTATCAGATAACAAAGTTTCCTGTTATTCCTATTTGTCTGAATTTTCTTAAAACGTGTGAATCCATGTTGAGTTTTATCGAATGCTTTTTATGAATCTATTGAGATGGTAGCGTGATTTTTATCCTTTATTTAGTTATTGTGGTATATGGCACAGTGTTAAGCCGTCTTTGTGTTCTTAGAATAAAACTCAGTGTGGTCATGGTGTATTATCCTTTTTAGAGACAGTTGAAATTAACTTGCAAATATTTTATTAATGAATTTTGCCTGAATAAAATATTAAATCTCAAGAACAAGATTTGGCCCATAGTTTGCCTTTCCCTTAGTATTTCTGTCAGTTTTGGTATCAAAATTCTGTAGGCTTCATAATATGAGTTGGACTGTGTTTCTTCTTTTTCTAATATCTGGAAAAATTTGGCATTATTTCTTTGTAAATGTTTAAACTCCATGTAGAAGGCAGATGAACAGAAAATTGAGGCAATTCGAATTTATATGCTCAATAACTTAGCCTCAAATACATAGTAAAAATTGACAAACTAAAAGAAAAAATTGACAATCATAATCAGATTTTAACACACTTCTCTGTGTAACTGATTAGGTAATTAGACAAAAGTAAAAAAGATTTAGACACAATTAGCAAACCAGAGCCAATGGATATATGGAACATAGCACCCAATAACTTTAGAACACACGCTGTTTTCAAACTTACATAGAATATTTATAAAAACTTGACCATATCCTGGGCCATAAAGCAAGTATCCAAAAAAATGTCAAAGGATTAAAATAATGCAGAGGGTTTTTTCCCCTCCCAATATTAAAAAAAAAAAAAAGAAAGAAATGAACTAGAAAAAAAATAATTAAAAACTTTACCATAAATTTGGAAATCTAAACCTTGCTTTTAAATAAACATAAGCCAAAGGAATAATCACAATGAAAATTGTGAATAATTTGAAACTGAATGATAATGAAAATACTATATACCAAAATATGTAGGTTACAGCTAAAGGTATGCTTATGGGGAAATGTATAGCCTTAAATGCATATATTTTAATATGTTATTCATATATTAGTTATAATAGTATAAATTTAAATACTAACAGTTTATATCAATAATAAATGACATGTTAATTAATTACTTAATATAGTTCCTAATATATTTTTTAAATAAATTATTTTTTTTGAAAGATTTTGTTTATTTATTTATTTGTCAGAGAGAGAGAGTAGGAGCATGAGCAGGGGGAGTGGCAGGCAGAGGGAGAGGGAGAAACAGGCTTCCCGCTGAGCAGGCAGCCCGATGTGGGACTTGGTTCCAGGACCCTGGGATCATGACCCGAGCTGAAGGCAGACGCTTAACCTATTGAGCTGCCCAGGAGTCCCTGTAGTTCCTAATATATTTAAGTTTAAATTTACCATTTTACCAGGCTCTTTCTGTTTTTCCTGCCTAGTCTAATTCCCCCTTTCCTCTTTTCTTGCTCTTTGGATTTATTGAGTATATTATCATTCCTTTCAAACTCTCTGTTACCTTGGAAGTTATACCAATTGTAATATTCTTTTGGTGTTCACCCCAGAAATTAGAACCTTCATCTTTGACTTATAAAAAACCTACTTATAAAAATACTTCTGGGGGCGCCTGGGTGGCTCAGTTGGTTAGGCGACTGCCTTCGGCTCAGGTCATGATCCTGGAGTCCCTGGATCGGGTCCCGCATCGGGCTCCCTGCTCGGCAGGGAGTCTGCTTCTCCCTCTGACCCTCCCCCCTCTCATGTGCTCTCTCTCTCTCTCATTCTCTCTCAAATAAAACCTTTAAAACAAAACAAAAAAAAAATTAAAAAAAAAATACTTCTGTATTTTTTCATACATATTTTCCCTTCTCTGCTTCTTTCTGGAGAATTTTTTTTCTAATTAATTTTCCAATTCATTAGTTATCTGCTTAGGAATATTGACCTATCTATTGAATTATTACTTTTAGTTGCTATATTTTTCAGTTCTAGAATTCCTATTTGTTTCTTTTTCGAGTCTGGTATGTCTTTTTGTTTTTTTGGTTTTTTTTAATGTTTTATTTATTTATTCATGAGAGTCAGAGAGAGAGAGAGAGAGAGAGAGAGGCAGAGGCAGAGGGAGAAGCAGGCTCCCTGCCTAGCAGGGAGCCCGATGCGGGACTCGATCCCAGGACCCTGGGATCATGACCTGAGCTGAAGGCAGACGCTTAACCATCTGAGCCACCCAGGCGCCCTGGTATGTCTTTTTGTAGTTTCTAGTTCTTTCTTTGCTAGCATTGCTAATTTTTTTTCTTTTATCTCTTTGAATGTAGTAAGCATAACTTTTTAAGAAAACTTTTTATTATGGAAATGTGTGTATGTATGGATCTATGTATCAAAACATACATATGAATCATAACTCATATGCATCACACACATATCAAACCAACATAATGAATTCTTATGTGTTCATTGCTCTGCTTCACTAAATATCAATATTCTTTCATCCTTTTAAAAATATATTCTTCCCCCTCTGCTGTTGTTCCTGACCTTCTCCTCCTCCTCCCTCTGCCCCTCCTTCCCTCCCCTCTGCCTTCCCTCCCTCTCCTCCCCCCCTCCTCCAGACCTTCCTCCTCCTCTCCTTTTCTTTCCCTTCCTCCTTCCCCTCCCTCTTCTCCCCCCTCCCTTATCCCCCTGTCCTTCCTTCTCCTCCTCCCCTTCCTTCTCCTCCTCCCCTTCCTTCTCCTCCTCCCCTTCCTCCTTCTCCTCCATCTTCTCCCCTTCCCCTCCTCCCCTCCCTTCCTCCTCCCCCCTCCCTCCTCCTCCATCTCCTCCCCTCTCCCTCCTCCTCCTCTCCTTCCTCCTCCTCCTGCCCCTCCTTCACTGGAGTAATTTAAAGCAAATCTAAGACATTGGTATATGTCTCTAACAGATCCAGACTTAAAAAAAAATCATAACCACAGAATCATCCTACCTAGCAATACTAATACTAATTCCTTAATGTCATCTACTACCTTGTGCAATTTAAGCTAGTTGTGGCTTGCTTTGGTTTTATCATCATATGTCTGAATTTTTCACTGGGTTGGTCAAGAATTTAATAAAGCAAATAGAAATTTCCCTCAAATGCTGCAGTGTGTGCAAGGGACCCCTGAGGCTCCACTCAGGTGCATTTTCACACACTGGTCTCAACCCCTTTCCTGCCTCTAGGCTATCCACACGAGCAACACTCTCCCACGAAGAGTGGCTCTCCTTGGACATAGTGATTCTCACTGGGGAAAACAGACACAGCAGAATGGGGGTAGAGCTAGAGAGGGATCTGGGACAACTAGTTTGAAAAAGCACCTTGTCAAATCAACAAGCCCCTCTGCCAGAGAGGCGTACCTTCCCCCACAACCCCCAGGAGATTCCTGCTTGACCTCACGTCTCCCAGAGCGTGGACTGAGTGACACAGATAACATGCAGGCTGATTGTAGATGGACGCAGGGGTGGCAAAGGCAACAGCGCATCACAGGGTGAGACAGTGATTCTCCTTTCAGCTCTCCTCAATGCTTGGGACTACATCTCGTTTGGGGTTTATAGGTTTTCAGCACTGCTGGCCTTTGTTCATCTCAATTTTAACAAAGAGAAAACTGGGCCTCAGGCAGGTAGTCTCTGGTTAATGTTTCATAAATTGTTTGGTTTCCTTTGTGCTTATTTTTGTAGTTTCTCCTCCTTATGGCGAGGGATATGCCACAAGCCTGGCTTCAATCCAGAGCCCACCTTCTTAGGAGCTATTCTGCACTGTCTCTTTTAGGATAGTGATACTATGTTTCCTTTAAAAATTATTTAAATTAAAATGAGGTAATTTAAAGATAATTCTTAAGAATTAAAAAGTAGAGGTACTATGTGAAGGGGGCAAAAATTGGGACAGGGTCCTTGGGAGATCCAAGTTTTGGAAGCGTCAGCTTAGCCTAGGCTCCATGGTTCTGCTTCAAGGATAGCAAGTCTTCGGCTCTGCTCCAGGCCACAGCCGGGGTCAGTGGAGAGCTAGCCACTGGAGGAGAAAGAGGACCCCATCTGGTTCCTATTTAGAAACTGTTGTAGGACAGCTCATCCTGGGTCCAGGCTGACTTATATCCTTGTATCCCTTTTGTATTTTTCACCATGAAATTGTATTACTGATTCAAACAGTGTGATGTGATGTGATGTGATGTGAAATGATAGGACAATATAAACCAGGGCTCTTCCCAGCAAACCTAGCATGTGGTTAAGAGCCGTCATGAGAACGAATGCGTTAGTACATGTCAGCATTTAGAACAGGGCCGCACACTACAGCAGTGTGCTTACGGGGGCGTTGAGGGTGAGGATGGTGAAAGACGGATGCGACCGTGCTGAGGGCTAAGGAGAGGGGGGCTCTCAAGCAGTCCCGGAAGAAGCAAACCCTTAATGAGCTCCTACCGAGGCAGCTCAGCATCGATCTGCCTGACGAGTCTCAGGACTTGCTTCGTTTCAGGCAGTTGCACAGATGTGCCCGAGCCAGCGGGGGAGGGCCACATGTTCCGCCTTGGTGTCAGGGAAGAAATGTCTGATCTGGGCCCGCCAGGCATCACCGGTACGGGATTCCACGGCCACGGGGCATGTTCATGGGATTCCGGGTCAACATTCGTCAAAACCCTGCCCTATGTTGAGAGCTGCACAGAGCTGGCTGATGAATCAACGAGTATATGTTCCAGAGATGGGCACCATCAGGCAGAAGCGGGCTGGAGGACATGGAGTCTTCCATACCTCTGAACCAGTGAGCCTAAGACCAAGAGAACAGGATTAGCCGGGAAGCCAGGCCGCCCAGGGAGACCAGGTGCTAGGAGCTGGGACACGTTTCCACTCTTCTGCTGGGCCCTTGCCTTCTGCAGAGCTCTACAGGCTACCGCAGACCCTTCAGTGGTTCAAGGGCAAGGCCTTGTCTAGAAGGGACATGGGCATGCCACTTATCCCGTGTCTAGCCCTGCACAAATCATTTGTTCCTGAGTCTCGGCTTCCTCATCGGTACATGCGGGCTGTAGTATTACCTACCTTGCAGGCTCGTTGTGTGGATCAAGTTAGATAAGGTAGGAATGGTGGCCGGCACGGAGCAAGTGGTCAGTCAGTGATAGAGCCATGTGTTATGATGTCATCTCTGCCACGCTGGGGAAGGCAGCGTTCTAGAGCCTATTGGACAGATGAGACCAGGCTGCAAGGAAGTGAAGGGACGACCCCAGGACATATGGCTGCTAGAGGACAGAGCCCTATTTCAAGCCCCAGTGCCCTCTACTCTAGATGATACGTCCCGGGCACAGCATGATGTCCGGCCTAGGGGCCCTCTGAATTGGCCACAAAATGGAACAATGTAGTTCAAGACCCAGATTGCAGCCTAGGAACCCTGTATGCTCAGATAGACCAAGATTGGTGTATTCGATTTATGCCATTGCTATGGACAAAAATGTGGCCAAAGTATTGGGCTGGGGGTGGACAGATGATTAGTAAATTGAATAGAGAAGAACTTTATTTATACCTTTGTGGCTAAAGCTGATCAGCTGGGTTTTCAATGAAATATTTCACTTGGTGTGTGCTGTGTGTTTTGTAGCGAGAGACCTACAGTGACAGTTCAGCAGAAGGCTCTAGAATCGCACTGCTTGGATTCACATCCTGGCGCCACCACCGAGTAGCTAAGTGCGTGGCTCTCTGGCAAGGCTCACCTTCCTCACGTGTAAGACTCTGATGATAGAGCTGTCTATTTCACAAGGGGTCTACCAATGAAGGTGAGGTTGGATTGAGGCTGTGTGGTCTACGGCACTTAGCATGGGGCCTGGCAAATAGGAGGTGCTCCATCATGGAAGCTATTACCATTATTAAGACACACAATGTCATTTAAACTTACAAAGCATTATCTTTGCAGCCAAATATCAATAGATATTTCTCCCCACTTGTGGACATGAATGAGAGCTTGGTCTGGAGCCCTGGTGTCTAAGCAACTGGATGCCTATTACCTTTGCAAAGCCAGCCTCTGCAACCTGGGTGTCCCTGCGACCATCCACCCCACCCCCAACCTGCCCCAGACACATGCTGAGCACAGAGAGGTTCTCCATACTGGTCTTCCCGCTAGAACGGACTATGCCACCCATCCGCTGGGGGAAGTTGTTTCTGGGGGATGGCCCAATGACCATGCCTGGGTGTGGGGCCAAAAAAACGGAGCCAGGAGGACCCTGTTGGACGGATTCCTGGCTCTGACTTGAGCAGTGCCCGTTCTGCTTATAGGTGGTGCTTTCAGGGAACTTTCCAGACATGTAATTATTGATTGGATGCTGGTAATACTCAGCAAGATTTAATACAGCTGATCCTGGGTAGGTCCTTTAGCCCCTCACTGACTCAGTTCTCATCTCAAAACTAGGAATAAAAATACCTGCCCTCTAGGCCTTTATAGCTACCGAATTAGCTCCTAAGCAAGATGCTCTGTGAATGGAAAGACTCTCACACACGTACATTCTCACGCACACGGGTTACTAGTGATGGCTTTGCCCGTCTTCCCACCTGGGTGGGCTGCTGGTAAGATGGGAGGCCCCAGAAGTCCCTTTTTCCTACATTAATTTGTTCGTGTAAACTCCCCTCTTGACTGCAGCCTCCAGAGAGGAGGGCCGGTGTGCTGCTTGCTGGGCAGCAGGAGATGGACCATTAACTATGGCGGTGATGGTCCTACTGATCCATCACGCCAGTCAGCTCAGGAGGGGACATTTTCCAGGTGGGAGATTCATGAGCAAAAGGTAATCTCTCTCTAAGGGCAGACACGTCAGAGCCAAGCGCAGCTCAGGTGTTTGCTCTGGGAGGGGAGAGAGGGTGCCGGTAACTCCATCCCCCCTCCTGCGGAGTCTGGGTGGCTTGGCGCCGACTCGGATGCCCAGGGCTCTGCCCTCCTTGGGGCTTCTGAATTGGCCCCTGGCACCGCCTCTGGTCCTGGCGCTGTCGCTGATGATGCCCAATCAATAATTGCAACAGCAGCAGTAATGATAATACTCATAATGAGGGCTTTGTGTGGTCAGGTTGTTTCACTTAATTCTCATGACATCCCAGCAAGGCAGGTGCGATCATCATTCCAGTTTTACAAGTTGGGAAACTGAGGCACGGAGCGGTGAAGATGTGCCATGTTACAGACTCATGGGCCGGGTAAGTCAGGATTCCAACCCTGGCAGTCTGACTCAGAGTCTAGACTTTTTGCCCGCACGCCCCCCCCTTATGCTCTGACCACTGCTTGGCTGCAAAGGAGGGAAGGAAGGATGGATGTCTTCCAGGCTATGAGGACAAAATGAGAGACTGTGTGTGAAAGTGGGTTATAAAATGTCAAGGGTCAGTGTGTACTTGAGTTTGTCACTGTTAGACCAGAGGTTGTCCCCCTGAAGAAAGAAGCTTGTGCTCTCAGGGCTGGGACTCCTGGGACTCTCCCCTCCACCCTCAGGGCGCCCCTGCCCACAACTCTGAGGCTGCTCTTTCTGTCTGGGGCGCCCGGGGAACAAACGCACAGCTCAGAATCGGGAGACGTGGAGCCCTCTGCCCTTGACCAGCTCATTGCCGTGTACGATCTTAGGTGAGTTGGCCTTTGTCTCTAAAGAGAAGGCGGCCCTGCCCTGGCCGGCTGCAGGGCTCCGAGGGTCTGCGAGAGCCTTTGTGCCACAGCTCCCAGTTCCGTAGCCTGATTTCAGGCACCACACAGCCACAGGGATGGGTGGGGACCGTCCTGGATGACACAGACCCAGAACACTTCCATCACCGCAGAAGTGTTCTACTAGACAGCATTGCTTGAGAGTTTACTATTTGTTTGCAGTTTTTTTCTTCTGAGGTAGAATCCTATCACCCCAGAAATTTCCTTCACATCCCATCTCTGTCAATCTCCGCCCCCCAACTCCGGAGGTAACTGCTGTTGGTATTACTTTTTTAAACCATGAATTAGTCTTGCCTGTTTATGAAATATTTTGGTTGGCACGGCAAAGGTCCCCTGAAAGCTTGCACCATTTTTCACTCCTCTCAGGAGAACAAGAGTCTTGAGACTAATGATTCCCATCTTCTCTCCTCCTTGCTTCCCTGGCTTCTCCCACATCCAACAGGCAACATGGAATAGAGCTGGTCTTTGGGAACTTGAGGATGGTCTGCCTTCAGCTTGAGGGAACCGACACCATTCCACCTGCCTCTGTTTATGTTTGACCTGTGGGGACTGGGCTGTGTCCCTTTCTAGGAGTAACTGACTGTCATTCCTGGTGTTGGCTTTCTGCCACCCTGCGCAGGTCTGCCGGGCAAATGGGAGTGGGCGAGGAGACCAGAGGCGGTCACCTTCTAAGGACTGCCAGAGAGGGGGTTGGCCCAGAAGACATTGCTCCTGGTCACCCCCCCCCCCCCCCGCCCGGGCTGGTTGGCCGCTTGTGGTCCTGATCCCAGAGTGGGGGATTACAAGAGATTTGAATCAAGTCTGAGCCGGAAAGTGGGAAATTACTTTTTGCTTAAAATTCTGGGTAAAGAAACACATGTTATGTTTTTGCTTCAGATCAGTTGAAAAAAGTCTCAAGTAGGAAAAACCAAATCCAACTTTTTGCATAGATGTTATCACCAGGGCTTGGAAAATCCCCAGGTGTCGGCCTCTCCCAGTCACCGCCATCCCCGAGGGGTGGCCAGAGAAGGCATCCGCGTGCTGAGAGCCAGCTAGAAGGACAGGACCTGTGCTTCCAGGGACTTCTGAGCTGGCACAGAATGCCTTTAATTGACTTTTCCTGGGTGACGGAAGGGCCCCCACTGGGTCGGGGGGGCGGGGGAGGGTGCAGGGATAAATGTCACAGCACAGTGCTGGAGACTTCCGGAGCCATCAGAGGGATGGGGGCTGGCTCTAGCACCCAGCAGGAGGGACCTCTCTGCAAAGGCTGGAAACATCACCTCCTGCTGTCTGTCGGTCTGCTCACTTCTCACTTCTCCCTTCTGTGTGCTGACTGGCAGCTGTGCCAAGATGAAAGAAAAGGGACTTGTGACCTGGATCACAGGAGGGGAAGGAAGGACAGCTGAGGACGCTGGGGCTGGGAAGGAAGTCAGGAAGGTTGAGTCTGGGAGCTGCCTGAGGAGCTGGAAGCAGCACATCCCTGGAGCTGACGGGAAGGAAGCAGGCCTGGAACAGTGAGGGGTCTGGGGGCTCACCTGGCAGCAGGACCATGGGGACCCCTGAAAACACACGGTGGCCAGGCCACAAAATGACGCGCCAGGAGTCCTCTGTGGAAAGGGAGACCTTTTTTGCTTCCTGGGCAGGGCCCCCTAAGTGACTGTGTGCAAGTGCATGTGTGCGTGTGTGTGTGTGTAAGTGCACGTGTGTGTGTGGGCGCACACACGTGGGAGTGTGGCAGTGAGAACCTCTGAGGCTGACCCATGGGCTTCAAGGTCCCTCTGCATCACAAGCTTCCACAGAAAATTAGGAAGTCCTAGAGGTCTGTGTTCAGGGGGGTCCCAGCCTCTCCTTCCTTCCCTCTCTGCGGCCCCAGAATTCACGGCACGGCCCTGTAAGTCCTGTCCATCCAGGGGGGCCACCTGGCCTGCCTGGCCCTTTCCCTTCCCTCCATCCAAGCACAGACTCAGAGAGAGAGAAAACTCTTTCCCTCCCTTCAGCTGGGACCTCAGCATTATCAACCAACTGTCACCAAACTTGAGTTTGAAATCTATATTTTGGCACCAGTCACCCACAGAGCTCAGCCCTGGATCTGCCAGGCAGGAGGGTCAAATCCTAGCCATTCAACAAGGGGCAGCGATGGGCAGCAATAGGGCTGGGGGTGGGGCACTGTTATGTTGGGAAGTATTAAATAAATGCTTTCTTATTTTGAATATGGAGCTATGTTCTACTATAGATTGGTAGAAACTCAGTAGAAAAGTAGTAAGCTCTCTGTCACTGGTGATATTCAAGCTGAGACTGGATAAACACTTGCCAGGGATCGTGTGTGTGTGTGTGTGTGTGTGTGTGTGTGTGTGTTTAAAGGAGGAATGGCAATACACATAACTATTGTAAGTTTGTACTAGATGAATGCTTCCCTTCATGTGCTGTCTTCCAGGTTTTTGACATATTGGTGTCCTGTTCATTTATACACTATTTTTTCTTTAAATAATTCACTCTTTTGGACATAAATGTATGTTTAAAGAAAACTTGAAATCAGTATCATAAAGGGAAGCCAGAATTGCATGTTATAAATAGAAAATAATGCTTAAAAATTCACCATTGCCACGACAACAAACTAAAGCAGTATTACCAAATCCTAGCTGGATACTGTTGCCCACCACGTCGTCTGGATCCAGATGGAGATGGCAAGATAGACCTGCTCCCATGAAGGCTTTCTCCTTGAGATCGTCAGAACGGTTGGGAATGAATTGAGAAGTGAACAGCCTCCTCCCTGGGTGATTCCATCTAATGCCTGCTCCCTTGGCCCCACTCCCAATCACCTGGACCAAGTATACCTTGGCCATTTCCTTCCCCCTGCTGGCTCACCCCCATTCCACCAGGTGTAAAATGAGGTGTTTGACTGAAGAACAATT
Source organism: Halichoerus grypus (assembly GCF_964656455.1). NCBI lineage: Eukaryota > Metazoa > Chordata > Mammalia > Carnivora > Phocidae > Halichoerus > Halichoerus grypus. The sequence goes on from NC_135718.1 coordinate 48,601,698, forward strand.
GCTAGGGTCCTTTGCAGCTCTAATATTCTTTCCAACTTCATTATTAAGGATTTTCCACTCCCGTATGATTTTTTTTTTCCAGGGGGCTTTCATCAGCCATTGTCCAGGGAAGGAGATGGGGTCACTGCCGCCTCAGCTCCTTGCTAGTTCCACCATGAGCACCTCCCAGTCCAGCAGGCAAAGCTTGCTTTCCTGTTGGCCTCCTGCTCCAAACACTCAGAGCCTCCCAGTGCCCCCACCTCATCCTCTCTGCTTCCATGTCTGCTTCGCGTAGGCTAAATGTCGGTTTGAAAAATAGGATTCCATTAAAAGATTATTGTCTGCTTCCTTACTCAGGCTTGTGAGATGGAGCCTGTCCTCATTTGATTTGGTTCAGGGGCACTTTCAAAAGAAGGGGTGGGAGGGAGCCAATTTATCACAGAGTTAGACATCGAGAGAAGAAGGTTTTATTTGGAGCTTTGTTTATACTTGGAAAAGTGCTTTGAAATATTTTCACCAGCAGGCAGTTGGCAGGGTGATGTCCTGGTAAGCACAGCACCCATTCCAGAATATAGCAACACCTGACTTGAAGCAAGTTCAGCATGTGAAAATTAGGCTGGAGGAAGGAAAAGTACATTAGTAGGTAATTAGGCACTTTACACAGGATGGGTTTCCAGAAGAAGCCCTTTAAACAGGCAATCCCTGGTGACTTTTAAATAAAATTCTATTTCTTCTGAGGGTATGGTATGGACTTAATAAGATGACCATGTTTCAACCAGATGTATTTTCGGGATGGACTTCCTTCTGGAAACCACTAATCTGCTTTCTGTCTCCATGGATTTGCCTATTCTGGGCATTTCACAGAAATCACACAATATGTGGCCTCTTGTGTCTGGCTTCTTTCACTTACCATGTTTCTAAGGTCCATCCATGTTATAGCGTGTATGAGAACTTCATTCCTTTTTATGGCTGAAAAGGAATATTCCATTGTGTGGATATGCCAGGTTTTATTCATCCATCCATCAGGTGATTGGCATTTTGATGGTTTCCACTTTTTGGCTATTGTGGATAATGCTGCTAGGAACGTCTGGGCACAGACGTTTTCATTTCTCTTGGGTACACACCTAGGGGTAGAATTGCCAAGTCATATGGTAAGTCTAAGTTTAACCCTTTGAGGACCTGCCACACTGTTTTCCGCAGGAGCTGCACCACATTACATTCCCCCCAGCAGTGTACGAGGGCTCCAGCTTCTCCATCTCTTCACCCACACTCATCGTCTTTGGTTTTAGCCACCTGAGCGGGCATGAAGTGGAATCTCCTTGTGATTTTGATTTGCATTTCCCTACTGCACACCTGAGACTTGAACCCACGTCACTCAATTCCCAAGTCACTGCTCGGTCCACAATATCAAAGGAAGAAAAGGAGGAGCATTGATAGGGGGAAGGAAAGTATCTTCTTCCACCATTCCCTCCAACTGTGTCTAAGGGAGATGGATTTGTTCAAGGCCCCTGTATGAAGACTTTATTGAACATAATAAGAGGATGGGACAGTCTGTCTTAGATGGTACAAAAAGCCCAGACCAAAATAGCCTTAAGAAGGTGAGGGCAGAGAGGACTCTATGGAAACGTGGAAGCAGTTTATTTAAGATGTAATAATAAAAACCAAAACCAAACCCGTAATGGTACCCAATGGACAGTAGACATTGATACTTTGGTAGAGTAAAGGAGCACAGTGATCCTCAAGGGCATGTGTCGTCCACTCCCTCTCTCCTTCCAACCCTCCCCAGAGGCTTCCTGAGCCACAGAGCCACCATCTCTGCTTGGGCTGAGTCTGGTCCCCTGGGGAGGCTGGGGCAAAATACTGCTGAGACCCACTGCTCTTGTGGCTGGTCTGTCACAGGGTCATGCATTTTATCACTTTACAAGTGAATTACCAATCGATTTCGGTCTTTTTCAAAGGCTGATTACCATAGTTTCTACCTTTGAATCCTCAGTGCCTGGCATATAAATAGGCTTTCCAGAAAAGTCTGTTTAAGTCATTCATCCACCCATTTAACAAATATTTATCCAGCATCCATTTTGTCCTGGGTACTATTCTAGGCTTCAAGGATATGGCAATGAATGAAACAATTAAGAATTCCCTGCTCTCGTGAGGCTTACATTCTAGTAGCCAAAAGAATAAAGTGTACAAATTTGTATTTGAGACAATGAATGTGAAGGGAATTTGTAAGCTTTACCTGCTGTATACAATGAAGGATTATATTCATGAAGGAATGCTAGTAATACTAGCAACACAGCAGTTATGTGATGCATTGACTATGTGCCAGTCACTGTTCTAAAGTATATTATGAAGACGTGTATAATATAGACGAGGATTATGTACATAATATATACGAAGATTATGTATAATATATATGAAGATTATTTATAATATATATGAAGATTATGTATAATATATATGAGGATTATATACATAATATATATGAAGATTATGTATAAAAACGTGAGGATTATGTACATAATATATATGAGGGTTACATAATGTGGATGAAGGCTATGTATATAATGTACATGAAGATCACATATAAGATGTACAAGGGTTATGTCCATAATGTATATGAAGATTATGTATATGAAGATTCAGTGGAATGATAGACACACACACACACACAAAATGTAAGAATCCATTAATCCTCACAACAACCCTATAGGGTAGAAGTTATTATTATCATTTCCACTTTACAGGCGAGACAACTGAGGCACAGAGAGGTTAAGTAACTCGCCCAAGATCACACTGTGAGTAGGTGAGAAAGCCAGAACTTGAAGCCAGGCATGTGGCCACAGCACCTGTGTGCTTCACCACTGTGCTGTGGCCCCTCGCAGTGGGCAGGAAGCAGATAGGAATTTGGCATGAACTGGCTTCCTGGGCTTTGAGGACTGGCTGCCACAGTTTCTTTTCATTGGTGTGGGTCTGGGATGTTTGGGTTGGTGGCAAGCCAGCCAGGCCACCAGAGTAAAGGCAAGAAAGTCCTTCAGGACACATTCCACCACCTCAGCCTGTGTGACCCATGACCTCATGCCCTGGAAGCTGACCCTCCCCTCCCAGAATAATGCTCCTTCCAACCCTCTTGCTGCTGTTCTCCTAGGTGTCTCTGTGGGAAATCCGTACTCATTCCTGGCAGCCGCTGAGTGCCCTTGTGGCTGGGGCAAGGGGCTAAGCGTCAGGAATCTTACTTCCTGTGCCTTGTCTGCTCAGTCACCCAGGCAGGGCAGAGAGCCTCCTGGAAGCTGCAGGGGAGAGGAGGGGCGGGGAGCTGGGGGACTCACTGGGGTTTGCTCACATTTTCTCCCTGATGGGGTGAGTGTCTGCTGGGTTTCTCCCTGTAAAGGGCGGGTGGTCCATCAAAGGCTGCTCTCAACACCTTTGGTTCTGTCATTTAAAAACAGATGCGAGGGGTGCCTGGGTGGCTCAGTTGGTTAAGCGACTGCCTTCGGCTCAGGTCGTGATCCTGGAGTCCCAGGATCGAGTCCCGCATCGGGCTCCCTGCTTGGCAGGGAGTCTGCTTCTCCCTCTGACCCTCCTCCCTCTCATGCTCTCTGTCTCTCATTCTCTCTCTCTCAAATAAATAAATAAAATCTTTAAAAAAAATAAAATAAAAAATAAAAATAAAAATAAAAAAAAATAAAAACAGATGCGAGAAGTGCCTCTGAGCAGGAGTCTGGGGATGGAGAAACACGTCGAGGACCCTCAGACTCCAAGAGCTTAGGCTGCAAGAGCTTTCTGTTAAGCGGCAGGCAGGTAGGGCCGGCTGAATCTTGTTCACGGGCCACTGCCTGGGCCAGCGCCGGGCACACAGTAGGCGCTCAGGGAATGCTGAATGAAAGCGCTGATGAGGAGTGTGAACCCATCCTAGTTCCACCCTCTCCTTTTATAGGCAGGAAACTGAGGCCCAGCAAGGGAAGGTGACTCAGCTAAGCCAGTATTTATAGCCACGAAATGGGAGAGCCAGAGAGCCAGGCCAGGCCTCCAGCTGTGCACGTCAGCAGAGGTATTCTTTCCATGGCACCCGGTGGCCTAGGTCTGCAGACGCCTCCCCTAGAGGGAGAGGGAGCCCTTGCAGGAGTCCCCGCGGCTCCTCTCCCCCACACTCCCTCTGATCTCCAGGAACAGCTGCTCATTAGCAGCCCAAATTGGAAAGCCAGGAGGCAGGGAGGAGCCAGTTAACCTTTGCTGGAAGCAAAGGCAGGAGGGAAAGGAAGGGGAGTGGGAAAAGGGAATAATGACCATCACGGTATTGGCCATAACGTAGTGAAGCCCTACTACAGGCCTGGTACTGTGAGCAGGCCTTTTTGTGTGCATTATTTTTAATTCTTCAACATTCCTAAAATTAATGACTGCCCACAGTCAGATGATCCTGATGGCTGCTTAAAGCAGAGCAAATGACAGGAACTTTCTAAACAGAAGGGAAAAAAACATGCGTGGGCCCAGGGACCCCAGACAGGTGCTTAGGGGTCTAGTGCTCAGCCCAGCAGGGGGCAAAAGCTCCCACTTCATGAGTTGCGGGCTGTCTGTGGTCCTGGGGCCCACAGCCACAAGGTGTCAGGTTCCGATCCCAGCCCCACCACATGCAACTGAGTGGTGCCCTTTCCTACCCATAAAAGTAAGTGGACAAGAATACCTACCTCCCAGCAGCGCAGAGAGGGTAAAATGTATGTGCTGAAAAGGATCTCGAGTCCACAGTATGGCACACAGTAGGTGTTTGGTAATTGTTAGCTCTCTTTTCTCTCCCCAGCTGCAAACCAACGTCTACTTCCAAGATGATGGCCTTGCAACCTCTTCTAAGAAACCAACATTTTAACTGATGACTCAGAAACCACAGGTCTGGAAGCTCCAGCAGCTGCATTCCAAAAGGTAATTGGGAGCCTCATAAAAACCCCTGACTTGTACACTTCAGAAGACTTGAAATGTCGTGACATTTTCCGGTTAATATATATGAAAGAACCTTGATAGAAGTTTCCCCACATTTGGTAACAATTCTGAAGAATTACCAATAATAGGTCATGAAGCTGAAAAGGACTTTTCTAAACTGCTGATGATAAAACACAGTTTGGTTTAAAAGCAAGAGTAACTGAGAGAGACAGTAGGGGGTAGAGAGGCTTCCCCTAGGTAGTCCCCGAAGGGCCTGACCGCCCCCTTCCTGGGCCGCCTCTCTCTGTGCAGGGAGCACGAGCTCTGGGGAGACCTGTGCGGGGGCTGGGCAGGAACCCCTCGGGGCTCGGGGCACCCCCTGCGTGTGCCCTGTGAGAAGGCTGGGGATGGGACGTATGGGTGGTGGGGGCTTGCTGTATGGGAGCTGGAATTGAGGAAGGACAGTGGGACCTCAGGCACCAGGTAAGGGAGTGGGGTCTGTGGCTTTAAGAGCCTTGTATTGTGGTGTCTCATCACCACCTTGAAGATACAGGGACGATCAGAAGGATCATTGTCTTCCCTAGATGGGATGAGGAGAAGTCCCAGAATGCCTGAGATTAACATTTTTATTACCTTTGCCAAATAAGGACTAGAACAGATTAAGTTTGGTTTCAGAAAAGCACTAAAAAAGTAATGTTTCTTCTATCTGAGTTTTGGGACAAAATTTAAACATGCTGCAGATGCCAGCATATTTAAGTGTAATGTAATAATACTGGATCTATACCTTTTTATTTTTCCTTTAACGATATAGCTGAAGCCCTCTCTCTTATTTGGTGTTATCACTCCTAGTTAAAGAGCACGTTAAGACAATCATTATAAAAATTTTATACACATACTTTAAATATTTTATTCTAATTTACAAACATGAACATATAATCATCTGGCTTTTTTAAAATTTATTATGGAAAATTCTAAATATATACAAAATAGGCAGAAGAGTATAATGAACCCTCTTGTGCCCATAATCCAGCTTCTAATATTATTGAATCATGGCCAAGCTTATTTTATCTATATCTGTCTTCCCAGCGTGCTATTACTTTGAAGCAGAACCAAATGTAATTTTGCTTAATCCCTGATATTTCAGTGTGCATCTACTATGGACTGAACTGTGTCCCTCCAAAATTCTTATGTTGAAGACCCAGACCCCGAAGTGATGGTTTTTGGAGATGGAGCGTTTGGGAGGTAATTCGGGTCAGATGAGGTCATGAGGGTGGAGTCCTCATGATGGGATCAGTGCCCTTGTGGGAAGAGACACCAGAGAGCTTGCTCACTCTCTCTCTTCACCCACATCCACCGAGGAAAGGCCACGTGAGGACATCATGAAGAGGGTGGCCATCTGTAACCCAAGGAGAGAGCACTCACCAGACGCCGACCTTGCTGGCACCTTGAGCTTCGACTTCCAGTCTCCTGAGCCATGAGGAAGGAACTCCGTTGTGTAAGGCACCCTGTCCCTGATAATTTGTTTTGGCAGCTGATGCTCCTAGAACATCTTTAAAAGACAAAGATTCTTTAAAACAAGCAACTAGAGCAATAATATTTCTGCACCTACAAACTGGACGGTTGACTCCTTCATTTCAGCAGGGATCAGCAGGTGGACTTCTGATGTAGGGCCAGGGCTCTTGTCTTGCCTGCGCTTCAGGCCCCGGGAGGCCCGTGTTGCCTTTCAGTGAAAACCACATCCCTAATGCATGATCTACAACTTGCGGTTTCAGGGTTCTTATTGCAGAATGAAAACTCAGAGAGATCTGGGGAGCTATGGTGGTAGAATCCTCCCAGGTAAGGTTCTTACTGTCTCCTGCCCTCTTTTATAGTTGTCTCACTCACACCTATTCTGCCATCATTTTGAGTTTTGTTTTTTTTAGAAATTCACTTTCACTGAGCATGTCCAAAGCATTCACCTTAGTTTTCACGGAAAGGACTCTCATTTCTGTGTTCAGACTTACTTGGTGTTTTGTAGTATTTAGTTACGAATTAACACCAGGCACAGCAGGCATGAGTAGGTTTGGGAACAAACACAGCCGATTCCTGCCAAGCATGCTACTCAGCTTGTGGGAGAAGGGCCTTGGAATGCTGGAGAGGGCCACGGTCATGCCACGGTGGGCTCGCAGAGGGATGGGGAGCATCACATGATTTGGTAAGTCTGGTAGGTAAAGAATGATGAAGTGAGCCTCTTCTGGCTTTTTTTTAGAAATCTTTTTATTTTAGGGGCGCCTGGGTGGCTCAGTCGTTAAGCGTCTGCCTTCGGCTCAGGTCATGATCCCAGGGTCCTGGGATCGAGCCCCACATCGGGCTCCCTGCTTGGCGGGGAGTCTGCTTCTCCCTCTCCCACTCCCCCTGCTTGTGTTCCCTCTCTCACTGTGTCTCTCTCTGTCAAATAAATAAATAAAATCTTTAAAAAAAAAAAAAAAAAGAAATCTTTTTATTTTAGTGCAAGTGGCTCCACATCATTCTTTTTATATCCTGCATAGTGACCATTGCATAGTTAGTCGTCCCATATGCCTTAACTTACATGTTTCTTGGTGGTAGACATGGAAGTTGTTTCTAGTTTTTATCTGCTCATTTTGCTTCTTTGCTAATAAGTAAAATGCTTGAGTAAGTCTCCTTGCGCATATACCTTCCTGTACTTTAACCAGTGTATCTTCAGGATGCATTTTTTTTTTAAAGATTTTATTTATTTATTTGACAGAGAGAGACATAGCGAGAGAGGGAACACAAGCAGGGGGAGTGGGAGAGGGAGAAGCAGGCTTCCCACGGAGCAGGGAGCCCAATGTGGGACTTGATCCCAGGACCCTGGGACCATGACCTGAGCCGAAGGCAGACGCTTAATGACTGAGCCACCCAAGTGCCCCTAGAGGATACATTTCTTAGTGTGGAATTGTTGTGTTAAACAAAAGATAGATATATATATTTAAAGCTTTTATTGATATTGCAAATTGTGCTCCAAAATCGTCTCACTAATTTATACTCCTGCCAGCAGTATGTAAAAGTGTGTATTGCGCACCTACCTGCTCAGCGACCATTACCAACCTTTTTCATCCTTCGTAGTCTGATCGATAGAAAGTGCTATCTTGCTGTTGTTTTTATTTTATTATTCATTTATTTAGAGTGAGCTTTAGCATTTTTTTCTGTGTTTAATGGGTAGTTGCACTTATTTTTCTATGAACTGTGTGTTCATATCCTTTGCTCCGCTTGTCTTTTTAAGTAGATTTATGAAACTCTAATTTAACAGTACTTGCCCTTTGCTTGTCTTTGTGTGACATAAATTCACAGTAAGGCTTGGATGACTGTTCATCAGAAATGTGTGCTCTCCCCTCTGCTGTGTGGAGTTGTCCCTGGGAAGAGGTCACCAGCTAGGGACGGCACTTTGCAGGCGGTTCTCCACTACGGCAGGTGGAGCCACGTGACTGAGCTCTAGCCAATGGGCTGCGAGCCTGGAACACACACACACACACACACACACACACACACACACACACACACACTCTCTCTCTCTCTCTCTCTCTCTCTCTCTCTCTCTCTCTCTCTCTCTCCCCCCCCCCCCCCCTCCTGGCAGCTGGGTAGAATTTTTCACCAACCATCCTCCATGATCCCAAGGGTCAAAGCCGGCAAGGACTCTGTCAGCCTAGTTTCTGGATGATGTAGAGGAGGGGACCCGTTCTGTTCTGTGCTGTTAATTGAAACCACTGGTTAATTGAACCATTATGAATTTTACGGTTTATCTTTTTTTAAATAGTAGCCAGCCCCCTCTAACTAGTACACGAAATACCTAATAAGGAGCCTATTCTAACTTATATATCAAATATGTGTCGTGTTTGTCTTTTGACCTTTCCATGCTATTTATTTTTTAATCATACAGATTTATAATTTTTTTTAAACTTGGTCATTTTTTAAAATGATGTTTGCATTTTGTGTTATGCTTGGAGAGAAGCTCGCTACCCCAAGATTATTTTTTTAAGTCATTTATGTATCTTTTTAGAACATTTAGGATTTATATTTTTCATTAAAATTTTTTGCTTCATTTGTAAGTTAGTTTAGTGAAAGGTATAATGTGGGTTTCTAGCTTAGGTTTTTTTTTTTTTTCTTCCCCTTTAAATTGCTAAATTCCCCTTTAAATCCCCTTTAAATTCCACTTTAAATTTCTTCCCCTTTAAATAAATTCCATATGTTGAATAATCTAATTTTTATCACTGATTTGAATCACATTTTTGTCATTTACTGAAGTCCCATATGAGTTTAGATTTATATATGGACTCTGTTCTGCTTTGTGGATTTGTCTGTTCAGGCACTGTGCCAAAGTGTTTTCGTTGTTGCAGATTTATGATAAATACTTTTTTAAAAAAAGATTTATTTATTTATTTGGGAGAGTGTGCAGGAGCAAGCAGGGGAAGGGGCAGAGGGAGAGACCATCCAAGCAGACTCCTGCTGAGCACAGAGCTCCATCCTGCGAACCCATGAGATCAGGACCTGAGCCGAAACCAAGAGTCAGATGCTTAACCGACTGAGTCACCCAGGCGCCCCTATGATACATACTTTAAAATACCTGGTGAGGAAGTCTATCTTCTTTTTTCCCTATCATTTTCCTGGCTATTCTCATATTTGCTTTTCCAGAGAAACTTGAGAATAAGTTTGTGTAGTCAAGAGAAATTATGTTGATACTTTAACTGGAACTGCTTTGAATGAGGAAAACTGAATTTTTTTACAGCAATGAGATTTTGTATTCAAGAATATATGTCTTTTAATTTATTCAAATATTATTAAAATTTCTCACGGGAGGGTTAGAGCTTTTCTCGTACAGATGCTGCATGGTTCTTGTGCAATTCACTCTTAGATGCATTATCTTTATTCTTATAAATGGGATCTCTTCTTTCAGTAATCCTTTAATTGGCTATTGTTTGTATAAGAAGAAACCACCCGGGGCGCCTGGGTGGCTCAGTCATTAAGCGTCTGCCTTCGGCTCAGGTCGTGATCCCGGGGTCCTGGGATCGAGCCCCGCATCGGGCTCCCTGCTCAGCAGGAAGCCTGCTTCTCCCTCCCCACCCCGCTAGTGCTCTCTCTCTCACTATCTCTCTCTCTCTCAAATAAATAAAATCTTTAAAAAAAAAAAAAAAGAAACCACCCAAATCAATTCTAAAGCTTTTCAGTTGATTTGGATATATAATCATATTATCTTCAGATTGTATGAAATCTGCTCCCGCCTTTCGAATATACCGTATTTGCATCTTATGTTTCTCCTTATCTAATTGCACTGGCTTGGACTTCCAGAGCAATATTTAACAATGCCTTGTGTGGCAGATTCCTGTTCCTGAAGACCCTTAGAGGGGGTCCATTGCCATCCATTGGCTAAAATCCAACCCTCTCAGAAGAAGCAGGGCGAGTTTACTGTGGGAGGCCTCTGAGGACAAGCAGTAGCCCTTGCTAGAAAGGTGCTCCCTGACCATGCTCGGTCTAGTAGTAACCCCAGCTGCCTCAGCTCCCTAAGCCCACCTGCTTGGCCTCTCCTAGCACTGGCTATGTGGGGTGGACATACGCACTGTCTGTCTACCCAGTTAGCATGGAAGCTCTTCCGGCGCAGAAACAGGCCCTCTGAATCACTGCTGTTTCCCTCCAGCCTAGTGCCCTGCCTGTCACATAGGAAACCTACAATCACTATGTGGCCAATGAAATGACACAATCAGTTAGCCTTTTATTGTCTCCTATAAAATATGCCCTTCCTGATAACCGCCCCTCACATTTTTATAGCCCTTTGTGTTAACAAAGCCCTTTTGTATACATTATCTTGCTTTACCCTCTCATGAAAAGCCCTGTACGTTTTTCCTACTTGATTCTCCGTTCACAGATATGGAAAAGGAGAGTCAGAGAAGTTAAGTGACTGGCTCAAGAATTGCTCAGCTAATGAATGGCGGAGCGGGGTTCCATCCTCGCCTCCTGGTTCTTTCCGTTGGGCTGTGCTCCTGCTCGGTTACCCATCCTTTGGAAAGCAGCTCTGAAGATTTTCCATCTTGATAACGACAGCTGTTGGCTGAGGAGGAAAAAGGGAGAGAGTGAGGGAAGTTGTGCCCCGTAGAAGTTGCTCCTGATGTTGCCCCTGTCGGCAAAGGGCAGGTTTGGGTGGGAGTCCGGCAAGGTGGGTAGGGCTGGGGCTGCTGAGGGTGGTAGTGTGAGAGGGGTGGCAGCCTGCACCTTCTTCAGCTCGTTGGCCGGCAGCCTAAGCTGCAGGGTCTCGGAGCCCCTGGGAACGGTCATGCAGCCCTGGCCCCTGGGGGCTGAGTCTTACCCTCTTGCCTGGTGGTCCCGTGGAGGGTAATGCAGATCTCTGGGTGCTGGCCACTGGGGGGAGTTGGTGGCCCTCCCTGCACACACAATCCTGTTTTAGCCACTTTGGGATGGTCCCAAGGAGAGAACAAGGGTCCTTACCCTCAGACGCCGACGTTCTGAAGGGAGAGAAATAATGTAGCTCCTACTCTGTGCCAGGCTGGATGCTGGCCACCTCACATATATCACACTTTCCTGAGTCCTCATCACAACTCCAGAGTGAGGTCGAATGATGTCCGTAAACAGAGTCTCCGAGAGCGCCCCAGCTCACCAGCGTCACAGCTGGAATTCCAGCCTCGGGGGACTCCAGGGCCCGTGCTCCTGTGGCACCTCGCCACCCTCCCACAGGTTTGCACTGTAGGGAGACGTCCTGGGGCTGGGGGGTGAAATCAGGGAGGCTGCCTGGACGGTGAGTCACAGGAGGCGTGCGAGTGGCCTCAGGGGAAGTGGGAAAGGAGGCAGCAGATGGCTCTGAGAAGGATGGGCAAACAGTTTGGCCTGGCAGTAAGGAGAGACAAGGGGGATTAGACTCCGGCTCTGCAGTAAAGGGTAACTTCTGAGTCAGCCATACTGAAGGCCACGTTCCCCTGAAGGCACGACCTTGGCGAAACGGGGAGGTCAATAAGTTTAGCTACTTTTTCACCCCCTCCCCAGGCCCAGACTGCTTGTGACCCCACGAGGGGCCTTTCAATCAGCTGCAGATCAACCCTCCACCGCCTCCCGCACCCCCTCCTGCCCCTGCCCCACATCAAGCTCCCCTCCTGGGCCTCTGCGCATATTTACACCACGCAGGCTTTCCCCGAGCCCCAAAGCCTTCCAGGCTGCCCTAGAGAAGTAACGGCCACCGTTGGCTATTCGGGCGGTGTACAGGCTGTCAGGAGGGTCTCCCGGCACCCCTCACTGTCTGGGGGACCCCCCTTTGCCTGCTCCACACGTGTGTCTCACTCGGTGGGTTCAGGAAATTGGGGAGCTCAGCGAACACCTTCCTGTCCCACCTGGATGCCGACTTGGAGAGGGCATTGCTGCCGGCTTTCCTTTCCCTGGTTCCCCCCTACACAAGCAAAGTGGAGCCGCAATCCCGGGGGGGCAGCCCGTCATTGGGCGACTCGATTTCACTATCAGGATGGAAAATCTTCAGGGGTTATTATTTTCCAAAGGGCTGGCCTCCTCCATTAGTGACTCCTTCAAATGGAATCCAATATCCTGGTAAATATGACTTTGAAACCAAATCTGGTGTCCCCTGCCTTGCCTTAATCCCTGTGAGCCTCCTGCCCATCACTCTGAGCTGACCCAGCACTGGCCCCCCGTGGCTATTTCCTAAAATGACTTGGCTTGGGAGGCGGGGTGGAATGAAAACGTCAGCTTGTACTTACGGATTGGACAATGAGGGACTAAGTCTGAGGCCATTGCCCTTAGAAATTTGGGCCCCTTAAACTGTAGGGGACAAGTAATCCACAAGTACACACACTCTCAGCAAGCATGAAAAATCCTTAGTCAAAAATCATATTGACATGGAAGGGTCCTGCCAGGGTTATAGGTTCTAAAACAAGATTGTGGGAGCCAGTTTCCCATAAACTTTCCAGAGGCCAAGGGCATCCTTCCCTGTCTGTTTACCCCCAACACTTTAGCCCAGAAAACATCAGATTAGCACTATGAAGACCTATCTGGTTTCTTGTTAAGATTCACACACACATACACACGCACACAAGCACATGTATGCACACATGCATGCACTCCCTTATCTCTCACTTTCCCAGTTTATTTCCTTTTATTTCTTAAAGGAAATTAAGACCCTGCAAGGCTAAAGTAAGTCAGTGAAGTTTCTTGGAAAAAAACAGGGTTTTAAAGAATCTGTAAACAGCCCCTGGATTGACCTTCAAAAATACTTTAACTCCTGTCATCAATTTATACTCTTTGCTTAAGAGCCTAAAACAGTATATCACTTACGCCACATCTAATCACATATTCGAGATCATTCTCTGGGTCTTCACTGCTTTGTAATCCACCCCCGCACCCTGCTAAGTGCTTGCCCACACACCTAAACTCACAACACACACACACACACACACACACACACACACACACAGGCTTTCTCTCTCCTCACAAAGACCTTCCTCCCTGCTTCTGCCCCATGCCTGTGTAGTCTGGCCCATCCCTCTAGGCTAAGCCCAGCTTCTAGTTTTGCTTCTCAGAATGCCAGGAGCATTTAGAATATGATTATACCCTCATTTTCCACCTGCTCTCACTTTTTACTTTCTTGTTTTGCAGGCGCTGAGCCTTTCTCCCTAACTAGATTAAAAAACTCCAGGAGGACATGTGTTCTTCTTGTCTGTGACCCATCCCCCTTCCCCGTGCCTGTAGCAGGTGCTGCACACAGTAGGCCCTCAAGAAATAGTGAATATTAAATAATTGAGAGTTTTGGTTTCCTATCTCAAAGAATAATTCTTAGTTCCTTTAAAAAAGCCAAGGAAAGTGAAGCAGAGGAAATGTAATCAGGAAACATTTGGACATTTTTCACAAGATGTTCTGAGAGTGTCTGCTTCTGTGTGTGCATGTGTGTGTGTGTGTGTGTGTGTGTGTGTGTACATGCATGCATGTGTGTGTCTACATGGGTGTGCTTGCCCTCCTAGGTATATATGTGATTTGGATCCAAGGCAAAATTAGGCTCATTAAGAAGATGCTTGCTGACCACCTGCATATGGGTGCATCCCCACAGTCCTTAAACTGTGCTCATTTGAGATGCCTTTTTCTTTGCACATTGTAACAAGCCCTCGGTAATGGCAGGAGCTAAGGCTGGAATGCCTAATGAGCTGTGGATTAAGAAATGATGTGATAGCATCTTGCTGATTGTAATTAACACGCGGCCTCTATTATGTCCTATCAGAGCTGCATCTTCTTGCTGACAAGTAATTCCCCAAAATAATCACTTGTCTTTCAACATCTCGATGTGTGGACTAATTGTGAAGAGCTCCTGCCTGGAAAGGCCACCCGGAGCAATTTGAGGACAATTATAAGGGAACTGGTAGCCGCTGGGCACAATTACCTGGACTTGAATGCATGGAGAGAGACCAAGCGAGGGGAATGAAGCGCGGGCCAGGCGTTCAGACAGCACCTGCCCGTGGCCGCTGGCTTCATAATGGGCTTTCCACACAACTAACATGTTGCCCTAGAGTAGGAGAATAAAGTGCTCATCAGGAGTACCTGAAAGGACTTGGTGTTTTTTTCCCCCTTAAATGATACTAGTCATGATTATCGGTAGAAAAAACAGAAAATATAAATAACAAAACCACTACCAATACCACCACCATCATCACCATCATCCTCAGCATCTTCACCATCAAAGTTGCTACCATTTAGGAACTCATACTCCATCCCACACACTTTGGTAGGTACCTTAAATAGGTTATCTCTAGATCTAACAAAAATCTTGCAAGGTGGGTAACTACAGTCCCGTTTTATAGATGGGAAAATTGAGGCACAAAACCTGTCCCAGCCCACACAAAGCAGTAGCTATGGGAGGTGGAATTTCAGTTTGGGTCTGTGGGTCTAAAATCTGTGCGCACATGCTGTTTCTCTCCTTGTCTTTTGACAGGATGATGACCGTTTTGGACGGGATGATGACCCTCTCATTGCTGCCATAAGTAGTAGCTCTGAACGTTGAGTAAGATACTGGAGATGAAAGCTTTGCAAACTGTAAAGACCTGAATAGATTCAGGGCTTTATTAGGCGGTGCCTGGCATCTATCCAGATATCATACCCAGCTGCCAAGTAAGTAATGGTCATTGAATGGTGTTTAATTGGGTTTCATTGAAAAGCCAAGCCTGGGCAGGTCTGTGCAGTTTGCATGAGGGGGAGGGAGGATTGGAGCAAAGCTAGGTACATGGGAATGGACATCGTGAGTTGAGGGGATAGAGGATGACCCTCTCCACTGGAGTGGACATCGTGCTAGGCAGTGGGAACGCCCTGTTCACTCACATCAGCCACCTCAAATCAGTACTTATCCAAAGTCAGAACAGCACGATTAATACCTAATCGTAGCATCAAAATAAGCTCCTAGCTCCCTTCCAACCAGATCATCAAGTCCTTATATATGAAAATTCTGGAGCCACTGTAGGGGCTGGGGAACAGGAAGGGCGAGAGTTCAGAGATGTGGGGTGAGCTTCGGCAGGGGTCTGAGTGTGACAGGTGGACCAGAGCGACTATTAATGTTGTTCTCCCTGCTTCTGTCTCTTCCCACCTCACCACCTCTTTCACCTTTTGTTCATTCTGACTCTTGACTTTGGGAAATAATGTAGAATTCAAAAGATTTGTGTGTGTGTGTGTGTTTGTGTGTGCATGTGTATTGGAATCAGGAACTGGTTCATATAGTAAAAGGCAGAAGTAAAGAGGCTCGGCATCCTAAATGTCCACCCAGGATGCCAGCCAAGTGCCCTGCCAGGCTTGGATGCTAAACTCCCCTCCCATGTTAGAGGTCCTGCTGGCAACCTGAGAAATTAATTGAAGTTCTGTTGGGCAACTGTCCACGAGGGCAACTCTCCAGCACCCTGTGGCTTCTGAATTTGTCTTGGAAGATGACCAAACCAGGAGTGGAGTTTGACTAAAGGTAGGTGGAACTGACTTAGAAGAGCTAACTCAGGCAGTTGCTACCATCCGAAAAAGAAAAGAGAAGGAGCCTGGGAGGGAAATTGGGCAGTGTCAATGAGGGGATGCTACTTTGCTGGGAACAGCTTGCAGCCACAGGCTGGGAGGGGGCTGGCTACGTGCAGCCACACATATCCTCTGCCTGGGGCCAAGGCAAAGAAACAGAGCCTGCCCTTGACCTCCACATCCATGCACGGTGATGGTGAATCTGCTGAGGCCCCGTGTGTTCTGGCAAGGAGAGCTGGAGGGGGCAATGCGGAAGTAACCAGGCTGAGGGACTCTGTAACGGGGACCCTTCACACTGATCAGGCATCTTGCCCCTGGCTGCATGGCCCTGTGGTCAGTGACCTGGGAGAAGCAGGGAGCTTGTGATCATTATTCTGTTCATGCTTGTGTGGTGACACCCTTAGAGGGGACAACAGTGCCATGAGCTTTCTTTCTTGGAGTTGTGTTCTGTGTATCAAAGGCCACTTCTGCTTCCATTTGTGAAATTGCTGCTGGGCTTAATAGAGAAGCGGGCGTTGACATGGTATTTGCTCCAGGGGAGGTTTTTGGCGGTAAAGAATAGCATGAGCAGGAAAGAAAATGGATAAAGGAGATTTGCTCAATGGAAAGGAAGGAACGAATGTTTAGGGGGTTAAGCTATTAAGTTGCAGCAGTGAGCAGGTACTTAGATAATTTGAGCTGAAAAATCACATTGGACTGAAAAAGATGTGCATATACATACAATGTAACTGGGGTTCAACCACCTGGGGTCTGCCACCCTATGAACTGCTGTCCATTAGTAGGTCTTGATTCTGACACCATCGCTCTCCCTGGGCTCTGGAGTCCGCAGGGATTTCCAGGGGACAAGAGTAAAGCTGCACTGTGTGTCCTTCCCACTTTACACAGAGCTCCTCTGCTCTGTCCTGTGCTGCAACCAGGTGATCACTGGGAAGGGAGAGAGAGAGATCTTCCAGTCATGGTGGTGCCTGACTCCTGGGATGTGGAGTTCAAAGTTGTTGTATCACAGCTAATTCTCCACCTAAAGATAGAGAGGGTGGCTTTGAGAGGATGTTGGGAGCCTCCCTAATACCCTCCTTAGACGGGCTCACCTGAGGCGAACCTCAGAAATACTAATTAACGGAGCCCTGTCAAGTCCTGGCATCGCCTGGCCCCGGGGCTGACGCAGCTGACAGGTCAGCATGGAGGCGGATCTGCGGTCTGCAGTGAGACCCAAGGAACTCTTTGTCTGGGCCTCTGACCCAAGGAGATCCTGATTTTTCATCCTGTTCTCTCAGTCTCCAAGTCTTTCCACTTTTACCCATTCCTCAGCTGTGCTCCTTCTCCCTTGCATGGGACAGGACAACACCCTCCCTGCCTCCCTTATTTCAGTCTGTCAGAATGCTGGCCGAGGCTCTGGACACCAGATTCTGTGAAGAATAGCTGAAGAACGATGGGACACTCAGGTTACAGAAGAGGAGATGCCAGAAAGAACCATGGTCGCTCTCTGTAACTCACTGGCACCTGTGTGTGTCTCTAGAAGAATGGTGAGATTTCGGATGGTTCAAGAGGTAGAATTCAAATCCCTGAAGGGGAGCTGGAGGGGAACAGATTCCAGGTCAGAATAAGGAAATTAATAGCTGCAGTAGTTAGGAGCTGAACCCCCATTCAGGCAGCTGATCCTGGAGGAGGTTTATCCATTATCAGCATTATCTCCGTCTCCAGCATCTTCGTCCTCATCACCACTGACTGAGCACTCTGCCGAGCACTTCACCGACATGTATCTCCTCCGTCTACTGCCACCTCCTTTCCTCTCAGAGGCCCATTCTCCCCACCTCCGAGCCCTCTGGCTTGTGGTCCTCAGGAAGTATAGAGCTTGGAATGAGGAATCCTGACAAGCCTGGACAGCCTGGGACAGCATGATCCAGGGCTTAGAAAACAAAGTACTTGCTTGATGCAAAAATGAGTTTGCCCTTCAGTCTCTGACAAGGAGGTCTTATCTGTGGTGGGGTAAGCAGAGACCCAGCCTTCCC
Source organism: Halichoerus grypus (assembly GCF_964656455.1). NCBI lineage: Eukaryota > Metazoa > Chordata > Mammalia > Carnivora > Phocidae > Halichoerus > Halichoerus grypus. The sequence continues at coordinate 48,619,613 of NC_135718.1, forward strand.
TCTGTGAGCCCCATCCCCCACGCCATGAGCTCTAACATCACCACTGCCCCTTCCGGCGCCCTCCGCCCCCCCCCCCCCCCCCGCATGGAAAGCTTCATATAGAAATGAATTATTCACCAGTTTATATGAAATTTAAAGATTTTGGTTTCCTCTTCCAGGGCAATTATTGCTGTCTGGCTGATCTCTCCCAATACAATGGAAAGCTTTGTTCCCTTATCATTAAAGGAATGTTATGAATCCAAACACAGGTAGGAGTCTCTCAGGAGGCTTGGTTCCCCTCAAACCATGCTACATGGACAGATAAAGATGGAGAGAAGGGGGATTGGGAGATATTGTTTAATGGGGACAGAGCTTCAGTCTGGGCTGATGATAAAACTGTGGAGCTGGGTAGTAGTGATGGTTGCTTGTGAGTGTACTTAACGCCATTGAATTGTACATTTGAAAATGGTTACAATGGAAAAAGAAAAAAACAAACAGTGGCCAGGCATGTTTGGGGACATGAGGTGGAGGTGGGGAGGAGGGAGGGGTAGTTAGCAGAAGAAACAATGAAAAGAATGGAAAGGGAATGTTTCCCGTCATTGGAGGGGGTGGGGAAGAATGGCACAGAGCTGATGGGGAGCAGTTGGCCATGTTGCCCAGAATCGCAGATGCTCGTGCCCTTTGAGTCCCTGATCTCGCCACTACTCATAGAGTGTGCCTGCTCTTGTACAAAATGATGGTGGACGGGCCTCTTTAGCACGGTGGTGTCAGGAATAATAGAAGATGGCACTGGAAACATCTAGAGGGGCTGGTTAGGCAAACAGTGCCAGAACCACACCATGGAATAGAGTGCAGCTGTGAGGGGGTGGGGGTAGGAAGGGGGAGGGAGGGAGGGAGGGGAGAGAAAGACAAGGATGCAGCTTCCTGTACCAATGTGGAAAGTTCTGCAGTGGGGCCTGTCCATAGTAAAGATTTATTGTAAGGTAAAAACATCAAAGAACAGAATATTGCATATAGAATGCCACCTTCGTATAAGAAAGGGGGAAAATCTGAATATATATGTATTGTATGTGTGTAGAGAAATACTGGAGGATACATAAACTAGACAAAGTGGTTGCCTGAAGGGTCCTCAGTGAGGAAGGGAGCGAATGGACAGACACAAGGCTGCATTTTGTATATTGTTTTGATTTTTTTAATTGTATGAGTAAATTACCTAGTCAGATTTTCTAGGAAGGGAAGGAGGAAGGAAGGAAGGGAGGGAGGGAAGAAAGGCAGGCTAGGAAGACCCTTTACAAACTCCAAAACATTCTACAGATATAAGGGCTTAATAATGAGAAAGCGATTATGATAATAATACTCTAACAGTTACCATTGCTCAAGTGTTTACCAGACATGGCACTAAAGACTTTTTATCTGTGATCTTCTTTGATCCTGACACAATGGTTTGTATTTGTGTAGATGGGAAAACTGGCAATTGGAGGAGTTAGTTCGATTGTCCAAGGCCACACTTCTAGAAAGGCACAGAGCTGGGATTTGAACCCAGATCCGTCTGCCATCACAGGTGGCTCTTGACTCTGCCGTCCTTCTCTTTGTGCCATTGCCCTGTGGTAGATTTTCTTGGTGGTGGTAGAGGCAGGGCAGTCTTTATTTTCCACACTGCCAGAGCATCCCCTGGTATTGAACAGGCATTTTCCAAGCAAAGCTCAACTCTAGTAGTCTAGGTGCCGTTCTTGGAAAAAACCGAACACCTTGACCCCACCAGTCTGCCTCAGGCCGTGTGGTCATTATGTCTTCACGAGGTATTTTTGGTCGCAATTTTCCTACAATATCCAGACAAGTGCCATGATTAGGCACCACGCTTCCTTGCGGTTGCTCCTAGCTTTCCTGAAATATCCATCCAAGACCATGCTGGCTCCACCACCTTGGATGGAGCCCAGAAGAAGGTTTTTGTGGAACATGTCTTTAAAACTGGTTAATGATTTATGAATAACTTGGCAACGAAGGCAACGTATGCACAAGAAAACCTTTTCCTGTGTTCGGGCAACCTCAGGGCCATGTGCTTAAACCTGCAAATAGGGCCAGGTAATTACAGAGTCCCAGAGGCGGCCCAACTGTCCACTGAAAATTTGGTTGTAAAAATAATTAGATCACAGGATATTTAAAAATAGGGTCCAGAGGTGGAGCTGTAGGCTCCATCCTCATTTGACTTCAGAGAAGGGACCCCACCTTGAGAGTAAGCTGAGAGGCAAAAGCACTGGCATTTGGCAGATTGAAATTGGAGGCTTCGTTTCCCAGGGCCCAGGTCTCCTGCTGGTGGGATTGCCAGATGGAAGGAGAAGCTTTTTCCAGAAGATCCTGTTGGGGAAGTTCGCAGCCTGTAAGTGGCCAGTGTGTTTCCATAAATGAAGCCCACACCACTTTTCCCAGCCCCATGCTTGATGACTTGTCTCTCTCGCAACACTTTATCCATTTTTTAAGTTAATGGTGCTCTGTGCCCAGAGAGCAAGGCAACTGACTTGCAAGTGCTTCCCTGAAGGGGTGAGTTATGGGATGTCCCGTGGAAACTGAAGGGCCAGTTTGTTTCTGGATAAATGGCCTTATTGTATTCTGTTTCTCTTATCAGCTGATTTCCCACAGCCAGCCTCCCTTGCTGGGGTGTAGCATGGGGGTAAGGAAGAAGAAAAAGTAGTGTTTTGTGTTGTTTCCTTTTTGTTTTATTGCCATCAGCAGCAGCCAACGTAACCCAGAAAATCACCTCCCCTCGGGCTGTGTCCTGGGGATCTGAGCCGGAGGTTAATAGTTCAAGTCTCCCTGGCTAACTCAAGCCTCTCTGTTTCTAGTAAGATGTAGTGATGCTTTCTCCAGAGATGTCCAGGGTGGCCCGTGCTATGGCAGGGAGAAAGAACTCTGATAAAGGAGTCCTGGAAACCAGACCGTCTGCTCATCCCAGCCGGGGTTTCCATCAGGAGTGGGGGAAGTGCAGGCCTCGGATGTGGCCCCGGCTATGGGCAGTCAGCCAGGCCTGGGGGTGTCCCCCGGTTAGGGACACATTTGGTAGTGGTTCTTCCCATTGGTCTGGGCTGTGGGTAGTTTCTCTTTCCCGTAGCAACCCTCAGCAAGCATGTGAGCAAGATGCCGTGTGCTGAGGTTATCGAGGGAGTAGAAATAACGTAGACAAACTAGTTAGCATGGGGCCTGGCACCAAGATGCTCAAAATGTGCATTTTAAAAAATAACAGAACATTATGATATGATTAAGAATTTCTGGGGACGCCTGGGTGGCTCAGTCGGTTAAGCATCTGTCTTAAGCTCAGGTCATGATCCCAGGGTCCTGGGATCGAGCCCCGCATCGAGCTCCCTGCTCCGCGGGGAGCCTGCTTCTCCCTCTCCCTCTCCCCCTGCTTGTGTTCCCTCTCTCTCTCTCTGACAAATAAATAAATAAAATCTTAAAAAAAAAAAAAGAATTTGTTTACTCCCTATTTGAATGTGGGCCACTGAAATTTGCCAGACACACCCTCCCTTCCCATCTTTGCTCCTCAGTTCCGTCTGCCGTCTACGACTCCCTCTCTTCACCCACCAATCCAGGTACGTCAGCTCTGCTCATTCTTATCTTAAAGTCTGTGTTGTCTGAGAATAAAACAGCAACGTGGTTTTCTTCTGGTGAGAATTTCTCTGGTTCATCTCCCTCCAGTCCCTTACTTTCAACTTTTCTGGGTCCTTAAATTACAGGTGTGTTTCTGGGACACACACATTCTGAAACAATTCAAATCTAATCGGGGAATTCTTTTAATTGCTTACTTGAATCTATTTACATTTACTGTGATTTTCGATATGTTTGAATACATTCTACTGTTTTCTCTTTTTTAAAATTGAGATATCGTTGACATATAACATGCTATTAGTTTCCAATGTAGAACAAACTGATTCGATATTTGTACATATTATGAGATGATCACCACAATAAGTCTAGTTACTATCCATCACCACACATAGTTACAGTTTTTTTTTTCTTGTGATGAGGACTTTTAAGATCTATTCTCTTAGCAACTTTCATATATACAATATACAGTACAATATTATTAACTGTATTTCGCATACCCCCCACCTCCAGCCTCTGGTAATCACCAATCTCTTCTCTATTTTGGGGTTTTTTTTTTAGATTCCACATATAAATGAGATCATATGGTATTTGTCTTTCTTTGTCTGACTTATCTCATTTAGCGTAATGCCTTCAAGGTCCATCCATGTTGTGGCAAATGGCAAGATTTCATTCTTTTTTATGGTTGACAGTGTTCCATTGTATATATATAACCACATCTTCTTTATCCATTCATCCATCAATGGACACTTAGGTTGTTTTTATGTCTTGGCTATTGTAAATAATGTTGTAATGTGAGTGCCTGGGGGGGGGCTCAGTCAGTTAAGCATCTGCCTTCAGCTCAGGTCATGATCCCAGGGTCCTGGGATCGAGCCCCATGATGGGCTCTCTGCTCAGTGGAGAGTCTGCTTCTCCCTCTCCCTCTGCCCCTCCACACCCCCCACTTGTGCTCTCTTTTTCTCTCAAATAAATAAAATCTTTTAAAAAAAATAATGTTGCAATGAACATGGGGGTGCAGATACCTTTTTGAATTAATGTTTTTGTTTTCTTTGGATAAATACCCAGAAGTAGAGTTGCTGAATTGTATGGTATTTCTACTTTTAATTTTTTGAGGAACTTCCATACTGTTTTCCACACTGGCTATACCAATTTGCATTCCCACCAACAGGGCACAGTATTCCCTTTGTTCCACATCCTTGCCAGCACTTGTTATTTCTTGTCTTTTGGATCGTAGCCATCATTTTCTTTCATTATTTCTGTTTACCCTACTTTATGCTGCTTCCTCCTCCTTTTTGCTGCCTTCATTTCCCTCTTCATCTTCTTTGATTTGGGAGCTGTCCATTTGGTTTTCATTTTTTCAGTGGTTACCCCTAAAATGTTAACATGTTCACTTGACGTCACAATCTCGTTAATTTATACCTCCACTCTCTTACAAATATTTGATGAATATTGATATGCTTAAGGCGGATGCACTCACATGTTATTGTGTTTAGTATTTGGGTTCCAAAATTTATCCTTAATAATATTGTTGTTGTTTTATAAATCAAGCTTGTTTAGAATTCCCTCTATGGTAACCAGTGTCTTTGTTCATCAGTGCTTCTTTCTGACTTTCTTCTGGGTTCACTTGCCCACCCCCTGAAGTTTATCCTTTAGAAACTCTTACAGGGCGAGTCTGTTGGTGACAGATTCTCTCAGTTTTCACTTGTCTAAAAACCTTTTATTTCAACCTCACGGTTGAGTCACAATGTCATTCAGTGTAGAATTCTGGATTGACAGTTATTTTCATTCAGTCCTTTGAAGATATTGTTCTGCTGTCCCTGGTTTCAGTTTTGCTGTTGAGAAGTCTGCTGATTGTCATTCCTCGGTGGGTAATTTCACTTTTCTCTCTTGTTGCTTTGAATAGTTTCCTCTTTGACTTTGGTGAATTGCAGTTTCTCTTCAAGGCATCTGTAGGTGGGTTTTTATTTATCCTGCTTAGAACTTGTGCTTCCTGAATTTGTGAATTCTTGTTTTTCATCAATTCTCAGCCATTATCTCTTTGAATATTATCTCTCCCCCCTCTCTTTGGTCTTTTCCTGGAACTCTCATTTTTTAAAAAAGATTTTATTTATTTATTTGAGGGAGAGAGTGAGAGAGAGATCACGAGCGGGGAGGAAGGGTAGAGAGAGAAGCAGACTCCCCCACTGAGCAGGGAGCCCGTCTCGGGACTCAATCCCAGAACCCTGGGATCATGACTTGAGCCAAAGGCAGATGCTTAACTGACTGAGCCACCCAGGCGCCCCTGGAACTTTCATTAAATATACTACAGGACAGGCATTCTTGTTCTATCTGCGTGTTTGCTGTGTCAAAGCTCTTCTTTCCTTCTTTTTTCTTTCCATACACTACGTTCTGGGTATATCTCTCAGACCTGTTTTTATTTGCCTAATTCTTATAGTCCAACCAAGTCCAATCTACTATTTGTCCTACTCACTGAATTTTAAAAGTTCAGTAGTCATTAAGAGAAATTTCCCATAAGTTCTTTTTGGTTCTTTTCCAAACCTACTGGTCTTTGTTCTATTGTGGTTGTTCCATTTTTAGTTTTTAGTTTTTTTTTTTTATTTTCTATTTCCTTCTTTTAAGCTTTTAATAATTTAAAGTCATTAATTTTATGGTCTCCATCATATTATTCTCTTACCTGAAGTTCTTGACTGTGTTATATGAGCTTGGCTTCCTTCTATTTATTGACTTTTGTTCATGATGTGATTGCTTTTTCATGGGTTTTGAGATTTTGGATTGTGAGTTCATAGTCAATGTGGCTTTATCTTTGGGAATCCTTCCCGGCCTCAGTTGAGGATGTGTATCTTTTTTTCCAGCAATTAATACACTTTCATATGCATAGTAGGTACCCAGCAAACACTCATCTTTGCTGATGATATGGATAAGCTACAAAAAGATAACTAAATCTCTTTACCCACTTGTTGGAATGGGACCTATTTCTCTACCATGTGTTCCCTCCAGGCTTTTCTACTTGTGAGTATGTGAGATTTTTATTGTTGCTGAGACATGCATTCTTGGGGCCAGAGAATGTAGCTAACCTCGGGAGAAGAGAAATGAGCAAAGGTTCTGGAAAGGGGGAAAAGAGGATGGAACAATTCTTTAGTCGCAGGAGAAGAGACAACATCTTACAGCAAACAGAGACAGGTAAACAGGAACACCATCATTCCTGGGTTGAGACAGGGGTGCAAAGACAAGGTAACATGGCAATGGACCAGAGTGTAGAGGGAGGTATCTCATTGTATGCTTCAGAGGATGGAGCCTCTGAGAAAGTGGGAATAGCTTTATATAACCACTTTCCTGCTTTTATTAATAATAGCAAGTGACAGTAAAGGGTCCAGACGTGCCACGTGCTGTGCTAAGGGCTTGATCAGCATTCTTTCATTTGATCCTCATAAGAACTCATCAAGGAGGCACTTCCCCCCCTACTCTACAGATGTGGAAATTGAAATTTGAGAACCTAAGAAACTTAACCCAGACCCCACGGCCCTGGAGAGGAGCAGAGCTGAAATTTGAACCCAGTTCTGTTAGCTCCCGAGCCGGCACATGTAGACCCTTCAGGGCTGAACGTGCACTTCCACTGGGTTACGATGTAAAAATACTTTAATGCATGTGCTAGGTCCTCCAGGGAGCCCTCGTGTGGTGCTGGGAGAACTGCTCTGGGTGGGAAGACTGTTTATTGGAACTGTCAATAACACACAGCGCATGGCATATGGTGGGTGCTTAATAAATATTTACCCAATAAATAAATAATGTTTTTTCCTTTGCAGAGTTGGGGAGCTGGGCCCCAGAGAAGTGGACGAGGACATGTTAGGTTGCAACACTTCCTTCTCTTGCCCCACCCTTGGCTTTAAAGGACTGCACTGTCAGCCGGAGAGACGGTGTCCTGATCACTTTCCCTGACAAGCAGGCTGGGCTGGGTGGGATTCTCTAGAAGCGTGTCCCACTGCAGGCTGATAATGCTGGCTGTTTGGAGCTTCTCTTGGCTGTGTGGCAATTTCTAGATATCGATCCTGCTGAGTCTGATTGTCAGTCCTCATCTTGGTGAGTATATGTAATGAAGGGATTCCTTCCTCATCTCACCTCCTACTCCCCCAGCTCAGGCTCACCCCCAGCAAACCAGGAGACTTTACAGAGCTGCAGGGTCTCCCTGGGCCTGTGCCCTGCAGACAGACCCAGCATCTCAAGTACCTATTCTCCTGGACAGTGAGACAGCCCAGGGTGTTGGGGGTTGGGAGGGGGGGTGGAGGAGATGGGAAGGTTCACCTGCTGGGATTGGCCGCCAGGATTCTGTGTCATTCCTTTACAGGGGAAATGACTTGTTTCTTACTGCTGAAGCTTTGGAGCTTTGGAACCTTCTTGTATTACAGCCACAATTGTGGCTGTGCTTTCCCAGGAAAGTGGAGCCCCCAGGAGAGGCAACCAGCTCGGGGCAGCTGTGTGTCTCTATGTCTTCTTGTGTCTTGGTCTCATGTCTCTTTCTTTCTAGTTCTCTCTGACTTTGTCTCTGTTTCTCTCCCTCTCCTTCCTTTAATGTTTCACTTCATTTCTTCCCTCTCCTTCTCATCTCCAAGTTCCTCTCCCAGGTCTCACACTTTTGTTCCTGTGAAATTTTGCACAGCTCCACCCCATAATGCCTTCTTTCTCTCCACAGGGACACCCTTTCCTGCTATTCGCCTTCACACCCACCAGCCTCCCCGTGGCCTTGAAAGGCCCTGGCTTGCCTGCAACCCCAGGGCTCATCCCACAGAGGTTCTTCAAAGCTCCCATCTTGGCCTCAGGCTGTGTCTGGCTTCCAGCGAGAGGCCCAGGATCTGGGCTGCCAGATGCACCTGCTGTGTTGAACGCCCCCCACTGGGGAGCTTTTGGTGGGCTAACTAGGAAGCCCCCGCCCCTGCAGGGTGCACAGAGGCCCAGATGCAGTGGGGGCCAACTTCCTGGTGCCACCAGCCTAGGAAACTTCTGAGGTCCTTTGTGCTGACCTACAGTGGGGGACTCACTGGGGCAGTGGGCTCCCCATGGGGGAAAGGACCCCATGGAGCTCTGAGACCCAGATTAGCATTTTAAAGAAAGGTCAGCAAGAAAGGATTTCTGAGACCTGCTGGGAGCAAAAGGGATGTTGGTGAGGAAAGTTCACCATCCCCCCCCAGTCCTCAACAGGCCCATCTGCTGACCGGGTGGCATTTGAAAGGGCAGGGAAGGCACCAGATGAGGAACGGGAGAGTTGGATTCGAACTTCAGCTCAGCCACTGGTGAGCAAAGAGTTTGGGCAGGTTACTTCATACCTCCAAGCCTTACCGTCCTCCCTTCTCAAAAGAAAATGTCAGACAGAAAGACCTCAGAGATCCTCCCAGCTCTAGAGTTCTGATGGCCCAGTGAAAGGGTGAAGGGCATGACCACCAATGGTGCTGTTGTCCCCTGACCTGTAGAAAGGCCTCAGAGCAAATATGAGCTCTTTGTGTGACGTTGCACGAGGTACTTAACCTATCTGAGTCTCAGGTTCCACATCTATATGGTGAGGATAATGCTTGCTTTATAGGATCCTGTAAGAACTACCTCAAATAGGAAAGTACAGCGTTTCTCAAAGGATGAGCTCTGTGACCGCAGGTGGTCCAAAGGACGATTTTATCTCAGATTCCATCCTGGTATTCAGTGAGAAAGCCATACCCTGCTCAATCCTCTGTGAAGTCTAGTTGCCACGGAGACAGCCCGCCTGCCTGTACCACCTCTGTAACTCTCACCAATTTCTCCGTTTAGCAGAGAGTCCAGGCCTCAGGGTGCGGGTCTTCAGTTGATAACACTAAGCTCTGATTTGATAACATCGTTTTTATTCATTACGTCTGTTTTTGTTTCTCTTCTGTTTATTATTTACATATTTCTGTTTCTACCTTGTGTTTTTATTATCATTTATTTACCTTGTATTTATGGCAATGCTGGTTTTAAACAAAGCTAGTGTTATAAAATTTCCTTTTGAAATAAATTTGAGTAACTAAGAGGAGTCACTTGGAGACAAATAGTAATACCTAGTAAAGGCAGTGCAGTGATAAAGTTGTGAAGATGATCTAAGAGTTGGGGAAGTTCTTGCATTAAATCTGGGGCCACGTCGAGTGGTAATCATGTGGCTAATCATGACTGTTACCGCCCTACAAGGAAGGGCGTGTACTTCCTACATGCCATTTCTCTGCCTGCGATCTCAGCTCCCAGGTGCTGGGGACCCCGGTCTCCCCGAAGGCCCCATGGATGAAAGAGCAGAGCAAACCCTCTGGGCAGTGCAATGTGGGGATGAATTCTGTTCAGTCTTCAGATTGGCTCTGACTTTGATGGTCTCCCCCATTGAATTTAATGGAAAGCCATTTCAATGGCCACCAGATTATGAACCATGGAACCTCTACAGTAATGATAAAGGGGCTGGAATTCCCATCTGAGCCATTGTGCTTTAAACAGAATATGTATTACCTTCTGAAATAAAAGCCACTTATGCATACCAGCCAATCTGTCTCAGTATAGTGTCACCAAGACAGATCTTGATAGAAGAGCCAAGAGCAAGGCAAATAAAAAGCTTTAAGTCCATGACTATCCATCACCCCGGGAGTTCTCAGGACTGTTAGGGCAGCTTGTGGGTTACTTTGTTCAACTTAACAGTTTTCGATTTTGTTATAAGGAGGGAAGAAAAAAAATGAGATTTATCGATAACCAAAAGGATATTTTCGTAAGCCTCCAATCCAGTGTAGCACCTTGCAGAAAATTCATTTAGCGTAGGGTTCTGATGCTCCTGGAGGCTTTCTGAAAGCAAAGACTCAGCCACATACCTGGCAGCATCTGCCTCCAACAGTCTGTTCTGTTCCAGCTGCATAGTGCAAGGTGTCTTTCCAGAAGTATCTCAAGTATCTAAGGTTTGTGCTCATATAAGCCCATGCAAGAGGTCCCCAGGAAGGAAGATCTGGCAAAGCACTCGGGGGATGCCTCCCAACAGAAGTGGCATCAGCACCTGGAAAAACCTCTGTAGGTTTGGATTTGCTAGAATGGCCAGGCAATTCTCCTTAATAAGGAGAGCCATGCAAAGGAGGAATTTCCTTGGTGGCAGACTCAGGGACTCAGGTCTTGGCCAATGGTGAGGATCTACCTCTCCTTCTTGTCCTCAGGTAGTATTCCTAGAATTGTGTTTCCTACATTCTTGAAGTCTGTCTTCTTCTGCCCAAACATGGCAAACCCCTTCCATAAAAACTTTTCATAAACTTTCTTGGGGCACCTGGGTGGCTCAGATGGTTAAGTGTCTGCCTTCGGCTCAGGTCATGATCCCAGGGTCCTGGGATCGAGTCCCACATCGGGCTCCCTGCTCCTTGGGAGCCTGCTTCTCCCTCTGCCTCTCTCTCTCTCTCTCTGTCTCTCATGAATAAATAAATAAAATCTTTAAAAATAAATAAAAAAAAACTTTTCATAAACTTTCCTTTTTAAACTCAGCAGCCAGTTTATTTGTCCGTTTCCTTTATGTCTTATTCTTCTGCAACTCCCAGGATATTGATAGCTTAGCTTTTTGTCTTGTTTAGTTTTGCAAAAACATTGCAGAAGCAGGATTTCTTGGTCTCACACAGATGGACTTACCTCTCATAAAAATACCATAGTTTATTATTTTTGAAGCCATGAAATCATGATCTCATCTTCGGGAAGTAGAAAGATGGACAACTGTGAGATAGATACTAAAGCTGAAAGAGTGATGTGACCTCCAGGGAGGCCAGTCGTCAGTGTGGAAGGAAGAGATGGATCCTGGTCTGGATATCATTGTGCCCAAAGCAGACACCAACAGAGCAAGTTGGAATTAGAAGTCCATGAAACCCACAGGATGGGTTTTTGACTCATCTTTCCTTATGCTCAAGAAGGCTTACAAGTGGGAAGGATGGTCTCAGCATTGTACTTACGTGCAAATGCGACATGAGCTTCCGGGCGGAGGCAGGATGGAAGCCCTTGGGTCATCTGCACAGTCCCTTATATGGTCTAGTCATTAGAGCACCTTGTGGTCCGAGGGATGAGTTGCGTACTAGACTGCCCAGATCTTGAACCACTGCTTTTGCAAAGACCGAATTAGGGATCCTCTAAGAAAAGGATTAGAAAGTCTCTTGGTCTGGTTTAGGGTGCTCTATGGGTCAGTCTGTAGAGCATGCGACTGCTGACCTCAGGGTCGTGAGTTCAAGCTCCTCATTGGGTGTGGGGCCTACTTAAAAAAAAAAGTCTCGGGGCGCCTGGGTGGCTAAGTCGTTAAGCGTCTGCCTTCGGCTCAGGTCATCATCCCGGGGTTCTGGGATCGAGCCCCGCATTGGGCTCCCTGCTCCTCGGGAAGCCTGCTTCTCCCTCTCCCACTCCCCCTGCTTGTGTCCCCTCTTTCGCTGGGTCTCTCTCTGTCAAATAAATGAATAAAATCTTTAAAAAGAAAAAGTCTCTTGGTCTGGAAGTAGGAACAAGTTGGGTGGTATCAAGGAGAATCTCTTCACCTTTGGCTCCTTCTTTTCCCACCAGCAAAAATGGGTGGACTAGTGTTCAATATCGCTCGGCATCAGGGAAATCCAAATCAAAACCTCAATGAGATACCACCTCACACCAGTCAGAATGGCTAAAATTAACAAGTCAGGAAATGACAGATGTTGGCGGGGATGCGGAGAAAGGGCAACCCTCCTACGCTGTTGGTGGGAATGCAAGCTGGTGCAGCCACTCTGGAAAACAGTATGGAGGTTCCTCAAAAAGTTGAAAATAGAGCTACCATATGATCCAGCAATTGCACTACTGGGTATTTACCCCAAAGATACAAAAGTAGGGACCCGAAAGGCTACGTGCACCCCGATGTTTATAGCAGCAATGTCCACAATAGCCAAACTGTGGAAAGAGCCAAGATGTCCATCAACAGATGAATGGATAAAGAAGAGGTGGTATATATATACAATGGAATATTATGCAGCCATCAAAAGGAATAAGATCTTGCCATTTGCAATGACGTGGATGGAACTGGAGGGTATTATGCTGAGCGAAATAAGTCAAACAGAGAAAGACATGTATCATATGACCTCACTGATATGAGGAATTCTTAATCTCAGGAAACAAACTGAGGGTTGCTGGAGTGGGGGGTGGGGTGGGAGGGATGGGGTGACTGGGTGATGGACACTGGGGAGGGTATGTGTTCTGGTAAGCGCTGTGAATTGTGCAAGACTGTTGAATCTCAGATCTGTACCTCTGAAACAAATAATGCAATATATGTTAAGAAAGAAAAAAAGAAGAAGAAGAATGTAGCAGGAGGGGAAGAATGAAGGGGGGGAAATCGGAGGGGGAGAAGAACCATGAGAGACGATGGACTCTGAAAAACAAACTGAGGGTTCTAGAGGGGAGGGGGTTGGGAGGATGGGTTAGCCTGGTGATGGGTATTGAGGAGGGCACGTTCTGCATGGAGCACTGGGTGTTATGCACAAACAATGAATCATGGAACACTATATCTAAAACTAATGATGTAATGTATGGGGATTAACATAACAATAAAAAAATTAAAAAAAAAATGGGTGGACTAGTTTTTGCCCTGCCTACCTCCCGGAAGCAAGGTCTATAGAATGGGCATTCAGGGGCAGGGACACAAATCAGAGAATGAAAGGGACATGGGAATTTGCAGAATCATTATTCTGGAAGTCCTGTGGAATGCAAGTGGGAGTCAAATTCAAACCAGGTCACGGTCCGTGAGCTGGGTCTACTTTGACCCAGCCAAGGAGGTAGTGTAGGGGAATGAAGACTATATTCTTGCAAGTTTGTATACTGGTTGGCACTGGGAACAATGACAGAGGATGATAGGACACTATTCTTCACATTCTTCACTCAGCATTGGCTGATCTGAGGCCAGTGATTCGGGGCAAGACTGGGAAGTATCCCACAGATAGGTTGGCTCACACGTGTACCCTCCCTGGAAGACGGGTACTGGGTCTAGGATGTAAGAATATCAGCAGAGATCTTCTTCAGGACATCTTTTCGACTACTGTGGATCATTTACGCATGGTTTTAGGACTTATTTTAAAAAATGTTAAATTTTGGAATAACCTAAATGTCAGCAGTATGCCATCTAATGAAATATTATTCGATTATTTTTAAAAAGTGTTTTTTTGGTGATATATCGAGACACGGAGAAAAATACAATTTAATTTTAAGGGAAAATAGGATAAAAGTTAGATGTTCAATCTAACCCCAATTTTTAAAAAATACACCCCTCTAAGAAAATAATGTGAAATATACGAAAATATCAATCATGATTTTTGGTGGGCTGTGGTAATTTTTAGGTAATTTTTATATTCCTTTATGAAATGTTTATTTTCCAAATTCTTTGAGTCTGAGTTATTATAAGCAGAAGTAAACAAATATTTATTATAAACAAACCCTTCAAAGCTTGCTCTCTGAGTCCCTCTCTTCATCTTGGGGACCAATGCTCCCTTCTGGAACTTGGAGGCTCTTGGGCATGGTTTCAGCACTGGGCCACTGTGTTCTTCCTTGTCCATTATAAATCACAAAGAGAAATTGCTCTTATGCTGAGTAATTTGACAGATCTAAGACTCAGTTTCCTAGCTGTAAAATGGGAGAATGGCTACTGTCCTTTCTTATACCACAAAGAGATTATAGAGACTGAAGGGAGTAAGGAAGGGGAGAATACTTAAACCATTTAGAACAGAACATGGTGGTAATGGATGGATTGGTATGTTACCAATGGTAGTTACAGCTTAGAAGATCTGACATTAAAGCATGGTAACAATATCAACCCTGTTAGCCGTCTGCATCACAATGCTTCATATGATGGTAGGACTGAAAACTGGGTAATGAATATTATTGTGGTTGCAGGATCTTTGGAATTTTCCCACCAAATTTCTGAATGTTTTAATAGGTCCCCTTTTCAAACATTCACCAAATAACGTCAAGTTCCAGAAAGGGTCACCAGAGGGCGCTAGATCACTTACGGTGTCCCCCTGGCTTCCACAGCCAAACCACCATGATTTGTTATGTCAAGAGTATTGGAACTGGGTCCAGGCCCGAAAAAAAATGAAATCCAGTGTACATTAGTTATGACGTTGGGCCAACATTTAAGTAAATAGGGTTCTTTTTTTCTCCTTGGTTATTACTTTAGTCGCTCTGCTTTTTCGGTTTGTATGCTAATGTACTTTTATTTATTTCTTCTCCGTCAGTTGAGACTGTTCAGATGAGAATACTTTAGAAACCTGAGACCCTGGTTGGCTTTGAAAGCTGCCATAGGCATGTGTTCACGTGATAAAGAGGCTGCCCTCCCCTCTGAGAAGTTTATAAATGTATTTAGAAATAAATACATGACCTATATTGTTGTCAGAACGGAGGAGGCTGAAGTTGGTCTTTTTTTTTTTTTAAGATTTTCTTTATTCATTTACTTGAGAGAGAGAGAGAGATAGCGAGAGAGTGCACAAGCAGGGAGGAGAGGGAGAAGCAGGGTCCCCGCTCAGCGGGGAGCCCCATGCGGGGCTCAATCCCAGGACCCCGAGATCACGACCCGAGCCAAAGGCAGACGCTTAACGACTGAGCCACCCAGGCGCCCCTGAAGTTGGTCTTTGTGGTTAGGCTGTTGGTGCTTGTGTGATGGGCCATGGTTCCCAGCCTGCAGACACACCTACGGAAGGGGGAATGCCCTGGGGCTATCCATAGGTGCCTCTCTATCCTCTGCCCTGGAGTCTGTCCGCGGACTGCCGGTGAGGCCCTCCAGGCCACAGCGTCATGGCTGCAGCAGAGGGCAGGGACACGTTGCCTCAGTCCTTAACCCAGGCGAGGGGCCTTGCTGTGGGCAGAACAGCAAAGTCGGGGCAAGGAGCAATAGTCATGCCTGGACTCATCTGCTCCACGGTCTGGTGCCTGCCCACACACACACACACACACACGAGTACTGGTTTGGGGTCAGAAGATGCGGTTGGCGTTTGGCTGTGTTTTGGGTCACAGTAGTTATAACCCAGACCTGTATCATGTTTTCTTTTTCATCCTTACAAATACGCCTTTGTTATTTGTAGGTAGGTAGGCAGAGCAGTTCCTGTTTTTATTCCAATTTTACAAGTAAGGAAACACGATAAACGCAAGGTACTGAAGGTTCCTTTTGAGTTTGAGGTTGGTTCTGTTCTGCGTAGAACTTTTTCCTCACTTGGGCCAGGTCAGGTGTGGGTCTTCCGAACCTGGTGCTGAAGTTGGCGGATGCTAGGGTGGTAGCAGAAGAGGCTGGCAAAGGCCCGTTGAGGGCTCTCTCTGGTGGACGGTGGCTCTCTCATTCACTGCTTACCAGTCGAGCCGTCCCGGGAGGTAGTGTGGGACTGGGGTTGTACGAAAGGTAGGCTATTGACTTTGATGGTGAGGGACTCTGATGAATCCCGACTCATGATGGGATGACGGAGGAGACAGCGGAGGAGAAACAGGTGGGGATTCTGCAGTTGGGGTGAAGAAGTCACAGCAACCTGTGGCTTCTTGCTAGTAGTCCCAGACTGGTACTTTAGGGGAACTCAGGTTGTGGGGGCTGTCCAGGAAGGCCTGGAGAGGATTCATGGTGTGTGGAAGCTCAGTTTTAAGGGGAAGGGAATCCATTCTGGGGGTTTCGTATCCCTGTGGGCAGACAATCCTATCTTTCCCTGCTCTTTTTTTGCTATGGGCATTTTATTTTTAAATTTCAAATCTTGTACTTGATTTAAGGAAAGTCCTTAATTTTCCCGGCATGTGCTGAGGCCCAAAGGGAGTAAAGTACAGCCATTTAGAAGGCTAATAAATCAAAGGCGTCTCAAGGTCACAGTTACCTTCTTGCAACCATCACAGCACTTCTGGGGCCGACCCGTGCCGACCCAGTGCTGGGAAGAACCCAGGGTCTTTGCAGGGACTAATGCAGCATAGATGTGTTGAGAGAGGTTGCTGAACACGAAGGATGAGGCTACAGGTACTATCTGGGTGACAATTTCGCTTTCTGGAAAATACCGTCTGTAGCTCCCTTTTATGCATTGCTTTTTTTTTTTTCCTCTTTTTTTTTTGAATAGTAAGATTATATATATATATTTTTTTGAATAGTAAGATTATATATATATATATTTTAAAGATTTTATTTATTTATTTATTTGAGAGAGAGAGAATGAGAGAGCACATGAGAGGGGTTAGGGTCAGAGGGAGAAGCAGACTCTCTGCTGAGCAGGGAGCCTGATGTGGGACTCGATCCAGGGACTCCAGGATCATGACCTGAGCCGAAGGCAGTCGCTTAACCAACTGAGCCACCCAGGCACCCAGTAAGATTATATTTATTTATTTTTTATTATGTTCAGTTAGCCAACATATAGTAGTACATCATTAGTGTTTGATGTAGTGTTCAAGGACTCATTAGTTGTGTACAACACCCAGTGCTGCTCTCTTTTACGCATTGCTTTTTGAGTACCAAATACTCAAGAACACTTACCTCGTTCTATTTCCCCCTTTGACCTTGACCCTGACTCTTTTCTAATGGGTATGTGTCCTGAGCACAATGAACACATTCTGGATGAGGCTTGGAGAAGCTGCAAATATTCCCTTCAGCCTCTCTGCCCAGCTAAGCCTCCCTTCTCGGGTCCTCCCCAGCATCCGAGGGCCTCCAGAGGCGAGGGGCCAGGCTGAGCTCTCACTCAGGCAGAAGCAGCCCTGGCCCTATAGTAAAGGATGCTAACTTGGCCTTCACCACAGGAAGGGCTGAAAGGAACTTGAGAATTCCAATTAGGCTTAAACTAATGAGCTGGAAACTTTGGGGAAACCACTGTGGGCAATGAGGGGAGAGTATGACCATCTTCCTTCTAATTAGCACTGGAAAAACTTGTGGTCCAACTGGTAGCCAAGAGGAAGGGCAGTGTACAGAGGGAGCAAAATTTCTGGGAGCGTTACAAGAGGTGTGGTGTGGGAATAGAGGCTGCTGAACAAAACCAGGCTCCTCCTCCTCTTGAAGGGTGGGGGTAGGAGGGAAGACCCTATATGGGGAAAGGCAGGCTTAAGTGGCGCCTAGAGAACCCCTTCTCGCAGCTGGCCTCCTCACACGATGGGGCCTGGGGCTAGATAAAAGGGGAGCGACTTTGGGGAACTCAATTGTCTATTGTAGCCTGCATCATCCCTGAGGCCAGGTCCCCCTTGCTCATCTCTCTCTACTCTCTTAGGCAGCCTCTGTCCCTTAATAAGGAAAACGCAGAAAAACCACCTGCTGCTGTCAAGAGCCACAGACCACCCGCTAGCCTCCAGCCATGCGTGCGGCACTGGGGCACCAAGGAAGGGGGTAGGGAAGAGCAAACTAGGGGCCAGAGGGGGTCGAACTAGGGTGTGTATCCTGGAGAAGGGTCCTCCTCATTCCCGAAGCCCGAGGATTTGGGGGTGTCCGGCTCGTGGTGTCGATAGCTGGTCACCCCTTCCCTCCCCACCGGGGGGTCCTTTGGTAAAAAAAAATGGTCTGCCATGGGTGTCCCGCCATCCTCCTCGGGCCCCCGGGTCGCTCGGCTGGGGGCGCAGAACCTTGGAGAGAGGCGCCCCATCTCGAGCCTTGTTTTGGGGCGCTCTACCTTGCGCTCGGGGGGTCAGGGGTGCGTGCCAGGGGGCCTCCGAGGGGTCAGCCTGCCCCCTGTCCAGCCCCGAGCAGAGGCGAGCCGGCGCTGCGGGCCTCCTCCCCTCCCGCCTCGGGCGGCCTGAGCCCGCGCCCGCTCCAGTTGCTGCAGCTGCTGCTGCTGGCGGCTGCGGGGAGCGCGGGGAGCGCGCCGAAGAGGCTCGGGCGGCGAGGACGGGGACGAGGAGGAGCCGGAGGAGGCGAGGAGGAAGAACGAGCGGAGGCCGAGGAGGCTCAGCGGCGTGGCGACGCGGCTCAGGGATCCCGGGGGGCATGGGCTAGCGGCCGGGGCGGCCCGGCAGCCGGACGCGGTGGACCTTCCGTGGCCCCGCGCGTGCAGGGGCGGCGAGCCGGAGCCGAGCGCAGCTGGGGACTAGAGGCTGGCGCGGGGGCGTCCCGGAGGAGGGGGCTGATTACCCGTTATTAACTAGTTGCCGCCTAATAAGCCAGGAGCGGCGGGTGAGCGACGCGGGCTGCGCGCGGGGAGGGTCCCGGGCCGGAGCGCAGCGCACTCGCGTGGCACACGGTGGGCCGGCGCGCAGAGCCGGGGCGGGCCCGGGGGCGGCGCGGACCCCGGGCGCGGGCGGCCCGCGGCGCTCCCTCGCTCTCGGCGCTGGGGGCCGGCGCAGCCCCGGGCGAGCGGGGCGCAGGCCGGGGCGGGGAGCAGCCCGCGCGCTCCATCCCCTCCCCCCCCCGGGCGGGCGGCCGGGGGGAGGGCGGGCGGCGGCGGCCCGCCGTATATATCTCGGCGCACCCCGCCAGGTCGCGCACAGCGCCCCGAGCCCAGGCGCCTCCCCGCCCCCTCCCCGCGCTCCGCGGCGGCGGCGGCGGCAGCAGTAGCAGCAATATGGCTGTTGATGGGTGTTCGGGGTGGCGCTGGCGGCGGGAGGAGCTCCCCCGAGCCCCTGCGCCGGCTGCCCGTTGCTAGCTATGGCAAATGGTGGCGGCGGCGGCGGCGGCAGCAGCAGCAGCGGCGGCGGCGGCGGCGGCGGCGGAGGCAGCAGTCTTAGAATGAGTAGCAATATCCACGCGAACCATCTCAGCCTAGACGCGTCCTCCTCCTCCTCCTCCTCTTCCTCCTCCTCTTCTTCCTCCTCCTCCTCTTCCTCCTCGTCCTCGGTCCACGAGCCCAAGATGGATGCGCTCATCATCCCGATGACCATGGAGGTGCCGTGCGACAGCCGGGGCCAGCGCATGTGGTGGGCTTTCCTGGCCTCCTCCATGGTGACTTTCTTCGGGGGCCTCTTCATCATCTTGCTCTGGCGGACGCTCAAGTACCTGTGGACCGTTTGCTGCCACTGCGGGGGCAAGACGAAGGTAACGCGCGCCCCGGGCGCCCGCCCCCTGCGCCAGCCCACCTCCTCGCTCCTCGCCGCGCCGGGCCGCCCTCCATCCCTGCCTGCCTTCCCCGCGCCGCCTGCCCTTCCCTCCGCTCTCCCCGCGCCCCGCTTGGCGCGGCGGGCGGCGCGCCGGGGCTGAGGAGTTGCCCCCGACCGGTGCGCTCCGGGACGCGGACGCCCAGTCCCGTCCCCTTGTTTATGGTGGGGTCGCCGGCGGCTGCGGTTGGGGCCGGGCAGGGGGACGCGCGCCGCTCGGGGGCCGGGGTGCGGGGTAGGGAGAGCGGAGCACGCGGGGCCCGAGGCCGCGGGGGGCCTCCGGGTGCGTGTGCCGCCCGCCTCGCCCGCCGCGGCCGGGCTCCTGGTGGTGGGAGACCGGGAGCACGTCGGCCCGCACTCCAGAAACCTGTTGGGGAGCCGAGTTCGCGGAGTCGGACGGCAGGGGAAACCCTTTGGGCAGGGGAGAAAATCTTTTGCACTGGGGAATCCCGGGGGAGGAACCTGGCCAGAGGAAGTGGGGGGGGGACCTCGGGGACAGCGAGGGAAAGTTGGGGAGATGCATCCCAGTTTTGGAGGCAACCTACGGAGGCTGCCACTTTAGGAATGTGGCGAGGTCGCACATTTGATGTCACCTTCCTCCCCATCCCTTAGATATTCTCGTGGAACATACCCCCACCCCAGGTTCTTCAGCCTCTGTATTCTCGCCCCCACGCCACCCTCCTTAGGTCCCCGGAAATTCCGCCAGCAGCGGGGAGCTGGAGCAAGGAGGTCCGCGCGAGAGCCTCCGAGGCCGCGGTTTCGCGCGGAGCCTCCTCCCCGGCGCTTTTGAGGTGGCTGGATGTCGGCTTAAAGCTATTCCTGGCGCAGAGACGCCCACCAGCGCCGAGGCTCACTACACCTTAAGTATGGTTGCTAGGCTGACTGCCTGGTCTGTCGCCCTGTCCCTAGAGATGTCCTCTTCCCCCTCCTCCCCCCACTGGCTGAAGGTGAAGGGCTGGGGCAGTTTTTCACAGAAAACTGCAAGATAAAAAAGAACTGGAAAAAAGGGACGGAGCTGCATTGTGTTTGAGTAATTCCCATCCTAGGGGACTTCGCAGCGCCAACATTTTCCGAGGGAGGGGAGATCAAAGGGAATAGGGGAACGGCCCAGGGTAGAGGCAGATCTTGGGATGTTCACACCTTTTTCTAGTAAAGTTAATCCCAGGACCCCTCAAACTTCCACAGGGCTCCACAACTTGTAGCAGCCTCCTTAGTTGCTGTGGGAAGTAGGGAAGCCAGGGGCTGTTGGTGAAGCACAAGGGTGAACCCAGGCTCTCTCTCCTGATCATTAATTATACACCGCGCTGGGTGCTGGAGCTCAGCTGTGTTTTGTGGCAGCACATTTGTGTTTTGGAAAATACTGGTGTGTTGGAAATAAGGGAGAAAAATAAAAGCCATCTCTCTGTCCTCCTCCTCCCATTTCTCCTGAGGCTTCCAGATGTTGACCAGCCAGCTTTGGCGTTACCTCCTCTGCCATAGAGGTTTCACCTTACTTGTCCAGGTGGGAAACCTCCCACGTTCCAGAGAAGCAAACAGGTTAAGCAAAGTCAGAACCATGAGACCCCGAGACCATGCTTCTCACCTTAGCCTTCCTCTTAACCGCTTGTTCATAGAGCCTTCTTGATCACACGTTCACTCCTCTCCTCCTCCTCCCATCTTGAGTCCTGGCGTTTTGTTTGTGTTTTTCCTTTACTGAGAGTCTGTGTCTGCCCTTAGGGGAGGGATAGCTCCTGGTCGTGGGCATCTAAAATGTTCAAAACCACTGAGTGGTTTGGGTGCAGTTTTTAACAGCCTCCTCATCCTTAAGGCATTGGGCATTCTTGATCATAACGAAAACTTTTCAGTGAGTCAAAATAAGTTGTGGTGTTTTTGTGATCGTAGGGTTTTAAACACAGCTTCCACGTCCCTTTACCCTAGGGGTCCACAGATGTCACTGCAGTCCCCGTGATGAAATGCTAATTGGATTGTTCACATAATCTCTTTCATAAAATGATGACCAAGCATAACTTCTGTCAGTCTTCTCAAGAAAAGAGGTTTTTGGCAATGATCATTAGAAAAAATTATCCCTGTCTATTAGGCTGTATTTTGTAGCTGTGAGACCAACTGAGCTGACCTTACTGGAAATTTCTACAAAAAATCAACCTGGGACGAGAGATGCTTGCAATTGGTTGGGAGCTTATGAGGCCAATGGAGGACGAGGTCAGGTCCCTTTTGATACCATTAGAGTAGACTTTAAAACATGCCCAGAATCTCTTAATAACTACCCCTTGATTTGCTCACTTGAACCATGTGTAGCCAGCTCATTAATAGTAACTTAGACCTTTTCTGAGCTTTTCTTTCTACCCCCGAGGTCTGTATTTTTACTGCCATCATGGTTTTTTGTCCTTCATTCTTTTTACTTTCCAAGTGTTTGGTAGTTGTCGAGGTGCCATATGGAAGAATGCATTTGTCCTAAGTTTGGAATAATGATTTTAGTGCTAGGCTTCCCAAGCAAACTGAGGCTGCTTTTGCACAGAATTCTGTCAGCCCTCAGATGTCCTCACCCTCAGCCTCATTCAGTCCCAAGATGGTTTGAACAGGAGCTGGGGTCTCGTGGAGGGTTGGTTTCTAGCTTCTGAAATTCCATGGGAGGTAAGTTTCCGCAGGGTGTCCCGACATCACAAGTATTTGGCCTCTGGGACGGCACCATCTTTTTTGATCAAAGGAAGCTGGGACTATGGGTGTTCCTCATGGGGCCTCGCATCATTAGCACCTTTGGCCTCTGAATCTCAAGTGGTGAGTGACTTTACTGTTTTGAAAAGAATGGAATGTGGACTTTTTTGGGAATTGAGAGAACTAATCACATTTCCCCTGGCTGGGAACTTGGGCACAATCATCCAGTACTGTGTTCTTTGCTGTACTTTATCACATTATTGTTTTTCTCTGCTGGGTTTCATCAGAGCTCTGTGTTCACGAGGCTGTGACGTTTTGAGGTCCAATCCAGTTGTAGACTGTAGTGAACAGTGAGCAGCTCAGGCAGCCTGGATCAGGCCATGACCTTGAAGAAGTCATTTAACATCTCTGGGCTCTTTTTCCTTGTGTTTAAAATGTGGAGATTGAATTCTGTGACTTCTGATGCCCCTTCCTGCTCTGTGATTCAGTGTCAGTGGTTGGAAGGAGTTGAGAAACTATGGGGAAAGTTTCTAGCTCAGAATGTGTTTTGCAGTTTTCTGGCAAATTCTTTAGGAATTCAGCCTTGGAGTGCTTCTGTGTCTTTATTCCTGCCTTCTCCTCTTCCAGCACACAGTCTCCTTCTCTTCAGATTAGTCTGGGGAAACTGAGGCCAGCTTTCTGAGGGAGCTGTGGCTTGCTGGGGGACCTGAATGTGGCCAGGCATAGGCTCAAGCCTGCTCTCAGTTTGAGCTATCCACCCTGTAGAAGTTTGGGCTTGATCAAGCCCGGTCTGCATGTAATGAATTATTGTCTCCATGGCTGTGTCTGAGAAAACAACACGTTTTCTCTGTCAGGTTCGTGACTAATATAAATATCAGATCCCGTTATGGCTTGGTAATTACCCAGGGTCTGGCCCGACGCATCCAATCAGGGCTGGAGCTCCAGTGCCTCAGAATTTTTGATTCCAGATTGGCCCTGCTGTCTCATCTCATCTTGGGGATTGCCTGCACTGGACGACCTTCAGCTAATTCTCTCTGATCAGATCACTTAGGGTGGCCTTGGAGAAGCTCTCAGGTCCCAGTCACAGGGGAGTTCCAACAGACCTTCCCTCGAGCAGAGGGCGTTTGCTTCCCATTACCTGGCTCTCTTCATGGAAATGCACACTTTATAGTAGAGACTCGGCAGTCAGACCCGAGTGCAAATCCTTGATCGCACACTTATTTGCAGGGCATCTTTGGCTGGCAGCCATGTCAAGCCTTGATTTCTTCATCTGTAAAAGGAGCATAATGAGGCTTACTTTGTAGGATGCTTATGAGGAGTAGCAATAATGGGTATATAGTACCCAGCAAATGCCTGGCACTAAGCAGGCTTCCTGTAAATAGCTCCACAAAGTGGTGAATTTGTTTTCTCCTCGATTCCTTGAACGTTTTTGGCCCCAGAGGGGCACAGACTACAACAAGTAGAACTTTTTTGAGCCAAAAGGAACCTCTAGACTCTGAAGTCTCCTGTCCTTGGGTCCAACCACCACTTAGGGTCAGACTGAGATTTGGGTTCATGGCTCTTGGCTGTTGCAGGGCTGGAGGATTGGGGTAGGGGCAGCCAGGGAAGGCTCTGTGTTTTGACGGTTGCTCTTTGGATGGTGGGGACGTTGGTGGACTAGTGTTGACTAGTGTTGACACCGTCTGGCTCCAGGAGCGGTAGACCGAGAGGATGCGAACAGTTTGGTAGGAGGGCAGGGTCCGGCCAGCGTCATACCTTTGAGTAGGGACCACGTCCATCCCTGTTACCCCAGTCCAGAGCTCACAGACCTGGTCCCCTGATGATGTCACAGTTTCCTGGCCAGGGTTCTCTGTACCAGCACCAGCTCTCCTCAGAGCGGTGTTTCCCAAAGTGTGTTCTGTGGAGCACTTGCCCTTACCTTGTGGAAAACGTTGTGAATCAATGGCACTCCTGAGCGCCCCCTTGGAGAGTCACATCCCAGGCTTGGGGACGTCCTGTAGTAGAGAAATGGGTGAAACTGCGCTTACCTGAGCTCCCGTTGAGCGGACTTGCTTAGCTGTCAAGCCTGCTGTGCCGTACCCAAGAGTCAGCCTGTGACCTTGGGCAAGGACTTGGCTGCTTCGTGCCTCAGTTTCCTCATCTGCAAATTGCGGGTTGTCCTAGAGCACAGCCCTGTGGGGTAGCTACTCTCTCTAGCCCTATTTATAGACTTTCCTAAGAGGACGCTGGTGCCCTAAAGCCTTGGGCTGACTCTGTATCCAGGTGTGCTGGGGACTTACCCAAACATGCATCATTAGGATGGGAAGAGCTGCCCTATCATTTGGCATGGGGCAGAGGGAATTCCAAGGGTAAGGCCAAGTGGGCCCCCTGTTTGCCTTGCTACTGTCCTCCTCCCTGGGTGGGGACATTCATTGGGTGCCTGGTAGTGGGGAGTAAGTGCTTGCTTTGGGTCTCTCTCTCTAGTCTCACCAGGGCAAGAGAAGGGTGCTGCTGAAACAGTCAGGCTGGCCCTGGGGTGCGGTGGCAGGACCTCTTGCCCAAAGTGGGCAGCGGGGGTGTCCCAGCTCATGGTGGCAGTGGCCGTGCTAACCTGTGAATCCCAGCAGCCAGCACCACCTTCTCGGGCCTTCAGAGCGGTGGAGCCCCTGGAGGGCCGCCTCTGTGGCTCCCCTTGGGGGGGGAGGGCTGTGTTTATGCAGTGACGTTGCAGCTCCTGGGCCCTGCCGGGAATCCTGCCCTTCGTGGACACGTGTCTAGGGGTCAGGCAAGGTCAGACCTCCTGCAGGACCTCTGAAATTCCACAGCCTTTCTGCGCCCGGCAGGGAGCAGACCGAAAGTGCCTCCTTTTTTGAAATGCTTCTCTTGAGTGGGTGGAATCCTGGCCCTGGGCACACAGGGAAGGAATCTCAGCCTCAGAGGCAGGGGCTTCCTAGCATTCTGGGTAGGAGTCTCAAGGAGTGTTCAGTTGGGATATCAGAGCTCTTCTTCCGAGGGCTGGAGAGAACATCTGTTGATCTGGTCGGGGGGGGGGGGGGGGGGGGGCTCTCACACCTTAATATGCATATGAATCACCTGGGGAGCATTAAAATGCAGCTTGTGGCCCGGAAGGCCCAGGGTCAGCCCTGAGGTCCTGCGCATCTGACCGGACAGGGGCGGGTGTGCTTCTGCTGTGCAGACCACACTTTGAGGAGCAAGGATCTGGGCCACTCCTCAGCCTCCAGTCAGTGCCTCCCGGAAAAAAAAAAAAGCCTATGTTTGACTATGGAAATTCCCAGCTCTAGAGCAGCAGGGGAGGGGTGGGATGAGGAAGATTCACTGTTGCCAGGACAGCCAGGTGGAGAAGACTCGGCTCAGGCCCCTCCGCGATGCTGTGGTTCAGTCTGGGCCCTTCCTGCTACGGCCAACCGTTCGGGTACCTGCTCCCAAGGAACCCACAAGCACTGTTGGTTTGGGGCTGGGTTGTGGCGGCCAGAGCCGCGTTCTGTGGATGCACAGGGTGTGGTGTGTGTGTTGCTGGCCCATCAACCTGCGGGCTCTCCCTCTCGCCAGTCGGTCACACTGCAAGGGGTGAGGCTTCCCGAAGTCCAGGATGGCAACTCAGCCAAACCACCTTCTTGCAAAATTAAAGGCTCGTGGTGTCGCCCGGGCTGCACTCTGGTGATGCGCCAGGAAGCCAGTTGCTGGCCACTCCCTCCGGGGTGTTTGAAGTCAGGGGGCAGCAAAACTGCCAGCCTGATTTTCCGCAGGGACCTGGGAACTTAAAAGGATTGGCCTCAAGACAGATCCTGAGTGTGGGGGAGACGGGGGTGGGGGGGTGGGGGCTGTGCTGTGCCCCCTCCAGCTGTTCTTCTCAAGGATTCTGGCAGGTGAAATGGAAAGTAGCTCCTTTTGTCACCTTAGCCCGGTTGTTTGCAGCTCCTATTCTCAGGGACTTTTTCCTTGAGGTGTGCTGTTCATGTCGTTCCACTGTCAAAGAGTAGAAGCTGGAGTAAACTCTCAGCCAAAAGCATCTTCAGCAGCCAGAATGAAGAAGGGCTTAGCACAATGTTCAGCACAGAATAGGTCCTCAGATTAATGTATGGTTACGATTGTTGTTGTTGATTTTGCTTTTATGACCTGGTAAGTACATACGTACTATGTGTCCGAAACCGAGCTGGTGCTAGGGGAAAAATAAGACCCAGTTGTGACTTACCAGCTATGTTCTCATGGGGTGTGCTCATGTCTGGTCTCTGAGTTGCCTGCAAACGCCCCGAGGGCAGGAACTGAGTCCTCTAAACACAAGCACACATATATGTTGGGAAGGCCCTTTCCACGCTGGTTAGCTGGGGGCCGGGTGGGAGTGTAGTAGGTGCAAATACATTTTGCTGCTTTTTCTGGGTAATTCGTTAGAAGCTACAGAGTAAGTCTGGGTGAAAGGGAGGGGCTTGATTTGGTGACATGATGGTGTTTGAGTCATTCCTGGGTTTCAGTTATTTGTGCCACCCAGGTCTCTCTTGACCGGTGGCTAGCAAGGATTTAGTTCATGGTGAGCAGCTGTTTGTGAGCTGGATTAGTCAGGCAGGGGATGGAAGGGCAGCTTCAGAATAATGGAAGATGGAATTTGCTTTGTTTTCAGCATTATTTGGTGATTGTCTTTGTCTAATTGCCAGTTTGGAAATGTAATTGACACTCCAGGTCCAGAATGGATATACTTAACATCCTCATCTCCCTGTAAGATCTCATTACCTGTATGACTAATGCTTTTTTACATGGCCAAACATGAAATTATTTAAGACATCTCATTCACTTTGTATTCCTTGCTGTTTCATTGGCCTCCCTACCTGGTTTTCTGAGGGCTCCAGATCTGGTTTACTCTGGGCATTTCAAAGGTAATTAGCCGAAATGCCTATATTCCTCTCTTCTCTCCTTCCTGCTGCTCTTCCTTCCTTCCTTCCCTTCTTCCATAGTGATTCCTGCCAAGTCTGGGAGCAGAGACTGAAGTTGGCTGGTTAGTGGACAGCAACAGGGACTTGATCTCGCTAATTTAGAAGCACATGGCATTACAAAGTCATAGAGGTGGAAGGGAAACTTAGGGCCTGGGTCCTACTTTCTCCCCAGTGCCAGGGCTGGGAGCCCTGTGCTCCGTCATCATTGGGGATGGGGGTGCTTATGATCTTCTGAGGCTGCTGTTCCCCAGAGGGCAACCCACTTTGGAATGAATGGAAAGATCCTTCTCCTTGCACTAACCTGTCTTGCTTCTGGTCTGTTTCCATGACACACAGAACAAATCTTGGTAGATAATAGATTTCAGGTTCTAAATCCAGCCCAGGAAGGCTCAGAGTTGGGTGGTGGTTAATGTCAGCAATATTGTTGGGGGGTAGAATGCCCATAGTTCTATCCCCTCTCAAGCTACTTTCTTTTTCTCTTAATGACTTCCTGGTGTCCTTCCCCTGGGGTTGTAAGGTTTCTCCTTGTCCCATTCCCCAGAGTTTGGAAAGTGGCCCATTTTGGCTGTTGGTTCTGATAGTTTGCCCTCCAGGATGTGTCTGGTCTTGTTAGAAGCTGTGGGTGGAGGTTTTGGCTGTCCCTGGGCCATCAGGTTACCTCTTTGTCGATGACACATGCACTGTGTTCCAAAGTTTAGCTCCCTTCACAGTTTAGTGTTGGACTTGGCTGGGAGCAGATGTGATTCTGGGGCCATGCCAGGAACCCAGATGTAGAGTGCGATCCTTTGTTAAGACGCCTGAGTTGGACTCTGCTTTCTAGGTGTCGGCTGTTCCCGAAGGAGAGAGAGCAGATCTGGATCTGGAGCCTCTTTTTGCACCATTTAAGTAGAGCTGCTTCTTAGGATTGAGGGTACTTCCTCCCAGCCGCTCATCTTACCTCTTCTCTGGGCTTCCATATATTACGGTCGCCATTTCTCCTATTCTGTGGAACAGAAAGAAACCAGAAAAGAAAAGAGAACATGCAAGAGGAGAAGATGAGGGAGAGTAGGGGGTAGAGGGAGATGTTCACACAATGAAAAATAGAATTTCTCTTCTGGGAGTTAGAGGTTGGGTAAATATATAATTGGATGGATTTTGTTTTTAGTTCCTGCACCTTTGTCTTAATGAATAAGTCATGACAATGAGTAAGTGACCTCACCCCCAAGGAGTGAAGCGTTATGTAAAGAACAGTAGAAAGAATGATTTCACCTTTGGAAGATTTCAGCCCTTCCAGTGAGAAGTGTTGTCTAGCTAACTGATAGTATGGAGCCTGGGTGGCCTGTGGCCCAGACACCGGGAGTCACAGGCTCCGTGGGGATCTTCCTTGTGTGTCTATCATACAGGAGCAGAATCCTGCCCCTCTTGGGGAGCAGTTGCTGCATTAACTTGTTTTCCCTTTATGTGACTTTGGAGTATAGACCTTTTATGGCTCTGGAGGGGAAAAAGTGGGTATCCAGTGATAATCAAGTGGAGAACTCAGAGAAAGGGCTCTTAGGCTTGTGGGAAGGTTTGGAAGAAGCAGGGTTTATCCAGGTGCTGGGGATTTTCATGACCAACAGTGGCTGGCAACAGCTTCATATGCATTTTTTTTTCTTCTTTGTGCATCTGGGAGCACTTTTTATAAAGTGCTTCAAGAAAGTGCTCCCGGGAATTGTTTTAGCCACCTATGAATTATGGCCATTTCTCCTGTGAATTGTGTCAGCTACAGCTGATCAGGTGTAAGATTCTTGAAGGGTGTAGGAATGGTGTCTTTAGCTGAACACACAAGAGAAGTCAGTGGTTTGTTTCAGTCTTAAAAATGGCATCCTTTCCTTAAGCTCGTGCGCAACCCTATTTTCCTCGTAAGATTTCTTTTTTTTTTTTAATTGAGGTATAGCTGACATACAGTATCATATCAGTTTCAGGTGTACAGCGTAATAATTTGATATTTATATGTTGTGAAATGATCACCACAGTAAGTCTAGTTAATATCTGTTGCCATTTATAGATACAGAATTTTTTTCTTGTTATGAGGTCTTTTAAGATTTATTCTCTTAACAACTTTCAAATATGCAACACAGTTTTATCAATAATAGTTGCTTTGCTACACATTACATCCCCATGACTTATTGATTTTATAACAACAAGTTTGTATCTTTCTTTACCTATTTCGTACACCTTGAATTCCCAGCCTTTGGCAATCACCAATCTGTTCTCTTATCTTTGAAGTTTTTTTGTTTTTGCTTTTTTTCAACAGTGTGAATATATTTAAGACTCCTGAACTATACACTTAATATGGTTAAGATGGTAAGTTCTCTGCTATGCCTATTTTACCACAATAAAAAAAAAAAAAGGAAAAAAAATTCCTCCTGGAGATGACCCCCCATTATCTTTCACATGTAAGTGAGATCATATGGTATTTCTCTTTCTCTGTCTGACTTATTTTACTTTACTTAGCATAATGCCCTCAATACCATCCATGTTGTGGCAGATGGCAAGTTTCATTCTTTTTTATGGCTGAATAATACTCCATTGTCTGTCTGTCT
This sequence comes from Halichoerus grypus, assembly GCF_964656455.1. Lineage (NCBI taxonomy): Eukaryota > Metazoa > Chordata > Mammalia > Carnivora > Phocidae > Halichoerus > Halichoerus grypus. The sequence goes on from NC_135718.1 coordinate 48,649,347, forward strand.
GTGTATCTATCTATCAATCACATTTTCTTTATCCATTCCTCTATCAATGGACACTTAGGTTGTTTCCATATCATGCATATTGTAAGTAAAGCTGCAATGAACATGGGGGTGCATATATCTTTTTGAGTTAGTGTTTTTGTTTTCTTTGGATAATGCCCCGAAGTAGAATTGCTGCATCATATGGTAATTCTATTTTTAATTTTTTGAGGAATCTCCATATTGTTTTCTAGAGTAGCTGTACCAGTTTACATCCCTACCAACAGTGCACATGGGTTCCCTTTTTTTCACTTCCTGGCTATGTTATTTCTTGTCTTTTTGATAATAGCCATTCTAACAGGTGTGAAGTGGTAGCTCATTATTTATTTATTTATTATTTTTTATTTTTTAAAAGAATTTATTTATTTGGAGAGAAAGAGAGAGAGAAAGAATGAGTGGGGGGACGGGGGAGGGAGAAGCACACTTCTCGCTGAGCAGGGAGCTCTATGTGGGGCTCGATCCCAGGACCCTGAGGTCATGACCTGAGCAGAAGGCAGATGCTTAACTGACTGAGCCACCCAGGCACCCCTCATTGTAGTTTTGATTTGCATTTCCCTGATGACAAGTGATGTTGAGCATCTTTTCATGTATCTGTTGGCCATCTGGATGTCCTCTTTGGAGGAGTGTCCATTTTTTAAAAATCAGATTGTTTGCTTTTGTTTCTCCTTTGTTGTATAAGTTCTTTATGTATTTTGGATACTAACCCCTTATCAGATATATGATTTGCAAATATTTTCTCCCATTCAGCAGGTTGTCTTTTCATTTTGTTGATGTTTTCCTTTGTTGTACAAAGGTTTTTTTAGTTTGGCGTAGTTCCACTTGTCTATTTTTGCTTTTGTTGCCTTTGTTTTTAGTGTCAAATCCAATACATCGTGGCCAAGAATGATGTCAGTGAGCTTACCGCCTGTGTTTTCTTCTAGGAGTTTTATGGTTTTGGGTCTTACAGTCAAGTCTTTCATCCATCCATAAGATTTCTTTTTTAACTTCAGTGTTTTACACTTTTATCCTCAACATAGAGTAAGTGTACTCCTACACTTTTATCCTCAACATAGAGTAAGTGTATGGCACTTTTATCCTCAACATAGAGTAAGTGTACTCTATGTTCATTGTAGAAATGTACAGCAAGGCATTAGGGGGAAAAAAAGGACACCTTATACCCACTGGGATGGCTACTATTAAAAAACCAAACAAACCCAGAAAGTAACAAGTGTTGGCTAAGCTGTGAGGATTTGGAATCCTTGTGCACTGTTGATGGGAATATAAAATGATGCAGTCACTGTGGAAAAAAGTATGGTGGTTCCTCAAAAAAAAAAAAATTAAAAATTAAATTACCATATGATTCAGCAATTCTTCTTCTGGGTACAAATCCAAAAGAAGATATTTGCACACCCATGTTCATAGTAGCATTATTCATAAAAGCCAAAAAGTAGAAGCCGCCCAAATGTTCACTGACAGATGAATGAAAAAACGAAATGTACTATATACATGCAATGGAGTATTATAAAGCCTTATAAAGAAAGGAGATTCTAAAACGTGCTCCAACGTGGATGAACCTTGAGGATATTATGCTAAGTGAAATGGGCCAGACAAAAGGACAAAAACTGTATGATTCTACTTAAATGAAGTACCTAGAATAGTCAAATTCGTAAAGATAGAAGTGGAATTGTGGTTGCCAGGGCTTACAGGGAGGGGGAGATGGGGAGTTGTTTAATGGGTACAAAGTGTCATTTTTGCAAGATGGAAACATTCTGCACAACAGTGTGAATATACTTAATACTCCTGAACAATACACTTAATACGGTTAAGATGGTAAGTTCTCTGCTATGCCTATTTTACCACAATAAAAAAAAAAAAAAAGGAAAAAAAATTCCTTCAAGTCCTACCTCCTGGAGATGACCCCCCCATTATCTTTGGGCACATTTTCTTTCCAGACACATTCTTCACTGTGGTGCTCATGTTTGTCCTTGGGGCAGCTAGTAATTTTCCTCTAAGGGTTGGTAAATGGCAGTCCCATGAGAAGTACCCAACCTGACCTTGTTTGATTTAGGTGGTATCCACACTGAGAGCAGACAGAACAACCCTGCTTCTGCCTGAGGAGTCTGGTTTAATGGTGTCTATTCTTAGAGTAAAGTTAAAGGCTGCTGGAGTTTTGATTTTTGACATATGAGTGGCTCTCTTGTCTCAGGCAAGTCATTGTCCCCCGGCCTCAGTTTTCTTATATGTAACATGTTCTCTGACTCAGTGATTTCAATATATAGCCATTTCTTCAGATCCTAAAGTTATCATTTGTACCTGCTGAAGAACCCAAGAGCAAATCATTCAAGGCCAACGGGCAGCTCTGGTTCTATTATAAATCACAAGAGTGAAATCTGACTGATGTGTCCCCGGAACGTCAATACTGGCTTTGATGTGGTGGCATATTTAAAAATTACAATCTAAGGACATAGACCCTTTTGGAAATACCCTCAAACTTGTCATTAAAAAAAAAAAAAGTTCTCAGAAGTAGGTTTTTGTGACTCTGCTATTACTTCTAAGGAAATAGCCACATCATTGTTTAGGTTTCAGTTTTAATTTTTGGTGTGGAGGCAAGGTTGAAGAGGTCTTAGATTATAGACTGTAAGTGGTGCACTGTGATATGCTGGCTTTGGGGAGGTTGGGCATAAAAAGAAACCTCTCATTAAAGAGAAGGTCGTGCAAATCAACCTCCTTTGATGCTTTTCTTTGACTTGCCCCAGAAGGCAACCCTGGAGTGAGAATGTTCATCTTGGCTCTGTTCCTGGAGCATTCCAGCCTCCAGAAGCCAGGATGGGCTGATCAGAGCTTCTGTGGCAAAGGAACGAGCGAGTGTCTGAAGGGACGATCCCCACACATTCAATAACTTCTTTTTTTTTTTTTTTTTAAAGATTTTATTTATTTATTTGACAGAGAGAGACACAGCGAGAGAGGGAACACAGCAGTGGGAGTGGGAGAGGGAGAAGCAGGCTTCCCTCGGAGCAGGGAGCCCGATGTGGGGCTCGATCCCAGGACCCTGGGATCATGACCTGAGCCGAAGGCAGACGCTTAACGACTGAGCCACCCAGGCACCCCCCATTCAATAACTTCTGAAATAAAATCCCTCCACCCCCAAACTGTGAGCAGCTAGTACATCAGATTGGACTGAATAGTCTTAGGTTACATAACATCAATTAGATCATGCTACTGGGGGCCACGTGTTACATTTTAACTTGTCACGGACGCATTACACTAGCACTTCACAGATCTGCAGGGTTCCAGGTAGCTTTTGGGTATTATTGAGTGAATTGGCGATTGTGTAGGACTTGACGAAGCCCGGACAAAAATACTTCTTTAGATTTGTCTGTAGTGTCGTTATGCTCATATTAGGGGGTGCAGACGTCCTGCAAGTATTTCTTACAAAAATAAACTAAAAATTGAGACGGTAGTTATTGGATCTGCTGTACTGAATGGTTGATTTATAGCCATGAACCAGATATGACAGAGATTTTTAAAACTCTGGGTATCTTTTCATTTTCTGGTGACAGGCAGTACAAGCACTATATTTTTAATTGGTCCCTTCTTTAAGTCAGGAGCTGAAATGTTATCATGCAAATCTCTCCTGAGTTGCATGGAAATTAATAAAATCACAAAGATTTCTATTTGTACTCTGTGAACACAGACGGTAATGAAGCTGAAACAGCGATCTCCAGGGGATGATGCTATTTAAATGCGAGGCAAGGCTTCCAAAGGATTCTAATGGTGAAAAAAGAAACCAGCAAGTGAGCGGTCCGTTCTTTCCTCCCTACCTCACCTACGCTCCTCTGCACTTCCTGACCTCAGGAAGAATTAAGTTAAAACAAAGACCTCTACTCTCTAATACATCCTATCTGTCACCTGTTGTAGCCAACAGCAGTGGACTCTCAGACAGTCTCTCTGGGCCATTTGTTCCTCCTCTTCAGGCATGCCATGGATCCCTTACTGGTGCTTTTGTTTTGGTAAGTCTATGTGTACTGGGATAACTGACTTCTTAGGGAAAAAAATAACAAACTTTTTTTTTTTAGAGTAGTTATTATGCATCAAGCACTGTTTTAATAAGCTCCTTATGTTTATTATGTTATCTAACCTTCAAAACAGTCCTATGGAGTAACCATGTTTATAATCCCCATTTTATAGATCAGAATACTGAGGCTCAGAGAACATCTATATCTGTATATCTATAACATTTTGGATGACAGACTTTGCGTGCTTACTGTGTGTCTAGTGATTTCTAAGCTCTTTACATGTATTATCTTATTTAATCCTCACAACAACCCAGTGGAATAGGCGGTACTTTACAGATTAAGAAACTGAGGCATGGAGAGGTTGAGTACCTTGCCCAGGGTCCCACACGTGAGGGGCAGAGCCAGGTTTGAGTCCAGGAAGGCGGGCTGTGGAGCCTGTGGGTCTCATCCTGGCCCTGTGCACCTACAGGTTTAGCTCCTGTAGTGGTAGGTTGGCTCTGCTCAGTTCATCCGTGCCAAAGAGTGAGGGAAAACATGTAGGCATAGGTAGGACTGAAAAGAAGAGCTGGTGTGTGGAGACTCATGCATCATCCCTAAATGAGGTGTGAGGTCCCTTAGAAAATTCAGAGAATTCTATACTATGAGGATAGAAATGAATCTTAAAGGTTATTTAGTCCTTTTAATCTCTCTAAGTCTTGCTTTTCCTTGCTGGAACATGGGATCATCACCCTTTCTCTACTTGATTGGCAGGTGTGCTGTGTGCAGTTGTACAGGTTGCTCACTGCACAACTCTAGGGCTGCTCTGAGATTCAGATCAGATAATAAATACATAATTAGACTTTATGAACTTTGGCACATGTGCCATATCTCCCTGTTGGTGGGTATTTGGAGGCACAGAATAAATATGGGGCATTTTTCTGAGTATCAGTCTTCCTTGAAGTTTTGGATACAACCACTATTTTTTTTTTTTTTAAAGATTTTATTTATTTATTTGACAGAGAGAGAGATAGCGAGAGCAGGAACACAAGCAGGGGGAATGGGAGAGGGAGAAGCAGGCTTCCCGCCAAACAGGGAGCCCGATGTGGGACTCGATCCCAGGACCCTGGGATCATGACCTGAGCCGAAGGCAGACGCTTAACGACTGAGCCACCCAGGCGCCCTAACCACTATTTTTGATATTAACACATGCACAGGAGATATTAGGAGTAGGATGCAGAATTCAAGCATATTTTTAAAAACTTGAGGTGTGTATCGTATGTGTGTATTTTATTTGTGCATGCACCTGCAGGAGAGCATGAAGAGTGGAAAAGTTTGACACCCACCAGCAAACCCTTATCATTAAACTGTGAATGTAAGCATCCTGATGTGACATGATGCCTTATTATTCCCACATGCTATTTGCTCATATTTGAAACTCTGAAACCGTGTTATTAAAAGAATGGGAATTCTGTGAAAAACATCTAACTATATCTGAATTCCCCAATCTGTTATAAATAAAGTACATTTCAGATGTCGGTGGGGCAGAGAATTTAATCTGTGCACTCAGAAGAGGGTAGGGCTAACTCATTCAGTGGTTATGAATCTTCCCTTGCCTTAGAAAGATTGATTCCTTGCCACTCTCCACCTCCACAGCCTGGAAATACATTATTGTATCACAATATGGATTTCTTTCTAGACCATTGGGTATTGTGGCCTTGCATTTGCCAGACCCCGTGCATGGAATATTTGGGAGACGAAGTGGTCAGTCTGTGAGTCTTTATTAGCACGGCTGTCCTTTTCCCAAGGATATGGAGTTGTGTAAAGCATTGTTTCCTTCTGGGCAATGCCAGTAGCCACACTGCCTGCTTCCAGGGGGCACCATTCACATCATAGTCATGACCGATGCCCCTGGAATTGTGCAGTGTACACCCCACACGTCCACACAGGTGGCTTTTCTAGGTGTCTAGCTTGGTTGTATACACTTACATAAGAAATTAAAAACAGTGCAAGGCCCTTAATTCTTAATGGCCAAACAAGTAAGAGAAACATCAAGAACCTAAGGTCCGGAAAAGGTGGAGAACACTGAGAATTGGTCAGAAAGGGGGTGGCCAGACAGACCACTGGGGATGTGGGGGTGTGAAGGTGGACCCAGCCTTCCCATCCCTTGGCCCAGCTCCGGGACAGGCTGTTTCCGTGACTTCTGACTACTGGACAGCTCCCGACGTGATGGAGGAGGGCTCCCAGGCCCCCTCACTTGTTCTCAGCACAAGCCTTGGAGAAGGGCGAATGCTTGGGGGCCAGCCTGTGTGTGCCCCTAGGGCCCGTGCATGAAGAATAACAGGATCCAGAGGATTTGGCAAGGGCCTCTCCATTGCCAGCTGGGTTATTTTTAGCTCCGTCCCCCGGCCCCTGCTGTCCCCAGGTGTTCGTCAGCAGAGCATCCTGCACCTCTATGGAAAATGGCAGTCGGAGCCCAGGCATGGCCGGCAGGCCGCAGCAGGCTCACTCCTGGGCCCGGCGGCCAGGCTGGATCTCGGGGGCTGGCAGGCTGCTGTGAGGGTGGTTGCATAACTGGCCTTTCTGCTGGTTGTGTTGCCTGCTGGTTCTGGGTGAGGAGGTCGAGCCAGAGTAAACAGGTCTACACTCCAGGGCCCCTCCCTGAGCCCTGGTGCAGGGGCCAGGCTCGTGGGGGTGGTGATGGGCTGGCAGAATCAGGAGCTGCTTTGGCACCACTGCTGGGCTGAGTGACATGCCTGTCCTGGGGAATGTGCAGGTGGCCTGGCCTGGCCTGTGGGTGGCCCAGATGTGGTAGAAGGCCAGGTGTGACCTCAGGGATGGCTCATTTCTTCCCTTTTAACTCTCCACTTTGCCTCCCCCATTCTTTGAGGCCTGGCTCACTTGCTGGGAGTGTCCCCTTCCTGGGAAGCCTTCTGCACTTGCCCGGCCTTGCTCGGTCCTCTGACACTCACCACTGTGTGTCCAGCCCATCCTGGGTGAGCCTCATGCCTCTGCTGCCCCTTGTGGGCAGGGCTGGTAGTTCTCCTTTTCTGACCTGTGCCTCCTCCCGGTGGTCCTGGAGAGTAGGCGGTGCATGTCTGCCAGTCAGTAATGGTGGGGTGGCTGGTCTTCAAAGAAGGCCGTTGACAAACCAAGCCTCCGGGTATTCATCCTCTTGGGTATTCCCCTGCTTTGAATCCAGCCTGTGACTTACTCATCACCAGTAGAATGAGGTGGGAATGACTCTAGGACTTCTGAGACTTAGGTCAGAAGAACCCTTGCAGCTTCTCTCTTGGTCTCCTGGAACACTGGCTTTTGAGAAACCAGCCATCATGTATAAGACGTCTGATTGTCCTGAGACCATGCTGTGAGAAGTCCCGGCCACAGGGACAGGCTTGGAGGCTGAGGTGCCACATGGGGTTGAGGGGTAAGGAGAGGGACTCTCCAAGGAGCAACAAGGCACCAGACGTGGTGGGAAGAATCCATCTTGGAAATGGGTCCTCCAACCCCAGCTGATACAATCACAGATGATCCAGCCAGCTCATCCCTTCCTGAATTCCTGTCTTAAAATTGATAAAATAAAATGTTTTAAACCACATTTTGAGATGATTTGTTATGCAGCAATAGATGACTAGAACAAATAGCTATCATGTAGGGCGGTCCTTCTACCAGATCCGGCTCCTAGCCCCTTCTCTGGGTTCCTCTCAGCCTCTCTTTTTTCCAACCCTCTGGAGCCAGCCACATAGGACTTCCTTCATGTCACAGATGATCTTCGCTCCACCTGGAATTCTCTTTCCTTGTCCTTCCTCTCCCGTTCCACTTAGCTGACTCCTTTATCCATTGATGTGTTGGTGAGTGTTTAATCTCTAGGAAAAAAGCCCCTATTTGTAGCATTTGTCAATTCCTACCGTGTAAATATGCCCACCATGGCTGGTTTCAAGATAGCAACATGGTGTCACAGAACACGGAGGCAGGTGCTGTTACCCACATTTTGCAGATGTGGAAACTGAAGCTCGGGGAGTTTTACTTTCCTAGGGAAGTCGTGGGTAGACCTGGATTCTAGTCTACACGGCCTCAAAGACCATGCTCTTTTCAGGGCACTACACTGTTCCCATGGAGAACCTATAGCTGACCATGAGCACAGGTTATATTGCTGCTGGGCTGTCTCGTTTCTTCTAGACTAGCGGTCCTTCCACTACTTCTCTTGAGTTGCTGCTGCTTGCTCTTCCTCATGGCTTACCATGCCTAACCAGTCACAGCTGCTGATTCTCTCTGCAACCGTATTATGGTATCTAGATTCTGTGGTGCACGCAGGGGTCATGGAAGCAGTGAGCCAACAGGGACCCGTGAGGCCATCTGGAGGCATGATTAATTACATGTATTAGTCAGGCTAGGCCAGCTATTGCAGCAAGCAACCCCAACACGTCAATGACTTAATACACTAGAAGTGTATGTATTGCTCATATAAAGTGCCATTAGTGGTGTGTGTGGGGTGGGATGGCGTGGGGACTTGTTCCACGCAGTCATTCGGGGACCTTGGCTCCTTCTACCCGTGGATGGACCTGCCATCTTCTAGGGGATTCTGACGGTCTCTGCTGAATCCTCGTCATCCATCTGACAGATGGGGAGTGAGAAATAAAGATCATGAGGGGTGGCTTTGTGGGAACAGTCCTGGAAGCCATTCACATCACTTCTACCCACCCAGTCCATTGACCAGAACTTAGTCACATAGTACCTTAACAGCAAGGGGTCCTGGGAAATGGAGCAGGGCAGCCAGGAGGAGTAGGAGATGGATTTGGAGAATACCCAGACTCCAGAAGGGGCTCCAGAGTGGCCATGCTGGGGGAAAACTGGGGTGAGGGCTTCCCCCGTCGATTACTACGACCCACTAATACCACTGGACGTTTACTGGGCGCTGCTAGGTGTCGCAAATGGTGTTAAGCACTCCACGTGCTTTATGTCACTTAATCCTCTCAAAAAGCCCATGTTGTAGGTATTACGACCCTTGTCCCATTTTATAGATGTGCAAACACTGAGCCTTGGAGTAGTTCTGGCACTTGGCCAAGGGGTGTCCGTTCATAAGTGGCAGGGCTCCATTCCAACCCAGGCTTTTCTGGCTCCAGAAAGCCTTCTTGTCACGGCCTTCAACTTGCAGGAGACCCTCCTTGTTAAACACTTGTTAAACACCAAGGGGCTACATTGCCCCATCTCTCTACATTCCGAAGAGGACAGAGAGATCAAAGGTGACTTGGCTGTCACCAGATGGGGTTGCCCCTCATTCTCCACCACGGTAAGGGGGTACACTGACAGCGGTTGCCTGTGCCCTGCCTTGTGACTGACCTGCAGCTGTCTTCCACTTCGAATATTACTTTGAGTGGCTCTTTGCCTGGACCATCAAGAGCATGACAGGGATGGAGGCAGAGGCTGGTTCCCAGGTCCCTCATCTTCCTCCCTGTAGTGAAGTGCTTCTCCCTTGGAAATGTCACTTCACTCTACTCCATTCCACCCCGTTCAGATTTCATGTTTAAGCAGAGTGAGTTCGAGTTCATTGCTGAGACAACGGGGGACCAAACGTGAAGAATAACATGAGTATAACGTGGTTGCTTTTCTAAAACCTGGCAGACCTGAACTTACATGTCCAGATGAGCATCCCTCATCCCACTTGGTTCAGTGTTGTCATCGAGAGCATGCCCTCGAGCCAGACGGCTTGGCCTCAAATCAGAGTTCTGCTACTTGGTGACTTTTAGACCTTTGGCAAGTTGCTTAACCTCTCTGTGCCTCAGTTTACTCACCTGGAAAGTGGGACTAATAATAGCAACGACTTCATGGATTTGTTGGGAGGATATAATATGTGTTAATTGCTCAGAGTAGCACCTGATACATAACAAGTGCTGTATAAGTATTGATTATGATTGTTATTTCACTTTGGTCCCCTTTGGGGACTGACTCTTCCTAAGATGGACCATGACAGTAGCTTAGGCGGTCACTCTGTTTTCCCTAACTCTCTACTCTAGTTTACCCAGTTTCCAGAGGGATGGCTGGCATGCCTGTCCCCCTGCTGGAATGTAGCATTCCTGAAGTCTGGGACTGTATGTCCATGTTTGCATCCATAGTGTTTGGGGCACTTGAGGTCCTCGGCAAAAGTTGCCTGAAATATTGTCCCCACGTTGAGAACTCCAAGACCGAAAACTTTTTATGTTTATCTCTGTTTCCTTAGCAACCTGCAACAGTGTCCAGCATCACAAGATGCTTTTTGACTAAATGCAAGAACGAAAGAACAAATGGTTTCATTCTTACTTGGAAAATGAGGGTCTGTCTTTGGGAACAGGTTTGTTGATAGCATCAGTGCATTCTTTTGAATGTTGCTGGGGTGATACCTCTCGGCATTTGAAAGCCACTGTGATTTTAGGAAACTGAGGTGGTTGGCAGGCAAGTATAATGAATAAGAGCGGAAGCCAGTGTGGGTAAAGTATTTCTGGTTCCCCACATGTGCAGTTAGGATGTATTGAATCTGAAAGTTCTGGGTGACATGTAAATGACCTCTGTAGGTGATTTCCAAAGAAAAGTTCCCCAAGTGCTTTTGAGTTCTGGCAGCATTGGAGTGGATATGTAATTCACCCCCCTACCCCCGCTCCCCACCACAGAGGGGCAGAATACTCATTTTGAATGTTAACTTTGGTCTCTCTTAAGTTTAGGCTTGTGAACTTTATAGCTTAGCCTTGGAGTAGGGACAAAGGCAGGCTTGAATCCCAGCTTCACTTTACACTAGTTCGGTGGCTTTGGACAATTTACTTAACCTTGCCAAGTTCACTTTCTTCATCAGTAAAATATGAATACTAAAAATATCTGCCACATAGAGTTTTTGTGCGGGTAAGATGAGGTGATCATTAGGAGCACTCGGCACCTCTTAGGTGCTCCATAGAGGGCTTCTGTCTGAGGAAGTTGTTTTAGCCCTCTCTCCTCCATCAAGAGCCACAGTGAGGATGCTGCTGAGGTAGGAGGAGGGGGTCACTTGAGGGAGCACGGTCACCAGGGGCCAGCAGTGAGTACCAAGATGGGTCCCTGGGGAGCTGGTGACTTTTCCTTTGGATATTACAGATGACGACAGAGCTTAGGGTAAAAGAAAAGAGGAGTCAGAAATACTCCCTTCCCTCTACCTCCACGTCACCCCCACCCCACCCACTGTAGGAAGGAGGGGGAAGGGAGGAGAGGGAGGGGAGGGAAAGGAAGAATTTTGGAGGACGAGAGACTTCACTTTAAAAGGGTCACTTTTGGGAGCGCCTCAGTTTGCTCACCTGGAAAATGAAGGTTGGAGGAGGTGATTCTCAGGGTCCCTTGTCCAACAATTCCCTGTGTTTTTGTAAGAGTTTTGATTTTGCTCCTAAGTGTTCTGCTCGGCACCGCCCACCTTCCACGTCGTCAGGCAGACGGAGACTAGAGCAGAGGGGACAAGAGGGATGGGAAGTGAGGGAGGGCCTGGAAAGTGCTTCTCCGAAAGGCTGAGGTCTACAAAGAGGCTTTTGAGTCTGGTGGGCCCATCTGTCTTCTGTCCTGGGTGGCTTTCCTGTCCTGTGAGTGCCTATAGGGGCCTAGGGAGCTGTAAATGGACCAGGGGACCTTTTGGGCTGGAAGGGCCAAGAAGAGGGCCTTCTTGAGCCTCTGCCTCCTCACCTGGGTAGGTTTCCTTCTTATTTGACAGGTTCCCCCGTTTAGGAATATGTGCTAGTCTGATACACCGAGGCAGGCGAGGTGTCTGTTTTAAGGTTTACATAACATCTGGTATTTGTCCTCAGACTTGTTCCTCTCCTGGGGATTATGTGTTCTGAGGCACAAAAACATCGTTCTGTACACTGAACTCCTCCAGGAAGACTTCCAGATCATCTTTCTTTCCCACCTGCCCCCTCCCCCCATTTCACGTTTATTCTGCCACAGTCACTCAGTTAAGCAAATATTTTCATCATCAGTAAGTTGTCCCATACTGGGCCAGGCTATGAAGAGGATCCCAGGGACGTTAGTCATGGTGGTGCTTCCCTGGGGGAGACCCTAGTTGAGTTGGGACCGAGCGAGGGACAGACATGGGTGCTCTTTCCTGTTTGCTGGGTGACATGGAGAGGTGTAGGATTTGGGGTGCAAGGATCTGGGCTTAGGTCTCGTCTTTCCCTCTGATGGGCTATGTGGTCTTGGGCAAGTGGTCTACCCTCCCCAAACCTCCGCTTCCCTTGCCTGTAAGATGCAGACCACAGAGAAAGTTCTACCTGGCACATGAGAGATGCTCAGTACATAGTGGTCACCATTTTTATTATGGAGAAGGTGGCATGATGCTATTCAGCAGGAGTAGATCTATTCAAGCCTGCCATTGAGCGCCTCCCCCGCCCCCCCAGACAAAGTACTATGTTAGGTGGAGGGTGGAGTCGCCCTGGAGGGTTCTGCGTGGTTGCACTTGCCCAGCGCTCTGGCAAGATGGTAAGCTCCCAACAATGGATCCTTCAGGAGTGGGCACACTGTGGACTTCGTGGTATTTCCTCTGTGTCCCCAGAACCAAGCGTGATGCATGACGCAAGGTGGCCACTTGGTAGATGTTAGTGAATGAATGAACAAATGGGCATGAACGAACTCTTGCCGATGAATTGACTAGTATTCCACACTGGTTAAAATTATATTTTGGGCACTGAATCTCTTTCTTGTCTGTGGCTTCTTGAGCGCTGAGGGTATTTGTCTCTGGAAGCCGAGATCGAGCCTTTCGGGACTCCCTCACCAGGCTCTGAGGACACGGGATGCCTGTCCAGCCTGGGCAGGCCCAGGGTGTGGATGTCTGCAGAGGTAGCCTCTCCCCACTCTGTTTGCCAGTGGCTTGGCCAGCTTCCCCAGAAGAAAGGATACTTTGTGCGCTCTGTTTGTGTAAGTGTTGGACAGCGGCTTCCCACCTGCAGACGGTCTCTGCCTGTGTTTGATAAAATGACAGATTCGTGCTTCCCTCCCCTCTGCCCCCCGCCCATCACTTTCTTTCATTCCCCGTGTGAAGGGGCCTCTGTCGGGCCAGCCACCAGCCATCATGAGAGGAGCCAAGTCCCTCATCGGACCGTGCGGAACCGAATTGCAGCAAATTGGGTGGAGGAGGCAATTTTAGTTCAAACGCAAACATCCTGTCAAGGAACAGAACGATTATAGTTTTTGCCACGCATGGGGAGTAACAGCACAGGGGTGAATCTCGGCATCTGTTTACTGCTAATTAACCCCTCGGTGCATGCTTGCATTGCTGCATGAGCCGGCTTGCAGCCTGGACCGCCTCCTCTAAGGAAGGCCCCTTGAGAGCCAAACTCAGTTGGCCCAGATGTCTTCATGGGCTTTTCCCTTTACTTGTTACCCCCATTGGGTCTGACTTTAGACAAAAGCATTTTTTGGAACCAGATAGCTTTGAGTTCTTTAACCAGGCACAGAGTGTATTGGAAAGAGACACAGAGCACCCAAGGGTGGGACTGGTCAGCTCCAGTCAAGCAGAGTTTATTGGGTTTCTGGAAGTTTTAAATCTTGTACTGTGATGGGGGGGAGGTTGGGGCAGGGGAGCTGCCATTTACTGAGAGCTTACAATGTGTCCTCTTCTGAGCTGGCCACTTTGCATCTTGGCTGGTAAAATTCTCACAGCAACACTGAAAGACAGATGTTGTTCAGGAGGAGAGACCCAGAGAGGTTAAGTAATTGCCCAGGGTCACATAGGCATCCTTGGAGGTGGAAGACACAGACCTTGAGAACTTAACAGTCCTATTGTATGGGCAAAAGTACCAGATTGTCATTTATTCCCGCAACAAACAATTATTGGGCATGTACTCTATATATCTGCACAGGGCAGGGGATCCAGAAATAAGTCAGCCTCAGCTTTGTCTTCCTGGGAAGGTCTCAAGGGGACTCTTTACCTTCATTGTTGTGTTTTGGGGCCAGGAGCCGTGTCAGGGATGTGTGTAGGGCAAGGTGAGGAGCTGAGGACTTACTCTCAGCGGTGAAGAGAGGAAGCCTCCCCTGAGAATATCACACTTAAAACATGCCTGGAAGGGTGAGAGGAAATCTGCCAATCTTTTGACTTTCAGTTTCTAAACTGAGGTCTAAATATATAGAGGGCACGCACAGATCTTAAGTGTGCAGGTTGGTGGATTTTTACATAGGAGTGCACCTGTGGAACCACAGTTCTTGGAGGCAAGCGCCCCACATTGCGTGCTGTGTTCAGGCAGAGTTAGGAGATGCAGACCCTGAGAGCTCTGAGGGATTCAGAGGAAATGGAGCTCAATGAACTCTCACAAATCGGGTTTCGATCATAAGGGAAAGGAAGATGAATATTCGTGTATCTTGATCTCTTTTTGCATCATTACATTTTGCCTTCTCTGGATTTGAGGCTCCCCACCTGCCCCTGGGTTCTACAGAATAAGTGCTTCATGCATCTCCTTCCTGCTGCATTGGGAAGAAGAGAAATTGGGGGACGAGAAATTGGCTGAATCCTTGAATAGTTTAGGCAGCTTGGTGCACATGACCGGGAATGTGTCTGGGTCTCTGGCCATGTACATGGCATGTGTGCCTGATCTTTGGGGTTTGTGGGAGTGAGACCAGGCCTGGAGCTGGGCTCTGGCTTGCTGCTTTCTCTATAGGTTCTCGGAACGAGTGTGTTTGGATCTTTCTGAGCCCCTGTGTGGAAGCAGAGGGAGCAAGGAGACACCAGAGGCCCCCAGGACTTTCATGTCTTTCTTCCTCAAACTGTCTTAGTGTTCACATGGAATTGCTTAAATCACATAAGGAGGCAGATATATGCTTTCCTGTCTTATGGCCCTGGATCTTGCCTTCCAGACCAGATTGTAAACTTCTCTGTCGGTTTTATAACCACAGCGCCTTCTTCTTCTCTTACACTTTCCTCTGGCCTACCTAGTCTTGTGTGAGCACACAGTAAAGCACCTCATGAATACTTGTGTGTGTTGATTTTAGGGTCTTTGGTGAAGTTGTCTGTGGCTTGCCGTCAGAGGGATGTGGAATTGAATTATAGGGTTATAAGCAAGAATCTGGTTATAAACCAGTAGTGTTCATCTCTAGACATCAGGGTGAACATTGACCTTGGTGAATAGCATAGGAGAAATTTGGAAAAAAGCCACAATAGCTCACACTTTTAGGGAACTATGTGCTAGGCCCAAAGTGAAGGATTTTATGTAGCTGAATCAGTTGTGATGCTTTTGATAGTACGTAGAAATGCTGACTTTAATTGTCTTAAACATTAAAGGGACTTCATTAGCTCATGTAATTGAAAGGCTGAGTGACTTCAGGTGAGACTTGATCCAGTGGCTCAATGTCTCCAAGGACCCAGTTTCTTTCTGTCTCTCCAATCTACTTTCCTTACAACTGGTTTCATCCTGAGGCTTCTTTGCCTCTGGATTCCCAGATGGCTGCCACAGCTCTGGAGGGCATGTGCTGTTATGTTCATGCCTGCAGGAATTAAAGCCCCTTTGTTCCAGCATTCCTTGCACAGGTGCCGAGGGTCACTCTGACCGGCCAGGCTGAGGCCAGGCTGTATGGTCAGTGTCCTCAGAACCTTAAAGACCTCTAAATGGAAAACGGGTCTGCAAGGAAGGGAGAAGATGGACATCTGGGAAGCAGTCAACCAAAGTTCCCTGCAAGTGATGATCGAATTCAATCCTCACTACACCCTTTTGACGTTGGCACAGTTATTACCCCCGTTTACAGGTAGGGGAACCAGGGTACAGAGAGACTGGGTCATTTGCTGGAGTTCACACAAGTTCACAACTGAGGCTGGACAGCCTGACTCTAAAACCTGCAGTTCCGACCACTCCATTGCATTAGTCAATGGGTCTTTTCTTTTTTAATTGAGATAAAATTTATCCTTTTAGAGCGTACAACTCAGTAATTTTTAGTATATTCACGGAAGTTGTGCAACCATCACCACTGTTTAATTCCAGAACATTTTCACCACTGTGAAAGGAATCCCTGTACCCATTCAGCAGTCACTCCCCCTTCCCGTCCTCCCAGCCTCCGGATAATCTACTTTCTTGCTCGGTGGATGTGCCTGAACTGGAATCACATACATGGAATCCCATAATACGTGGCCTTTTGTGTCTGGCTTCTGTCACTGAGCCAGTGAGTTGTTTTCGACTGGGATCTGCTGTGCTTGACCTTAAGAAATCTCCATTCCCATCTTTCCCGACTTGAAACGGGTGGAGAAAGGATGGTGCTGCTGGCCGGGGAAGAAAGGGACTCTGTGCTAGTGAAAGAGACACTGGCTGGCGGGCTGTTTTCGGGGAGCCACCAGGCTGGGGCTTTGTGAGGACAGGCTTGGGCTTTTGTATCCCAGTGTGTCCTGGATATGCACAGCGAGGGTTCATTCTGCATTCTCCAGCACCCCCATGTGCCCCGTGAGAACAGCAAGGGAAAGGGCTGGGTAGGTGGGGAGCAGAGGCGGGGGGTGGGGTGGGCAGATTTAATCAACAATCAATCAGTGAATGAATAAGATCATTTCACAGTGGACAAAATGGAAGAGGGCGATGGCCTCGAGGTGTTTGAGGGGCTGCTTCTGTGGGTGGCCAGGGAAGGCCTCTCTGAGGAGGCGCTCACTTAGCTGAGCCCCGCCCGAGGGCAGAGGCGGCCATGCAGGATGGGGACAGTGTGCCTCAGGCCCAGGAGGCTGGGGTGGAGTCTGAGGGTGGGAACTGGGTGGCAGTCGGTCTCACTGGACATGACGGTGCTTTCTGCTTTCCCCGAATGGTCCCTCCCTCTTCGGGACCTTTTACCTGCAGCCTCTGCCTGGGAGGGTTTGACCACTGCTCAAAGGTCATGGTGACATTCGTCCCTGAAGGCTTTGAAGTCTGGGGTTTTAATCCCCTTCTTTGCTTCTGAAACTTGAGCCCAGACTTCCTCCTGTTTCTGACTCAGGCCTGATAGTGCCGATCACCTGTTTTTTTTTTTTTTTTTTTTAAAGAAAGATTTGATTACTTAAAGACCTTCATGCTCTTTCTCTTTAAATGTTGTGTCTGCTGAATTTCAATGACCATAGGCCTAGTCCAGACGACACCTGATGTCACTCACTGATGAGAACTGTTTGTTCAGTCTGGTCTGGCGAGAGTGCCGAGGGCTAGGAAGACACATAATGGCCCCCTTGTGCACTCACGTGCACACACGCACACACAGACGTGGAAGTCTGTGGTGTGATGACAGGCTGTGGGAGAGGCTCAGGGAGGGCTTCTCCACAGAAGTGGGGCCAGAAGGAGAGGAGGTGTTATTAGGCAGGCCTGGGTGGGTGAAGAATGTGCCGGGGGCCCCAGCAAAGCTGCCTGGAGGCGTGGGCTGGAAGTGGGAAGGACACGGAGACTTCGAGGGGCAGATGGCAGTGTACTCCAGGCCCCGGGCTCCGGGAGAGAAATGAAGGAGGAGGAGGAGAGAGTAACTATAAGCTCTAGGAGGCCAGGGATGGGTCTCTTTTGTTCATCACTTCGCTTCTAGTGGCCAGCACGGTGCTGAGCATGGAGAGCACATCCTGACTTCGCAGGTGGAGTGAGTGTGTGTTTCCATTTCTGATCACCACTGTGATAAATTACCACAAACTTAGTGGCTCACGACACCAGCGATTATGCTCCCACAGCTCCGGAGGCCAGAAGTCTGTATGTAATTGGTTTCACAGGGCTAACGTCAAGGCATCCGCCAGGCTGGTTCCTTCTGGTGGCTCTGATGGGGGCTCCTTCCCTTGCCTTTCACAGCGTCCAGCTGCCACCTGTGGTCCTGGTCCTGTGACCTGTCCCCCGTCTTTAAAAACCCATCACTGTGGTCTCTGTTCCCACTACCACATCTCCTGTGTTCTCATCTGCAGTCAGATCTCCCTCTGCTTCCCTCTTCTCTGGACCCTCGTGCTCACGTTGAGCAATAATCCAGGACACTCGCCCCATCTCAAGATCCTTCACTTAATTACACCTGCAGGGCCCCCTTTGCCAGATAAGACACTGGGTATTAGGACAAGCACATCGTGGGGCTGTGCTTCCACCGACCACAGTGTGTCAACGAATGATGTTTGTAAAGGGTATTGGGGGTAGGGGAGTCCCCAGCACGATCAGCAGGGGGGCCACACCTTGAAAACAGGCAAGGAAGACCGGTCCTTCATTTGGCTGGCCTGACTCTGCAGTACTGCCCTTTGTCCTCCGTGGCCACTCCTGATTACCCCTTCTCACTGCTGAGTGACACGAGACTGGTTTCCTCAGCCTCAGACATCCCACTCACACCGTTTCCTGACTTCTGTTCCTTCCCTACCCTGCAGTTCTTGTCTTCATCCCAGATCCAGCATTGCACACGTCTCTCCTGCCCCATCTAGTTAGTGGAGTCAGAACCCCAGGCCAGGCCAGGCCAGGATGATTTACTGCAGGCACATGGTCATGGGGAGGGAGAATGGAGCATGGCCACTGCCAAGGTGGGGGCGAGGGTCTCTGGAAGGTCAGCTTTGCTACAGGTCTTGTAGGGTCTTCCCCATGGTCAGGGTGCCCAAGGTGGCACTGGACAGCCAAGACGGCTCTTTGCAAGGGTTTGTTGGCTGAACACAGGAAATCCCTAGTGGCTCTGCCTGCTTCGGGAAGGGAGCTCCACATCACCAAGGGGGAGCTAGTGATAGGGCAATATACTGCCTGCTCAGCACCCCTCGGCTTGGGGCCCCCAGAAGGGGCTTAGGAAGAAGGGACTGCCAGGTGCAAACATATCTTTCTTGACTCCAGGTTGGGGCGTTGTTTTAAGGACCTTCGGGGTTTGGGTGTTTCTCTGGAGGACTCACTTGTCGTGATTCAGACAATCACGAGTGGGTACAGGGCAGGGCTGGGTGACCCCACACTCAGGATCTACCTGGCCTTTCAGCAGTCTTACCTGCAAAGGGTCTAAGGCACAAGCAGCTAAGGAAGGCCAGGGCATTTGAGCGAAGGGTGGCAGGTGGAGCCTGAGGGCAGTACCCAGGCTCCAGACATTATGGTGTTTCTGGGAAGACGGTGGCCAAGTGGACGCTTCTGTGGGTATGACCCCCGAGAGGTGGGGTGGTGTGGTGAGGAGCGGGGACTCAGTCCCGGCTCTGCGTCTGCAGCTGCGTACCTTGGACGAGGTGTGTATCCTCCATAAACCTCAGTTTTCTGCAGAAACTGAGCACCTCCCACAAAGAGCATCTGCGTCCATGCAGTGAGCGAAAGCAGGTAAAGTACGTGGCATTTAGGAAGCACCTGCTAGAGATGAACCGCTCCTGTCATCGTTACCTGTGACGAGGAGAAGCTTCCTAGAAAGGGGACTAGGAGTTGGCAGCCACCCCCGCCCCCCTCCAGCCATGGCTGCTGGGGTTTGCTGCCTGAGACACCGCTGCGGACTGCCCAGCATGCCCGGGACGCTGCCCTGGAAGCTGGTGTGCCCTGTGTCGGGAGGCCGCTTCGTAGAGAACCACCAGGCCTCCACTAGCATCCCCGGCAGCCCGTTGCCCAGTCTCTCCGGGAGCAAGTGACAAAGGGAGGTGGGCAAAGCCCATGTCTGGAGACAGACCTGGCTCGAAGCCCAGTGCAGTCACTTCCTAGTTGTGCAACTGCTCGGTTTCCCCGCCTGAAGATGGGAATCACGCCCAACTTGCTGGGCACTTTTAGGCTTCGGAGAGATGAAGGGTACCATTCACAGAGTCCCTTCTTGGCCCCAGGCAGGGGGCCAGCTCTTTCCTGCGTTATCTATTTGACCTCCTTCCGGGAGGGCATCTGGTGCAGTCCCTGGCGGCTAGTGAGCCCTTAGCGAAGGGCCTCTTCTGCCAGGTGGCCTCCGCGGACCTTACAGTCCCGTGTCCCTGGGCTACAGCTGGGTGGAGTGCTGGGGAGGAAACAGCCCTCTGCGGCTCATGGGGAGCCCAGCAGCTGGCTTCTTTGCTCCAGCCGCAGGGGAGTCTGCTGTTACAACTGTGGGCTTTTATAGCCATTCCTGGTGCCCAGCCTTGAGGCTGTTTTATGGGCCACTGTGTTCTTGGATCCACACCTCAGACAGGGCCGGCTGTCTCCCAGAGCCTCTGTGGGCCGCAGTGGTGTGTGGTGGGCACCCTGGGCTGCCTGTGAAAGGGAGGGGTGAGGGTGGGGTGGGCCGGGAGGCCAGCACCTGGGGTTTCCAGGGACCCCAAGGCCCTCAGAGAAAAGTGTCGGTTTTCTGGTTGTCCGCTTGGGATGAGAACTGTCTGCTAATCTTTAGGAAGGGAATGACAGCCTGGTTTCTATGCTCTGGCATAAGTTAACCTCAAAGGACCTGAAGAGGAGACTTTGGTAGCTTAAAAACTAATAAATGCTGGGGTGCCTGGGTGGCTCAGTCGGTTAAGAGGCTGCCTTCGGCCCAGGTCATGATCCCAGGGTCCTGGGATCGAGCCCCGCATCGGGCTCCCTGCTCAGCAGAGAGTCTGCTTCTCCCTTTCCCTCTGCCTGCCGCTCTGCCTACCTGTGCTATCGCTCTGTCAAATAAATAAATTAAAAAAAAAATCTTTAAAAAAAAATTTATAAAACTAATAAATGCCATGTCTGCTGATTGCTTTATCTTATTTATTTCATTTCATTTCATTTCATTTCATTTCATTTCATTATTTCATTTCATTTCATTTCATTATTTCATTTCATTATTTCATTTCATTTCTTATTTCCTTGCTCCCCACTGTCCTTGAGGAGAAAGGTTTTTTTTGGGGGGCCTAGAGTGGGTTTCACAGGAGGCAGTTTGGGGTAGGTAGTTAAAGGTCCAGGCTTAGTGTCATGCAAATCTCGGTTTGAATCCTGTCCTCGCTGTGTGTCCATTTTGACTGTCACCCGGCTGGAGAAGCACCACCAGCATTTGCTTCCCTGGGGCTGGAAGAGTCAACATGCTGCCGCATGTGGGGCGGCCCCAGACAATTCGGAGTTGCCCGGCCCCCATGTCAGGGGCTTCCCTGGAGAGGTTGTCAGTGGGTCCCCATTAATGTCTTGCATTCATTGCACATCGTTTAGTGTCCGGCACTATTGTAAGAGCTTCAGACTAACCCTCTGGGGTAGGAAACGTTACTATCCTCATTCTAGAGTTGGAGAGTGGAGGGTCAGTAACTTGTCCAAGGTCACACCGGTAAGTGGTAGAGCCGGGATGGGGATGCAGGCAACCGACACCCGGTCCCCACTCACGATCCCCCAGCCATCTTGCTCCTGAGGCTGTTCTCTCTCTGAGAAACTACGGTTCTGCATGAGTATTGGGCACTCCGGGGGTGGTGGGTCTGTGGAGGGAGCCTGCTGTATAATGGGAGGGGGTGGCTGTGAACTCAGGCTGACAGACTGCCCCAGCCGTCTCCCTGCCTGCACACTCTCGACTCCTTCCCCTAAACGCCCGCCAGGACCCCAAGGGGTGAGCGTGGGGTGTCCCGTCACTGAATGGATCTGTACCCTCCCCCCGCTAACACAGATGCTCAGACCTTGTCCTCCCAAAGGGACACAGCACCTGTCCCGGTGTTTGGTTCTCACGCCCCGCCCCACATCTTTGAAGTGGGCCATCAGAAGGAGATCTGTCCCAGCCTCCTTTCTGTCCTGGACTCCTTGCTGTCCCCGCAACCCCACCCCCTGCGTTCCCCCCTTCCCCTGCTGCCACGCTGTAGAAACCCCTGCTGAGGTGGAGGGGAGAGGGAGGCAAGGAACACGGAAGGAAGCCCAGAGGGAGGCTGGCCCTGCAGGGACTCCTGAGAACTCTGGCATCACAAATATCAGGGCCTGTTGCTTTATTTTTAGCAGCATGAGGGGCCCTGAGGGCAACAGGGGGGGGATGTGGGAATCCTGTTTTTTGCTCTGTCTTGCTAATGGAACCTCTAGCAGTTTTTTTGCCTGATTTGTTTTCCTCTGAAGTCTGTCATGCTTGCAGCCCCAAAGCGTACCTCTCCTTCCACGCAGCTTGGAGTCACACAGCCATGGGGTCAACAGTCGGGCGCACCGCTTTCTTCCTACCGGCTCCAGCTTCTGGAGAAGGAAGGTGGCTGTCTCTCTCAGGCTTCATATACTTCCTCATCCTTTGCTGGGTTTTCTGAAAGCAGCCAGCTTCCCTACTAGATGAATGAATATTCCCAGAGGTGTTTCCTGGGACTGTTCTGAGAATGTTCCCGTGCCTGCCTTGGTTGCTTAGAACCCCTGAGCCTATGGCGGGGATGAGGGCGGTCACTTGGCGGGAGGGGCCTGCTGAGGGCTGGACAGTCCAAGGACGGCATGTGGGGTGCTCATCCCACCGCTGCAGGGCTGCCAGGAGTGCTTAGGATATGAGGACCTGTGTCAGTATAGGGGGAACAAATGGGAAGATGTGGGGCGGAGAAGCACCTGCTAATTTGGTACGCTCAGATTCTCTCTGTCCACCAGCACAATTTAAAAACATAATAATAGCTTCATTGAGATGTCACTCTCATACCATAAAGCTTAGCCTTTTATTTTTTATTTTTATTTATTTTTTTAAAGATTTCACTTATTTATTTGACAGAGAGAGACAGTGAGAGAGGGAACACAAGCAGGGGGAGTGGGAGAGGGAGAAGCAAGCTTCCCGCGGAACAGGGAGCCCGATGCAGGGCTTGATATCAGGACCCTGAGATCATGATCTGAGCCAAAGGCTCAGCTTAACAACTGAGCCACCCAGACGCCCCAAAGCTTAGCCTTTTAAAATAGTCTTTAGTGTATTCGTAGATTTGATGGTGAATCCATCCCTATTATCTGACCCCAGAACATTTTCATCACCCCCAAAGAAACTCTTTACTGCTGAGCAGCCGCTCCCCATTCCCTCCTCCCCCCAGTCCTGGTAGCCGCTGACCTGCTTTTGGTCTCTGTGATTTGCCTGTTCTGGTCATTTCCTATAAATGGGATCATACAACATGTGACTTCTTTGTTCTTCATGTCGCATTACAAGAGTGAATCTCTGTCGTTTTTCTCTGAGCACTTTTGTCTACAATGGACACATGAGTCATTAGACTCTGACAAGTTACTACTATCAGGGCGTCTTTCTCAGCCTCGGTGCCCAGGTGGCGATGCAAGAGCTGGGATGCCTCCATCAAATTTTGTTGCCAACCATTGGTGAGTTTCTTGTGCCTGGCAAGTTGGAGTAAATTCAGAAGGCCCCTCCCATTAAGTGGGATGGTGATATGTATAAGGGATGGCCTCATTCTCAGTGCCCTTTAGTAGAGTATGGTTTTGGTGAGAAGCAAGGTTAGTTTCTTAGGTGGCATGGATCTCCTTTAAGCAAAGAAGCAAGGACTGGACATCTATTCCACCCATTGCTCAGAATGCAGCACTTCTTGGAACTGAACATTAGCATGGTCTGTGCCACCTGCTTTGGGTCTGGGTCCAAATAATTTGCTACATCTCTTGACCAGGTTGACCTTGGCCACGTCCTTGAGGGCCAGGAGGTTTCCTTGAGGCCCACAGGGTTTCTGGTTGAATCATTAGCAAATAAATTGGCCCTGATGCTTACCAGGACCCAGGGGACCGGGAGGCACCATGGTGATGACCTCTGATGATAAACAGACCATTGGAACTAGGCTGTAGCCTCCACAGGCTTGCTGCCTTCTGTGTTGGGACCAAATGCAGGAGCTTCTTCATCTTGGGGCTGGTGGGAGTGAGCCCTAAGAGAAATTTTTGTTCCCAGATTATGAAAGGAGAACAAATGTATATACCAGGCTGTAAAGGTCGTATGGTCTGAGCCTAAAGACAATGGCATTATTTGTGCTTGATTGGCCAGATCATGGGCTTGCTGCTTCCCCACTGATGTCACCAAAGAGCTCTGGAGTGCATATCATACATTAATCAACATCACAAATTTGGATTTGAACATAGGCTTAATTGTAGCTTTGCTTTTTAATGCAACTTATGAGATTTTCCTTTCTTTTTATCTGAGAGGTTTGGTTGGGATGGAGATAATGATGGTGTCCCTGGTGTCTCTGGACATGAGCATGCTAGTCCAGCCATGAGACCTTGGGCAGAACCTTCACATGTGAGCCTCAGTGACCTTCTCTGTCAAGGCTCTGCCTCTCAGAGGTGTGAGGCTTAGATGAGATCATGTTTCTGAATATATTTGAAAAGGTGGAAAAGGCTGGACATAAGAGCCACACAGTCAGACGTTCCTGTGCATGAAGGGCCAGGATGAAGTCTCTCCTTTGCTTCGCAAATGAGAAAATGGCCTTTGCTTGGTGACAAGGACCTTTGGTCATCTCCCCCAGGGGGGAATCATGAAGTGCCCATTATTGGCTGTCACTGTGTTAGGCAGTTTAACAAGCAGATTCATGCCCTGTAGGGAGGCAGAGTGGTATAGAGGAGGGAGCCTGAAGCCTTGAGTAGAGGCCCTTGGTGCATCCCTGGGCTGTGTCACCTGCCGATTCTGTTACCTTGAACAAGGTGTGTGTATGCGTGTATTTCGTACTAACTTCTCTATGTATCCCATTACATAAAAGGTCTACTGAGGACTAAGTGAGGAGATGTGGGTCCAGTGCTTGGAAATGCTCAGTATGTCCTACTTCTGCTCTATCGCAGAACCACCACTGCCTTCTCCTCCTCCTCCTTTTCCTTTTGATTTGTCTATCACCCCCATTTTACAGATGAGGAGACCCAGGCCACTTTCTATCTTGTGTGGAAATACCCTCTCTAACAATATCATGGGGGCATTCCCACCTCTGCTTACATACCCCTGGGAGTGGGGAGCTCACTACCCCTAAGGCATACATTTTGTTCCATTTTGAAATCGTTTCACATGAATCATAGAACACGCCGAGGTGGATGGTGAACTATTTACATCAAAATGATGAGCTACCATTTTGAGAAAATGGTAGAATCAGCCCACTTCCCACAGTATGGACTTGGGATGATTTTCCTTGTCGTGGAGATGGGCTGGCAGTGAACTTTCTGTTGATGTCCCCTCCATACAGGTGAAGGCCAGGGTGTTTGAGGGACTGGTGAGGTAGAGATTAGCCCAGAGAGAGTGTTGAAGAGTGGAGGTAACCATCAGGACATCTCTGGCTGCTGAGGTAGGATGACATCATTATGTCCAGGGTCACAGGCCTTGTTGCACTTGACCTTGAAAGTCAGCATTGGGGTGGGGTATCTGGTGCTGAGCAGTCCTCTATTAAAACAGGTGAAGGGGGCACAAACGTGATGATCTCTGTGATTGTGGAAAAAGCATTCAATATAATCCAGTTGACATTTCATGAGAAACATCCCAAACTGGGCACAGAACAGGACTTTCTTATGTGGTGATGGATAGCAACTAGAATTATAGCGAATGTTATTTTTAATAGATAAACATGAGATGCCTTCCCTTTAAGCTAAAAACAGGACAGGAATGTCCACTATCACCTCTACTTGTTCACTCTTGAACCATAGGTCCAAGCCAGTGCAGTAAGACAAGAGAAAGGCAAGCGAGACATAGCATCAGACAGGAAGAGATAACAGTATCATTATTTGCTGGGGATCTGATCATCTGGCTAGAGGAAATCTTAGACTCTGAATCTATAAATTATTAGAAGTAATGGAATTCGGCCAGGGGGCCAAAGTCAAGTACAGAATGCATAGCTTTCTCATAGACCAATGGCAACTCACTGGAAACAAAGTTGAGGAAGCCTAGGCTCTCTGTATGCAGGCTTTTGACATTATCCCATGTGGCAGGCACAGCGGTGATGTCTCCCAGGGATATTTATGTAGTGTGATAAAGCACTGTCACACACATCCAGCCCACTGGGGCCAAACAGGTAACTTTATTTTGGATTTTACGCAGCAAGAACCTGTGGCTCAGAGAGGTTCAAGTGACCTTTCCCAAGTCTTAAGTAAGTAAGAGGCAGAGCAAAGTCCCCTTCCCGTGTGTTCCTCTTCACTCGGCTTTTTCAAACCTTACTGTCTTTAGCAGTTGGCCTTGTCCTTTATTACTCAAGCAGCGGAGCTTGGTGGGAAGGGTGGTCTGGAAGTATTTTCATTTGGGTGAGAATGTACATGTGGGAGAAAGCCATGAGATCTCTGGGATTAGCTTTGAGGCTGAGGGTAAGTACAAAGATCCTGTGGCAGGGTTGGCCTGGTAATATGCTCTGTTAACTGGAGTAGGGAGTGAGATGGGAAAAGAGGTAGGAAATGAAGTCATGGAGGGAGGAGGAAGGAATTGGACGAGGGGAGATTGCGTAGGGCCTCGTGGGCATGAGATAGGGCTTTATGGTTGTGTAATGCAAAGGGGATCTCGTTATATTCTTTATCCTTGCAACTTGCTTTTCTTGTTTAATAATATATCGTGGACACTCCTCCAGGTCCATAGATGGAGATCTCATTTTCAAAAATATTTGCAAAATACTCATGTACCGTAACAGATTCAGCCATTCTCTTTTGATGGACTTCTAGGGTGTTTTTTTTCCCCCCACTACAGCAGTGCTGTAATAAATATCTTTGTGTTATGTTTTCTCTCCAGAAAGGTTTTTGCTTTTTATGATCGAATCGTTCCCAAGTCTCAGATGGCTGGCTTTGTCCCTGAGTTGCTAAAGAGCTACCCCGCAGAGAGGGGAAATCACACCTACAAAAAAAAGACAGCTTTGGAGTCCTTCAGCTGGTGGGAAGGTGTGTGGCCTTTTGGGGTGTGCTGCTGGGAACAATATCATTAGCTCTTTTTTGGAGCTTGTATTTGATGTTGGTGACGTCAAGATAGCCAAGAAGATGAAAACACAGCTGTTGCTATGTTGTTTGCATTATGGCTAATTTTCCATATGCTTAAAATAAGCACACCAGCGAGAAGCCGCACGGACAGAGATTCACACCTTGTCAAATATTGAGTGGGGTTCCTGTAGCATCTGAACGATGAGGCTTCCTCCTAGCGTCGGAGTCTTGTGAGCTTTGTGAATGCTGGTAGGACCGCAGTGGGCGTGTGCTTGCTTGGCCCTCCTCCCCGCCCTGTGACGTTCCGGAGTGGGATGTTGTAAACTTTGAAGCCGATTCTCATCTGTTTAATAGCCTGTATGTACTTGTGTGATTTGTACCGTTGGACATTTAGGCTGTTTCCCATCTGTTGCAATTCAAACAATGAATAATCTTTTTTTTTTTTAAAGATTTTATTTATTTGAGAGAGAGAGAGAGCACATGAGAGGGGGGAGGGTCAGAGGGAGAAGCAGGCTCCCCGCTGAGCCGGGAGCCCGATGTGGGACTCGATCCTGGGACTCCAGGATCATGACCTGAGCCGAAGGCAGTCGCTTAACCAACTGAGCCACCCAGGCGCCCCAAACAATGAATAATCTTGTGCGTGAGTCTTTTTGCACATGTATGAGGATATCTGTTGGGTAGATTTCTAGAAGTGGAATGGCTGGATGGCTGAGTTGGAAGGGATTTGCTGCTTGCATGGTGATACTGCCGAATTGACTTCCCTCGGGAGAAGGACCAGTGTCCCCATCCACAGGTGGTGCAAGAGAGCGCCTTCTCCCCAGACCCTCTGCAATAGTCTTGTCACATGTGATTTTTGCCAGTCTGGTGGGTGAGACGTACCTCATTTCCATTTCGTATTTATTTTGTCTCATAAGTGAGGACAAACCCCTCTTCAGATGTTCAAGAGCTACTTCTGTTTTATGTTTTTGAACTTGCAGATCCTTTACACTTTTTTATTTTTCTGTTGGATTATTAGTGTCTTATCTGGCCTCCTCCGGTGTGGTCCGTCCACATTATGAAGACATTGACACTGTGATCAGATAACCTAACCCGTCTGACTAGTTAGAGGTCAATCCACACTGTCAGGAGTGGAAATCTAGGTGTTGGAGAAAAAAAAGTACGTCTCAACAACAAACTGTAGATAATGGTTGTGTTTTGAAAAGTGTCTTACACTGACTGTTCCTCAAACAGCTTGAACTCAGACACAGCAGAGAACGGTGGGGGGCGCCTGGGTGGCTCAGTTGGTTAAGCATCTGACTTTTGGTTTCTGCTCAGGTCCTGCTCAGGGTCGTGAGGTTGAGCCCCGCGTCAGCTCTGCACTCAGCATGGAGTCTGCTTGAGGCTCTCTCTCTCTCCTTCTGCCCCTCCCACTCGTGCTCTCTCTTTCTCTCTCTAAAATTGATCAATAAATCTTAAAAAAAAAAAAAGGACTGTGGGACCGTGGAGTCCATCAGCCTGGGGACATCTTTTATATGGTCTCATTTTTATCCCATCATTGGTTTGAGGAAATAAAGTAGAAACTTAGCTGTCTGCTACTGCAACTCCTTCTCTGTTTGCTTGAATTTACAACCCCACTGTGGGACTTTTCAAAGCAAGGACTGCCTTGGGTCATTGTGCTTGTCCAGGTGGCCTACCCGCTATTTCAAACAACCTCCAACAATAACTTAACACAATACAAAGGTTACAACCAACATGGGTATTCCTAACAGGGCAGGTGCCGGGGTGTCCAGGGAAGGATCCAGACTCCTTCTGTCTGTGGCTCTGCCTTTTCTAGATCCCCAGAGGCCTCCTCTGGGTCCTCAGCTAGCGGAGGGGATAGGAGAGAAGAGGATTATGTGTGGGAGGGTTTCACGGGCCGGACGCTGTTCCCATGCGCCTCTGGCCGGAACTTGGTCTTGTATCCCATCTAAGTGGAGGGAAGCTGGGCTTGTTGTGTTATGGTCTCTTAGTGCTGCGTGGAACTTGTAAGTTTTCAAAGTGTCCTCTTAAGTGTGATCTCACTCTGTCCTTTGCCAGCTCTGAGAAACAGAGGTAAGATGAATGCTTTTAACCCCTATTTGGAGCCGAGGAGGCTGAGGCCCAGGGAGGTAAGTATCCTACACAAGGTGGTGAGGCACTGAGGTATGGACATGAGGTGTGTATAGAGTAAGCTTGAGAACAAAGCTGTCACCTGGCCTGCCTTTCTAACATGATACAAAGGCAGTTAGTCACCCACTCTGGGCATGCCTGGGCCAACCTCTGCACATGGGAGAACAGGCTGTTTGGTTAGGGGATAGCAGAGGCTGGTCAGAGTGCATCTTCTACCCTGGTATAGCAAGAGGGGAGGGTGTCTCTTACCCTTTGTAAATAGTACCCAAATGGTGAGGGGTGGTTGTACTCATACGGGTAGGAAGGTTGGCCAAGGGATCTTATGTAGGATAGACTTGCTATAAACCTGGCCATTCCAGGGGAGCTGTTCTTTGCCCAGACTTTGGCCATCATCCTTTCTTATCATTTGTGTGGGGTACTAGATTGAAATTGGGGCTTTCTTCTTCATGCTCCCATTTCCTTTTATTTAATTATTTTAAAATATCTGATGTTGCAGTGAGCTCAACATGTGAGCTGTGATATCTCATCTGTTCTATTTCAAGCAGCAGGGAAACAAGTGTGGGATGCTCTCACCTGCCCTCTGGGTAAGGACTGTGCCTCCAAAAGCCCATTAGATGGGCAAAGCCAACACAGTTCTTGGCACACTTTGGAAGCTTTCCCCACCAGGCAGACACCTAGGTTTCCTTGCAGTGAGAATGCCTTCACTAACCTAATCAAAGGCGACAGAGACAGAATCCTAGGTGGTTGCATGTGTGTGGTAGCAAAGTCAGCACCAAGCAACAGAAAGAAGAAGAGGCATCCAAAGGCCGATGGTCTGGGCTTAGTACCGTCACTTCTCACTGAATGGCTGCTGAACTTGGTTTTCTCACCTGTGCAACAGAAATAGCATCTTTTTTACCACTCTCACTGGGCTCTTATGAGGATCATACAAGATAATTTGTATGAAAGTGCTTTGTAAATGTGAAAGCACTTGACAATATAAGATATTATTAATAGTTAATAACTGTCATTTGCAACCCTGGTGATTCATTTGGGGTAGGAAACCATAGATCTCATCACTGCTACCTTGACTACCCCACATGGTACTCAGAGCTGCAATTACTATGTGCAATTTAATTTGATACTTAATGATCATGGAATGTTCTGGAAATAATCTTGGGGATTAACTAATCCAACCATATCACTTTATAGATGGTGAAACTAACACCTGGGGGGAGAGACTTGCCTGAGGTCCCTAGAACCTGGGACTGCATATTCTTTTAAGTTCCACAGAGTGAGTTGTTTTGCTTTTTGTGTTCTGATGGTCTGTGCTTCTGAAAACACTAGAAACCAGGAGCTTTGGGTGGGACGTTTATCCTTAGTCATTAGGTGGAGTTACAGCTCTGACTCATGTCTGCTCGCTCACACTGACCCCACTCTGAGCTCTACTGCACAGGGTTCTGGGCAAATTTGGACAATGCTCAGGGAAGCCCACATGCTTAGGCACAGGGTCCAGGGAAGCAGAGAGTAGGAACTGAAGTAGTTTGCCAGCAAGAAAAGGAAACCAGGGCCGGTCCCGAATAAAGAAGGTGGAGGGGCCCCCGGCTCCTGACCGTGGTCCTCATCAGGCCCCTCCCCGCTGTGCGCTCTCTGGCTGCCCTCTCCAGGGGGCGCCGGCCTCTAGGACACACACTGCTGCAGGACTGCAAGGGCCCTCTGGAGAGGCGGCTAGGGGCACCCAGCGATGCCTGAAGTATTCAGACGGCAGTAAGGCTTGGTCCACATAGAAGAGGAACCCGTGAGTGGAGGCCCTGGAAAGACTGACTTTGTCCTCCTATTCATTCACACCTCTGGTCAACCCCTTTCCCGCCTCCAGGTCTTGCTTACATGTCACCTTCTAGATAGGCCTGTGGGAACCCCTCTATTTGGACATGTGACTTGCACCCCCCACATGTTGATCCCTGTTTCTGGATTGGATTCATCACCCAAACCATACAGTAAAGTGGCAGCTTAGTGCAGGGAGTCCCCGTCTGCCCTCCACCCAGCTTCCCCTCCTGGCCACACCCCAGGGAGCAACGACACAGGAGTGCTAGCGCCTGGGAATTGAATCTGGTCTCCTCCGAACCCCCAGCCACAGACTTGTGGATGTCACCAGTGCTCCCACTGATGTCCTCTCTCTCTCTTTTGCAGGATTCCATCCTGGATCCCACGTCACATTTACCTGTTGTGTCTCCCTGGTCCCCTCCAGGCTGCAGCACGACTTTATCTGTCATGACTTTGACATTTGTGAAGAGCACTCTTGAATTGTTTCTGTAGAATGTTCCCCAGTTTGGGTTTTTCTGCTATCTTCTTAGGGTTAACGTGTATTGATTTTAGTTACTGTCGACTGGGGGTCTGTCCCAGGGCCTCCCATCAAAGGCTTAGTCAGCCTCCTCTTCTGGGGGCTCAGACTCCCCTGTCCAAGACTGCTCACTGTAGCAAGAGGACTGGACAAGGCCACAGTGTCCTTCAGAGCAAGTGTCCTTGCCCATCGGGTTCACCGACGTGCCCCGGGGGCCGCTAGAGTGCCTGGCACTTGTGCTCAGTGTTTGCCGAGCGAACTGATCAGGTGGAACACTGCCCAGCTTTAGCAGAGCATCTGAGCTGAAGTGGGAGAGACCCAGAGCAGCGCGGTAGTGGCTGGGCCTTGGCGGCTGGCTGGGCTGGCTGGGCCCCGAAGCCTCTTGCATTCAGATTCTGTGATTTGAGAATATCCCCGACGGTGGTATAGGAATCCAAACTCATGAACTCACAGAGGTGTTAGCTGAACATGTCCTTTTGCTGCAGAGCCCTGTGCGGGGCACCTGGGATGCAGCCTCTAAAATGAGGTTACTGCCCTTGTGGACCCAGAGCCCAGGGAAACACATGGGAAGAGCCAGTGGCCACGCTACAGAGAGTTAGTGGTTTAGCATCTGGACTCTAGATCAGTGGTGTCCAAGCTCCAGCCGACTTCACAGTCACCCCAGCGGGCTTGGTCAAATCACAGATTGCTGGGTCTCACTGGCGCGGTTTCTGCTTCACTGGGTCTGGGGGTAGCGCCCAAGAAATCACACATGTCACAAGTTCCCAGGTGACACTGAAGCTGCTGGTACAGTGACCCCACTTTGAGAACCACTTCTCTAGATGTTCAGAGGGGCAACAGGCCACTCCCAATTAGCGAAAGCCAGGAAGACTTCACGAAGGAAAAGGTCAGGCTGAGTGGGATAGGATTTCCCCAGGTTGGGGTGGGTGCCCGGCTGTCTCGAGGCTGCCACCTGCAATCTGTGGGTGCCTTTTGCCTGCCTTTGCCACGTTAGCCTCTGGCCTCACTGTGGCCGTGTCCAGTCCTCTTGCCACAGTGAGCAGTCTTGGCCAGGGGACTCTGAGCCCCCGGAAGAGGAGGCTGACTAAGCCTTTGATGGGAGTTGACCTTGGCCGGCTTGGATGCAGTCCCTCTGAGGCCTGGATGTGTCCGTACTGCACAGGCTGTCCGAATGTGTTTATTTGCCTGGGCCTTGCTCCCTGCCTCCTGGCACTCTCTGAGGTGTTGCTGTTGGGCTCCGTGGCTCTATTTCTGTTTTCCCGTCTGGCACCAGCTCAGCGGGGGCAGATGAGGTGTGTGGCCACCCTTGCTTTCTTCCTGCTCCATGTTCTTCTTGAGGCCAGCACTTGGTCGAGTAGAGCATTTGAGTCCCACTAGAGTATCTGCCGTGGAGCAGATGGGTTCTTTTCAGGAGAGGGACGTTCTGTGATGGTAGGAGAAATGCTGGGAGATAAATAATTGAATTATGTTTGGACTTAACACACAACAGTGGTAGGAATATTTACACACATGCTTGTGTGGCTTAAACTTCCAGATTCATTTAGCAGTTTTTATTCCTTTAAGTGGCATTCAAAAACTGGTGTTAGAGGTGGAGGCATCGGAAGCTGGGGAGAGGCCGTGGATTGCTTGTGTAGTTGGAAGACTCCGGGCAGGAAGGCAGCGTGTCATCCACATCACACAATGTTGGAACAAGAGGGACATCGGTGAGCTTCTGGTTCAACCCCTTCATTTTAACTGAGACCTTCAAAGGCTAAGTGACTTACTTGCTCTGCTCAAATGTTACCTCCTCGACTATCCCAGGCCACACCAAATTGCTCTCTCTTTCCCTTGTGTTCCAAAGTTGTTTTATTTGTAACACCTCTCTTGTTTTTTTTTTTTTTTTTTTTTTAAGATTTTATTTATTTGACAGAGAGAGACACAGCGAGAGAGGGAACACAAGCAGGGGGAGTGGGAGAGGGAGAAGCAGGCTTCCCGCCGAGCAGGGAGCCCGATGTGG
Source organism: Halichoerus grypus (assembly GCF_964656455.1). Classification (NCBI taxonomy): domain Eukaryota; kingdom Metazoa; phylum Chordata; class Mammalia; order Carnivora; family Phocidae; genus Halichoerus; species Halichoerus grypus. Next base: position 48,682,416 of record NC_135718.1, read on the forward strand.
GGCTCGATCCCAGGACCCTGGGATCATGACCTGAGCCGAAGGCAGACGCTTAACGACTGAGCCACCCAGGCGCCCCTCACCTCTCTTGTTTTAAGTAGCCATGTATGGGTTTGTCATTCATGGTCATTCATGACCTTCCTTATTTTGGCCACTATCGGTCTGTCTTTCACTTCTCCAGTGCAACCTGTTGTTGCATCCAGAATCTTCTGCGTGATGTCCCCTACATATTTATTGCACTTTTGCTGGGACCCTGTGCCCCACCCCGACCTTTACTCTTCCTGCTTCTCTGCTGTCTGCCCTTGCAGGTCCCCCTTGGGTCTGACCTTGCTGGAGTCTTTGGACCTTGGCCAACATGAGTGACTGCCTGTTTTGCCACTCAGGGCAGTGTTTTTGTTGTTATTTTTTTAATCCCCAGGGACACTTTTTAAAAAACCCAGCATCCTAGACCCCAGAACCATGGAAGTAGAATGTCCAAAGGTGGGGCCAGGTCTCTCTCTCTTTTATTTTTTAACAAACTCATGTGGTTATGATTTTGACCACAGTTTGAGGAACATTAAGTAGAAACAGGGTGCTTTGCAGCAGTATTTATCTTTTTATGAGACTCTTATCTCTTCAGATAAATTGGAAACATCTTGAAGGCAGAGCTGGGTCTCTTTTTTTCTGAGTAGCACACACATATATAAGATTAAGTCTGTGAGAGGCTTTGTGGGTGAGATTATCTCCGCATCAGGCCCGCATTTGGGACACGCTCAGGAAACGTTTGCTTGTGGATCGCTACAAGATACACAAGTGCTTGGGAAAGCAAACCAGGATCTGTGAAGCAGGGGATTATTACTGAGAGCAGGTCCAATGTGTGCCTTTGACTGATTCTGCTAACGATGTCCTCAGAGCTGTGGCCACAGAAAGTCACCCTCCGAGAGACGCTCACCACACGGATTTCCTGCGCTTCTCCGGGGCTCTTTTCTTTACTCTCCTCTCCCTGGGCTCATGCAAAAAGGCTCCTTTTTTCCCTTCCCCTTTGGCGGATCCCAGTCACGCCAGGCCGTAGAAGTGCATGCTGCCGGGAAGAAGTTTGTTTGGACACTTAAGAATGTAGAAGAGGTTTAGCTTGTATAATGAGTTTTGCTTTCCCATTTAGCATGCTTGGAGAGAAGTGCAAATGTTTTATCTCTGCCTGGCGAGTTTCACTGCCTGTTTACACAAGCCTGTACTCTGCGCTCTCAGAAAGTGCTCCTTGCCTTCTTCAGGGTGTGCTGCTGTTGCCTCGGGGTTGTCTTCAAGGAGACACAGTGCTCAGGCCTTGTGTCTTTTATCCCATTAAGGTGGCAGGAGCGTTATCTTTCCGAAGAAATCATTTCAAGGGGTGCTTTGTTTAGAACCATTGTGCCAGGTTATTTGGAACTTAGGATGCTGTCATTTTATGGAGCAGGGGGAAGAGAGCAGTGCATAGACCACCCATCGAGGTTTTAAGCCTGGGTTCTGGTCAGAGCACTTTAACTGGAGTCGAAAATTCTTAGTCTGTAATGGAAAGAGATGAAACAAACAATAAAAAGAGATAACATAGAAATAGAGGTAGGAGTCACTAGTGAGGGCTGATTTAGGAAAATGATACTTCCTTAGAAATTTACAGCCACAGGAGCATATATGGGAACCTTGGCTTTGGCAAATACGTGCTCCAATGGCCTGTGGATAAAAACTTCTTTCTCCTGTTGTTTCATTACCAGCATGTTGTATGTGGGGGAAAAAATTGTAAGTTCTAGAACTTACACCCCCCCCCCATGATTTCACTCCATTAATATTAGGCTTAATTCTTCCAATTTATTATATGAGAGGCTTATTGCTTAATTTAAAAATGGAATGGATTCTTAGCTTTTTAATAAACAATAACATCACTATCTACTGATAAGGGCTCTAATCATTTAATTCATGACTGCCCTTCTGTTTGTTCATGAAATGGAACAAAAACTGTTACCTACCCCAAACAGGACTTGTCGGCCATGAATGTGGACCATGGAGGGTGGCCCACACAGGATCCAGAGCATGTTTCCTATAGAGCACGAGCAGAGGTTGTCAAAGGCTGTCAGATATGAGACAGTGAGTCTGTGTCTAAATGTGAGAATCCGTTTCCCTCCACGGTCCCCAGAGCCAGGAGCGTGGACGGGAGTAGCTCAGTAGAATGACTGACCGTGTGATCCAGTCTTACAAATGGAGACAGGTCTGGCAAAGTCTCTCCAGTGATGCGAGAAACCAACTGGTTTCAGATTCAGAAGTGGAGGGTGTTACGTACAATGTTGGATAAAAATTGGGGCCCTTAACTCTATAGAGGGGATAGAAAGTGTGTGTTGATAAACACATTGTTTGATTTGGCCAGCCAATTTCATTGTGATATAAAGTGTGGTTGGTCAAATTGACTTCTATTTTTGATAAAAATGAGGTTCCAGAAGGCCATTCTGGCTTATGCGCTTATGAGAAAGAGGTTTCAGAGAGGAATGTTGGTGTGTTCCCCCACAGAAATAGCACGGCTGTAATCATTCTGTCACTGGAGGCTTGGCACCGAAGAACGAAAACATGAGTGAACTCAATCTTATCCGTAAGGAGCTTTGCAGACTGATGGGGGCACATAGTGCCCCTGCACGAAAGGGGGTCATTAATGGTGGTGAGGACCTGCATTCTTGATTGCCAAAGAAATCCAAACACAGGGCAGGAAAGCCATTCACCTGGAGACTCATGAAACATGTCAGCCTACTTACAGAGGTGGCACCTGAGCTCATCCCTGAAGAATATATATTTTATAAACAAACAGCGATGGAAGAGGTCAAGGGAACAGAGAAAGGTGACAAGGTACAGAGCATGCTCACGGCAGGTTAAGGAATCTTTCTTGAGAGCCTTCTCTGTGCATGGAGTTCCCATTTGGTGAGGGGAGTCAGGCAAGAGCTTGGTACAAAACGAAGCTTATCTTTACTCATTACAGGAATTGTTGAGTCTAATAAATGTCTTTCATTGTAGTGATTCATTTAATCATGACAGCAACTCGATGAAGTAAGAACCACAATGGTTTTCAAGTTAGAGAAGAGGAAACCGAGATGTTTGCAGTTAAGTGACTTGCTTAAGTTCACGCAGCTAGCATGTCGTGACGTGGAGATTCCCACCTGCTCATCCGACCGTGGAGCTTGTGGTCTTCGCTGAGGCACCTCAGGCTGCCATTTCTCACCCTGAGCGGCAGTGACTCATTTCTCTGCCCACCTCCCCCAGCAGTGTGAGCCGCTTGGGAGCAGGGACGCATTTCACCCCTCATCCCGGTCATGCAGCAAATTGTTGGCATGTGGTCTGAGCTCAGGGAGGGTATGCTGAGTACCAGAGATTTGCTCTGGGGACTCGAAGGAGGGAGCGATCCCATCTTCTGGGTTTTGAAGGACAGTTTAGAGAAGGTAAGGGAGGGCATTTCAGGGTGAGGGAAGAACATGAGCAACGTGTCGGAGTGGGTAAGTGGGAGGAGTGGGCAGGGGAAGAAGGGTGTGGTGTTCCTTGGGCGGGAGTGTGGGTGCATCTAGGGAGCTGGAGGTGACTTGGGAAGGGGGGGTGCAGGGCGTGAGTTCTGGTGAGTGCTGGCTCCTCTGCGGAACTTCTTAGGATCTGAAGGATTGGGTTGGACCCCTGGCCTCTGAGGGGATATCAGATGACCAGGCTCCCCCAGCTCACCCTTTGGTGTCTGTATCAGAAACAGAGTGTGGGACTGAACACACCATAGCCTGGATTCCAGGGAGCATTTCCTTGGTTAAAAACATGTATTGAGCAACTTAAATGTACCACATTCTGTGGCTAGAGAGACACATAAACGTTGCTCATGAGCTAATGCTCTTATCTGTATGTTGGGCTGTTGGTGCTTGTTGCCAAGGAAGACTGGGTGGGTGGCAGGGATGAAGGCCTGGCCTGAGGGAGTCAGGGCTTAGCAAAGAGCCAGCACTGTGGTCTGACAGTTTCTCTGGCCCCGAGCTGCTGCCTGGCAGGGTACCCAAGTCCTGCTCTCCAGGTTTTGGGAACTGAACTAAGCAACTGAAGAAATCAACAAATCACCAGGTCAGGTCCTTGATAAAGTGTGATAAAGCATGACATATGAAGGAGGAAACAGAGGTTAATCATCCTACTTCTACCTTAGCCCCCTGAAATTGTGTCTTTTATGAATGAGATTTTACTTTTCAGAAATGGAAGATTCCTTTTGAATGAATATCGGGCTATTCCTCCTTAGTATCTCCTGCCTGGGCTTGGTCAGGGCTGGGGGTTGGAGATCAAGCCTTTAGGAGGTAAGGTTGGACATGCTGGTCTTTCCTTCTGAGCCAGCACTGAGGCTGAGCGTGGAAAGTGGGTGACATGAATGGGCTGTCTGGGAGAGAGTCCCAAAGCCATAAGGAGTCAACACCCTTCTCCTTTCTTCTGCCACAAAACCAAGGATGTTACCCCAAACCCAGGACAAATTTTGACCCTGCTCTGCCTGTGTGGAGAGTTAGGTCATTGATCAGAGAAGGATGGACCAATTCCCCTCAAGGATGGACTTTTTGTTATGAAGCTGATTATCATATTACTCTGACTTCAGATCTCAGAAAATTATAGCAACATAGACTCCAAAGGCTACACGTTTTATTTTTATTTATTTATTTATTTATTTAAAGATTTTTATTTATTTGACAGAGAGAGACACAGCAAGAGAGGGAACACAAGCAGGGGGAGTGGGAGAGGGAGAAGCAGGCTTCCCGCTGAGCAGCGAGCCCGATGCGGGGCTCGATCCCAGGACCCTGGGATCACGACCTGAGCCGAAGGCAGACGCTTAATGACTGAGCCACCCAGGTGCCCTAGGCTACACGTTTTATAATCATTTCTTCTTGGGATTAGACTCTCCAGGTGTTGGACCAGCCCCCGCAGATACCGCCTTTGGAACTGGTGTCCCTGTGTGAGAAATGATACCCACCCAGGCTCTGTCGAGTTCGTGTTTGCCAGAACCTGGATTCCAGGGGCCATTTGTGTCCTCATCCATCTTTCTGTGAAACTGGGCCAGTGATACATTGATGTGATTTCTGATGATCTTCAGCTGCTCACAGTGGAATCAGCTATGGTCAGGCCAGGGTGGGGCTGACCAGGAAGAAGCCCAACCTGGGAGTCCAGGGAGCAGAAGCAAAGGGTCAGGACCCAGGAGGAGTGGGCAAAACCACGAGGGCCAGGCTCCAAGGGGTCAGAGGTCGGCAAGAGCAGCCCCACTTATGAGTTTGGCACAGAGGTGTCCATTAGCCATGACCATTAGTCCCGGCCCCGTGAGCAACATCTGTAGCCAGAGGAAGGTTGGAGGCCCACAGTGCTGCTGACTGAAGCAGGAGGGGATGGAGGTGCTGGAATTACCTCACCTGGCCAGAGTCAGCTTTGCCCTGCAAACTGGCAGCTGGGGCTGGTGGCTGGTTATGGGTGCAGACAAATCACACAGGAAGTGGGGCTTCCCTGTCTGGCTGCCTGCCCTACGCTTTGGGACCATGCCCATAACTAAGCAGTCACATGTCCCTTAAATAAGGCAGTTGAAAGTTTCATCAGGAAGCTAATATGGAACCAAACACCTGGGTGTCTGCCAAGGCCTCAACTGCTTAGGTCAAGAAGGCCCCCAGAGGGGCATGGCTCTGTGGCCTGCCCTTTTGAGTGTTTTGCTGGGGACAGGCGCTTCCTTGCAGTTGGTCAAGAGAGGGCAATCCCAATGGCTCATCTTAGAGATTCCAGAGGGGAGAGATTTAGGGTAGGGGCTGCTTCCTGCTGAGTGAGCATGTCGTCACATTCCTAAATTCCAGCTGGAAGATGATGTTATTAATACAAATTGCGGGGCGCCTGGGTGGCTCAGTTGGTTAAACGACTGCCTTCAGCTCAGGTCATGATCCTGGAGTCCCAGGATCGAGTCCCGCATCGGGCTCCCTGCTCAGCAGGGAGTCTGCTTCTCCCTCTGATCCTCTTCCCTCTCATGCTCTCTGTCTCTCATTCTTTCTCTCTCAAATAAATAAATAAAATCTTAAAAAAAAAAAAAAAAACAAATTGCTAGCAATTGGTAAACTCTTATTCCACACATATTAACATGTTTATGCCTCATAGCAACCCTGGGTAGCAATAACCCATTGTTATTTCCGGTTTACAGAGGAAGACGTTGAGGTGAAGGAGGTTAAGTGACTTGCCAAAGCTAATTAGCCAGTGAGTGCAGGTCCAGGGATTCAACCCCAGGCTCACTAGCTCAACATCAGTGATGGCATCGGTGACTTGGGGATGGACTCTGCCCTTGCCCGGGTGGGGCTGGGCTGACATACATTTGATCTTGCTGGGGAAATTGCCAATCTTCTCAACCCTTGGAAAGTTTGAGAAATAGCACCTCAAAGCTGTATCCCAAGGGCATGTCTCCTCATTTGCTGAATTTTTAAAGAGAGGTTTTACTTTCTTTTTTACAGCAGGCTTTCTTGCCCAGTTATGGGAAACTGATAATCGCCTGCCTTTGTCCTGGCTATCTTCCACCTCTCCTAAAACTCAGCTGCTCCTTGAAGTCTTCCTTTGACTGTCAAGGGGACCATGCATCTGTAGTCAGAGCCAGATGGTAGGGCTGGACCACGCAATGCAGGGTGGCCCTTCCAAGGCCAGCCCCCATGCAGCCCCGTCATCAGCCCAAGGCTGCTGTGAAGTAGATAGGGACGCCATGTGTTCCCCAAGGAGAGAGAGGGTGGTAGGAGAAGGGGAATTGTGGTCAGCGGCTGATTGGCCCAGGCCACCCAGTCTTTGTCCTGCCTAGAGAGAAGTCCAAACTTGGGTGTCACACAAATCCTGGTGTCTGGCCTGGCTTTGCCTTTAGGAGCGTGGAGTCTAAGAGGCCCTTCACGAATGTAATTTCTAACCATGTCATGGTTGGGTGGGCCGGTGCTAGAGTCTAACGGCCTGGGCTCACTAGTGAGCCATGTGACTGAGGCCACACTCAGCAGGATGGGCTACCTGACTTGCGGGGGCCAGTGCCAAGTGAAAATTTGAGGTCCCTTGTTGAAAAATTGCTAAGAAGTTGTGGTGTATCTATACAATGGAATATTACTCAGCCATCAAAAAGAGTGAAATCTTGCTATTTGCAACAACGTGAGTGGAACTAGAGGGTGTTATGCTAAGCGAAGTAAGTCAGCCAGAGAAAGATAAATACCATATGATCTCACTCATATGTGGAATTTAAGGAACAAAACAGATGAACAGAGGGGAAGGGGAGGAAAAATAAGACAAAAACAGAGAGGGAGACAAAACATAAGAGACTCTTAACTCTAGGAAACAAACTGAGGGGTGCTGGAGGGAGGGAGGTGGGGGGATGGGGTAACTGGATGATGAACATTAAGGAGGGCACGGGATGTAATGAGACTGGGTGTTATATACCACTGATGAATCATTGACCTCTACCTCTGAAACTAATACACTGTATGTTAATTAATTGAACTTAAATAATAAGAAAAATTACTGAGGATTTTAAGATAGTGACAGCAGAGCATTAGGCCAAGCCTGGGGACCTGTGGGCCTGCTCAGTTTGTATGTCAAGCCTCAGGTTCCTCATCTGTGATGTGGAGATAATAAATAGTAGTATATCCCGCAGGGACTTGTCGTGAGGTTAAAGCATTAGGCCACATGATAAGGGCTTGATAAAGTTAGCTTCAATAAGTGCCATGTCAGAAATTGACAGCCTCATCTTGGGCCATGGGCAAAGGACTGTGGGGGGCAGCAGGACCCTCAAGTAATGGCTCAGCTGAAGGAACACTTTGGGCTTTGTTCTCTGCTCTCACCTGCTTGTGATTCGGGACTTTCACCTTTGCCAAGCACAGAAGCCTCCTTGGAGGGAGCGGGGAGGCTTCTCACATGTGCGCAGGCCATGCCCTACGTTCCGCAAGCTGTGGGCTGGAGGGCGGCCAGGAGAAACGGATGCTGTTTTTTTGCTGCGTTCATTTTTAATTTGCTGAAAGAAGTCAATTCCTGACATCACAGAATTTCCCTCCAAAGATTTTACTATGCCTCTCTGAAAAATAAGGGCATTTTCTTTGTTTTTTTAAAGATTTATTTAATTTTATTTATTTATTTAAAGATTTTATTTATTTATTTGACAGAGAGAGATAGCGAGAGAAGGAACACAAGCAGGGGGAGTGGGAGAGGGAGAAGCAGGCTCTCTGCTGAGCAGGGAGCCCGATGCGGGACTCGATCCCAGGACCCTGGGATCATGACCTGAGCTGAAGGCAGACGCTTAACGACTGAGCCACCCAGGCGCCCCTATTTATTTATTTTAGAGAGAGAGAGAAAGAGAGAGGGAGGGAAAGAGAGAGTGTAAGTGGGGTGAGGGAGAGGAGAAGGGAGAGAGAGAAAATCCCAAGCAAACTCCCCGCTGAGGGTGGAACCTGACGTGGGGATCGATCCTACCACCCTGATCACAACGTGAGCCGAAACCAAGAGTTAGACACCCAACCGACTGAGCCACCCAGACGCCCCAAGGGCATTTGCTTATATACACATAGTGACATTATTATAGACATCGAAGGTTTTTTTTTTTTTTTCCCTCTTTAAAAACAGCATTTTATGGAAAGTTTAGCTAGGTATTTGTGGGGAGGTAAAGTGATTAGTATAGATTTGCTTTGCTAGGATTAAGGGCTGTTATCCAGATTCAGACTCTCCTTGCTTGTTTACATTTAATTGCAATTCATAGAGGTAGTGGCTCATAATTTTGGTAAGAAAGATCTGGGGACACCTGCTTCATTGCCCCAGTGGATGAGAATGAAAACCACTTCCCAGGAGGAGACTCTGTGTCTAATTTTCTCTCCTGGGTCCTTCTCTCTCTTTCACCTAACCCATACCAGGGGCCTCCTAAAGGGTCTCCTGGCCTTTAGAAAAACACCCCCATTGGCCCATCCTCCATGAACCACAAGAGAGGTTGATGATGTCACCTGGACCTTGAGAATGTCACCTAGACTTGTCATTCACTTAATTAAAACCTTTCAAAACCTCCCCAATGCCTTCAGCAGAGATCAGCCGGCCACCTCTGTCTGGCCCATGAGCGGAGGATGATTTATACATCTTTCATTGGTTGGAGAAAAAAGAAAGAAGGATATTATTTTTTGACACATGAAAATTATGAGAAATTCAAATTTCAATGTCTGTAAATAAAGTTTTATTGGAACATAGCCACGTGCATTCATTTTCATATTTTCTGTGGCTGCTTTCATGTAACAATGGCGGCTGAGCAGTTGCACAGATTGTTACAGAAAAGTTTGCTGATACCCAAGCTGTAGGATAAAATTCATGCTATTTGGCGTGGCGTCTAAGGCTTCAGTCACTGCCATCTGCCTGCCTCCCCACCCCACCTCACTTCTCTTGTGCTTTATGCTCTTAGAAACTTCCGGCTGCTTCTGTCTCCTGCATGGGCCATTTTCACCTCTGTGCTTTGTTCCTTCTCTTCTCTCCATCCTTTCCCCTTCCTGGGCTAGATGTCACTGACTCATCCCTGCAGAGATCATCTCCTCCAGGAGGCCTTCCAGGCCCACCTCTCTGGTTTAGTGGTTCCCTGCTTGGGGACTCACTGTTTGGATAGGAAAACTAGGGGAAAGCCCAAAGCCTCTGAGAACTTGGGGCCAGATGCTCAGCACAGCAGCCTCTGTGTGGGTAGAAATGGCTCACCCAGTCAGGAGACGTGGATGGAGTGGCTGGTCCACACCATGTACTCTAGAGGTCGAGAAGACAGACTTGGGTTCTGTCCCTTTGGGGCTAGGATTCCACAGGGGGAGATAATGTACCCATTAACACAGAAGTGAGAAAGAGTTTCCAGTCCTCATTAGTGCTCTGGAAGGGGGGTAGGAATGATGGAGGGGTGGGTTGTCTAGATCAGGAGGCCAGGAAGGCCATCGAGGAGGTGACATCTAAGTCCTGAATGAGCAGAGCACTGGCAGCCAGAAGCCCTGGAGTGACAGGGAAGGATGAGCTCTCTTCTAAAACTGTCTCTTCCATTCCCTCTTCAGCCTCGAGGAGGTGGCAAGAGGCCATGCAGCTCTTCTCCCCAGGCCCACAGTGCAGTGGCCTGAGAAGTCACAGCAAGCTCCCTGGTGGGTGGGCAGCACCTTCCCTAGGCCCTTGTCTAGAGATTCCTGGCATCTACCCCAACCCCAGGACATCCCCAGCAGCCACCTGTTGAGTTCTGGGAAATGTTTGGGAGGGACTTTAGCAATGGACCCATCTGGCCTCTTCATTTCAAGAGGTGAAACTGAAAGCCAGAGAAGTAGAGTCCCTTGGCTGCTGGGCTGATCAGAGGCAGAGCCAGGACCAGACTCCTGATTCCTTGAACGTCAGAGAAAGGGATCACTCCTCTTCTTTTCGCTTGATTAGGGGATACTAGGAGAAATCAGCCCCCAGAACTGAGCTAAGGCCACTAGAGGCCATTGGGAAACCCTTGGATCAAGGCACCATCCAAGAGAAAGGCCGACTAGCTGGCACTCCTGTGCACCAGCACTGCTCTTTGCTGGAGGTCCGGAGGCACTGAGCGAGGCTCTTGCCTCTAATCCCACTGGTTTAATTTAGCTGCAGTCCTGGGGGAGGCTGTGCTAATTATAGCCAGTTGGCCATGCTGGGAGCTATAAATAGGGTGGGAGGCACCTGTTTGGTCATTAGTAGGCATTTATCAAGGCACCTACAGAGGATTCAGTGATGGAGCTGGGCATGGTGTGGGCACAGACAGCACCTAGAAGCCTTGAACAGTGCTCTGAACTGATAGTATAGTCAGAGGGAGCCAGTGTGAACAGTGGAGTCGGGGATCGAGAGCATGACTTGGGAACAAGGCTGTCAGAGCTCAAAATCCTGGCTTTTCACAACTGTGAGCCCCTGGGAAAGTTGCTAGAACTCTCTTCCTTCAGTTTCTCATCTGTAAAGTGGAGGACTTACTCTCTGCCTAATAAGGATGTTGTAAGATTAAAGAGATACATGCACATACATATACTCATTTGATAGATATGTTTATGTATTATAATGATATAATGACATATTCTGTTTTATAATTATATATAAGTAATTTATGTATATATTATTTAAAATAGCCTAGTATCTTGAGTCAAATGAAATTGTTATTTATTACTGCATGGGGACAGCTCCGGAAGCAACCTACCCTTGAGTGACCGTCTTGCACGGAAACCTTGATCTTGGAAGAATGCTGCATCTAGGCACCTCCCAGCCTCCGATTCGATAGTACGGCGTGGCAGTGAGGAGTGTAGCTTTTTCAACCTGGAGTTCAGTTTTAGCTCTCTCACTCCCTGTCAGGCATATTACTTCCCATCTTGTCTCCGTTCTTCATCTGTAAAATGGGACACCACAGTAATGAGCATTTCTTGGGGTTTTGGTAGGATTAAAGAGGTAACCCACTGTAGAGCACAGTGCCTAGCAGCCAGTAGCTGTGAGACCACGTAAGTATTGTTAACGCTCTTCTCATCTACCTTTGGCAGCACCTCCAGGCTGAGGTTGCTCTCCTCCCTGGAGAACGGGGCTGGTACCCCAGAGGGCAGAGGGCTGGTCCTGAGATGCCCTGGCCTGAAGATGGATGGTCGGGGCTTCTTCCATCGCAGTCCTCTTGTTCCAGCTCTCAGTGTCCCTTCTCTGGAGCCCCCATGGCACCCCTCTTACAGGGATGCTGTTTCTTCCGGTGTCTCTGCCCTTGTGTCCCCAGACTCAGCATGTGGTGGGCACCCAGGAAGCACACCCCTGGTGGAGAGCTGTGTTTGCCCTGACAGAAGAAGAAGAGATAAAGGGACGGGCGGGAATTGTTGGAATTGTGTGGAGAGAGGCCAAGGCGTGGAGGGAGGGACGAGATACCTAGGAGGTCTCCTGGGAGAGAAGCCCATTCGCCTTATCCTGTGCCACAGAGTGAGAACATCAGAGTGGAAGTGTCAGGGAGACAAATCCCTGTTAGGGAAGGGGCGAGTTCCCCGGCCCTACACCTGCCTGAAGTGAGAAGCATGGGAAGAACGTAGCCCTGGGTGGTAGGCACACCAGTCTGGGCTTGCCGCTCCAAGCACGGTTAGAGGACCAGCAGCTTGGGTCCCTCCCCAGACCTGCTGAGCCTGGATCTGAAGTTCAGCCTGGTTCACAGGTGCGCATGTGGAAGTCTGAGGGGCTCGGCTTTAGACCGGTGCTTCTTAAGCGAGGAGTCCGTCTTCCCAGCCAACAGCTGAGAAAACTGAGGCTCTTATGTGGGCCTTGAGTCCTGGTCCTCACAGTTCTGCTGCTCTCTGGACCACCAGGGAAGCACTGATTCTTTCCTTGGAGCAGCATCAGCCTGGAAGCTTGTTAGAAATGCCAGTTCTCCGGCTGCACTCTGAAGCCAGTGAATCAGACCCCCCTGGGGGTAGGGGGGTCCAGTTGGCTCTGCAGCACTGGTGAGATTGATAACCAGGACTGGGAGCACTGGCCCGCAGCCCCGGCTGCGCGGTGGAATCCCTTGGGAAGATAAACAAAGGAAATACTTGGGTCAGTGGCAGGGACACTGGGCAAGCCACGAGCTCCCCGGGTGGTTCGAATGAATGTGCAGACAGCATTGCGGACCAGTGCTTTATAGGCCCATGCGATAATAAGCCTCAGTTTTCTCAGCTGTTAACTGGGGACAGTTGGGTAGAATAACCCCAGGTTGTATGCCTCAGGGAGCCTTTCACTGTGCTCCCTGGGGCCTGGAAAAGCGCCTAGGAAGGCAGGCTTCCATGTGTCAGGAAAGGTGCTGCTGAGATTCCCGTGCGGGTGGAAGCGGGATTGGATACCCGTAACGGGCTGAGGGGTGGAATTATAATGTGGCCGTTTGCGGATCCAAGTACTAAGTGCTGTAAAGTCGATACCCTGCTTGCTGCAATAGCTGTATTCTGTACAAGGCACTCACTAGCTCCGCGAGAGCCCAGTTCAGGAATTCTCCTCGCCCTCCTGCCGCCCCCTGCCGCCCCCTGACGCCACCTTCTGTGGGAGCCCCCCTGTAGTGGGGCCCTTTGCTCTGTGTTGGGGACACAGTGAAGTCTGCAGCATCCCAGGCTCCCTTGCGTTAGAGTGGGGGTTGTTGGGAGCCTGGCCCCCTCGCCCTGAACACTGGTGGTGGCAAGAATGAAGTTTAGAGAAATATTTACCCAGAGTAATCCCTCTGCTGTGCCACTGCCCGTCTCCCAGGAGGCTGGGTAACAAACACAGAATTCTGGTCATAATTTATTGAGGGGATGAGCTGAGCCTTCCAAGGGCTAAGACGAGGCAGGAGAAAGGTGGTGGTTACGGTCTCCAGACCCAGGCTCTGCAGCGGCCGGGGTCGAGGGCCTCCGAAAATAGCCATTGGCTCCAACCACCGGGTGAAGCTGTATGTGCATTATAAATGCTGGACTCAAAAGCATCATGAAACATCAGATGTGGAAAGTAATCCTAATTTAATCTTACAAACGAAATTATATGGCTCTTACCAAGTGCCCGAGGGACTATGTTTAGTATTAACTCATGGAATCCTCTCGACCATTATTTCTCCCGTTGTACATGAGCAGTTGCTCTTGGGGGGTCTGCGATGGTCAACCTCTGCATTTCACAAATGGGAAAACTGAGGCCCAGAGATTAGGTATGTGCCCAAGGGGTCATAGTAAGCAGCAGAGACAAAATAAGAAGTCAAGTCCTAGTCTTTAAAGCACATCTTGAAAAACAAAGGGTTTAGCAAAACCTCTTCTTGATTTTCAGTCTGGGGTGACTTTAATACAGAGTTGCCTGTATTATGTGATACCAGAAGAAATAATTCACAGGATATTTGTTCAGAAAGATTCACAAGAAATTCTTTTTAAAAAAAATTAAATTCAATTAATACATATAATGTATTATTGATTTCAGACGTAGAGGTCAGTGATTCATCAGTCTTATATAATACCCAGTGCTCATTACATCACATGCCCTCCTTAATGCTCGTCATCCAGTTACCCCAGCCCCCCACCTCCCTCCCCTCCAGGCACCCTCAGTTTGTTTCCTGAGATTAAGAGTCTCTTATGGTTTGTCTCCCCCTCTGATTTCGTCTTGCTTTACTTTTTCCTCTCTTCCCCTATGGTCCTCTGTTTTGTGTCTTAAATTCCACATATCAGCAAGATCATATGATAATTGTCTTTCTCTGATTGACTTATTTCGCTTAGCATAATACCCTCTAGTTCCGTCTACGTTGTTGCAAATGGCAAGATTTCTTTTTTTTTTTTTGATGGCTGAGTAATATTCCATTGCCTAAATATACCATGTCTTCTTTATCCATTCATCTGTCAATGGATATCTGGGCTTTTTCCATAGTTTGACTATTGTGGACATTGCTGCTATAAACATTGGGGTGCAGGTGCCCCTTCAGATCACTGCATTTGTATCTTTGGAGTAAATACCCAGTAGTGCAATTGCTGGCTTGTAGGGTAGCTCTCTTTTCAACTTTTTGAGGAACCGCCATACTGTTTTCCAGAGTGGCTGCGCCAGCTTGCATTTCCACCAACAGTGTAGGAGGGTGCTTCTTTCTTGGCATTCTTGCCAACATCTGGCATTTCCTGACATGTTAATTTTAGCCATTCTGACTGGTGTGAGGTGGTAGCTCATTGTGGTTTTGATTTGTATTTCCCTGATGCCGAGTGATGTAGAGCATTTTTTCATGTGTCTGTTGGCCATTTGGATGTCTTCTTTGGAGAAATGTCTGTTCATGTCTTCTGCCCATTTCTTGCTTGGATTAGTTGTTCTTTGGGTGTTGAGTTTGACAAGTTCTTTGGGTGTTGATTTTGGATACTAGCCCTTTATCTGATATGTCATTTGCAAATATCTTCTCCCATTCTGTCGGTTGCCTTTTGGTTTTGTTGACTGTTTCTTTGTTGTGCAAAAGCTTTTTATCTTGATGAAATCCCAGTAGTTCATTTTTGCCTTTCACAAGAAATTCCTTAGCAAGTAAATTTGAAAATTTTTAGACCATGTCCCATAGGAAGAAATACATTGGACATTGTGTATGTATGTGTATATATATATCTGTGTATTATATATGTATGCCCATATGTATACATATATATATAATGTACTAGATTACACATATGTGTATCTATGTATATATCTCTATATCTGTCTACCTACATACATATATCTCACAGAATAAAAATTCATGAAACAGTTCTTACCACATGGGCCAACTTGATGTATTGGATTTATTCTACTCTATTTATTTTATTTAAAAAATATTGCTCATACTCCATTAAGTAAATTTCATGATCAACCAGTGGGCTAATTCCTGCCATTTGCAAATTACTGGTGAGATCTGGCTCCTCACACTGTATGAGAGGAAGCCACAGCTTTGCTTCACATTGCACAGCACTTTGTCACAGATCTGAGACTAGAATCCAACTGTACTGATTGCCACCATCTACCCGGCCTGAGCCTGACCATTGTACCTGAGACTTTGCTAGAGACAATTTGGGGCCATTTCCTGACATGCTCTGTGGGTTTATGCCTGTAAACCCGTGGCTTCCAGGCCTGGCTAGGCTCAGGCTCTCTCTGGCCATCACCCATCTCAATGCATTGCTCCTTTTCCTGGTCACTGTCCTTTTCTTCCTCTTCTGAGAACGAGAGCATGGATTTTGCTGAGTCCCAAGGAGTTTTGGGCTGGGGATTTAAGTGTGAGAGATTTTGACAGAGAACCCATTGATCTGGCTGCACAACTCCTTGTTTACAATTCCCAAATCCCTAAAGCTCTGAAAACCTTCACTTTTCAGAGTGAAGCCCCCCCCCCCCCCATAAAGGCTGTTAATGGTCTTTATTCATCCAGCTTAGTCTGGAGAGTTCTGTGTGTCCCTGTAGAAACTGTAGTGTGTGTGACAGTGATTTGTGGCCCAAATCCCAAAGATTCACCTGATTAATTTTCTAAAATCTGAAACAGTTGGAATTCTAAAACACATCTGGCTCCGTGGTTTTGAGTAAGGAAGTTTTGGACCTGCAGACATAATTGAAGTGTGTGTGAGCGTGTTATTGATGAATCAGTGAATGCTTTTGAGAGGAAAGAGTGGTAGGTGGAAGAAAGTGGGGAGGGCCAGTTATCCAGGAGGTTGACTGTCAACAGCCTGTGAAAAACCGAGGGTTTTTTTTTTTTTGTGAGGATGATGTGAGCGAAGGCTATGAAATAAACAATGGAATCTCTAGGGGCCTGTACTGATATCAGGTGTTTGGTGTGATCAGATTTCTTTAGAAAACTGAATTATTCTCTAAATGATGCACTTATTTCCAGCTTTAACAAAGGCCAACATCGTGTGTGTGTGTGTGTGTGTGTGTGTGTACATACATGCACACGCTGAGAAGGTGTCACCTTTATTTTGCTGTGCCACAGATGAGGAATAACCAAGCAAAATAAAAAGACAGGAATGTCTCTGCATTCTTTGTAGATTCCTTTCACATCTACTTGGCTCTGTTCTAATATTTCTTCTTTGTTCTCTCTTCTTTATAATAGTTCAGATGCCTTTTAATAGAAACTGCTGACTGCACAGTGAAATGCACTTTTCTTCATTACTATTAGCCTTGTAGGTCATTAAAACCTTGCTGGGCTGCTCCCCTCCCCCCCCATAAAGGCTTCAAAATCTTAAAGTTTTTAAAGCTTCTGCTTTAGAGGGCCCTGGGAATTCTAGGCTCTGGAGATGAGAGGAAGCATATCCAGCTTTCAGTGAAGTACAGAAGACGGCCCAGATCCAGGCCTTCAGAGATTCTTTGATATGTCTAAGAAGAAATCAGGGAGAGGGAGTGTCAGACTTTAAGACAGGATTGAAAACATGGCCTTTATGAAGGCCCAGGAGACCAGACCTTGGGCCCTTGACAGGTGGGAAGTTGGAAATGAGATTCCTGCATAAAGCCAGCCCTTGAGGGGGGGAGGGCTGCATCCTCAGGGAACAGGTGGTCCAACAAACATTTGGGAGGGGGTGGGGGGTGGAGAGGGCAGTGCGAAGGGAGGAGACAAGGGACCTTATCTGTTTCACTTTTGGCATGGTTGAGGGAGGGTGAAACAATGTCTTCTGTGAGAATTTGTCATCATAGATCTGCCTTCATGCAGGTTCAGGTTTGAATTTATACTACCTGTGTGACCCAAGACACCCCAAGCTGTGAAAGTAACCTGATGTTGTTTTGGGTTGATAGCATTCCATAGGGTCTGTCAGAATCAAATGAAAAATTCTCTCTAGAGGGACATACTCATAGTTCAAGCACTGAAAGATTCCTGTAGGTAAAACCCAGCCATTAAAACATGGGCCTTTACCCCCAAATTAGAAAACAGACAAGGAAACAAGTCACCATGAGTGAAAGTCAGCAGGAACAGCAAATAGAAGAATCAGATCCCCAGGGGTTTTATGGATAAGACCAATTGGATATATAATGTATTTCAAATGTTAAAAAAATAAGTTGTTGAAAAAAATGAGCAAGAAACATACTAATTTTAAAAATGTTTGGATATTTGAAGAAAAAGAAATAGACCTTCCAGAAATGAAAAATATAATAACAAATTGAAAATATGGTCTTCAGCATTAGGCATGCACTTTTACAGGTTATTTTTATTAGAAATATAAAGATAGCAATTCTGAATAAGGGTACATCAGAGACAACATTAAAAAAAATCTGCAGTTTTGCAGAGTTGAATGCATTATAATGTATTGGAAAAAACACGTGGGACCCAGGCAGGCTTTCATTTAATGGCTATGTAACCTTGGGTTAATTCTTAAACCTCTTAGATGCAGTTGCCTTTTATGTAATCTGACTGCACAGATTTGCTCTGAAGGCCCTATTTGATAGTTTTTGAAAGGGTCTTGATTTCCCTTTTCCCTTCATTTCTCTTGATTCTGAAAAATACATAGTCTCTCCTATTTCCTTCTCCTTTCGGAAGGGTTCTATAATTTATTAAATTATAATTTAATATATAATTTAATAATTATAATAAATAGTTAATAAATATAATTTAATAATTATAATTTCAGCCACGATGGCTGAAAGGTGGGCTGCTAGCTAGAGGGGCCAGTCTCAGATAGCAAGGCTCTGGCCAGGCCTCCCGTCCTGAGGTGGGAACGGATGGTGGGGTTCTGACTTTGAGTGGGGCCTGAATTTGGTTAATATGGAGACAGAAATGGATCTTTGGTCAGGCTCAGCCTACAAATCCTATTCCCAATTAATCCAATCCCAACCCATGGGAAATCTGAGTTTTGCATTGAGCTTGGACTCTTATTTTGGGCTTGGGCCCAGTCTGTTACATTGTCCTGTAGGCATGGTGCACCCTCTCCTCTTGGTCAGCTCTAACAGAGGACTGGACCTGAGCTCCTGGAACAGTGGGGAGGAGGAGGGGGATGGCAAGTATCTGTAGGGGAGCTCAGAGGCAAAAAAGAGCCTCGCATGTGGATCTCCCTCCCTCCCTCCCGCTTTTCTTCCCCTGACCCCCTCCATTTTCTCCCCACCCATTCTTCTGCTTTGACTTTTGCTCCCTTTTTTCTCTTTCCCTTCTTATCTTTGTATTTTTTCCTTCTCTCCAGCAGAGGAATGCAGACCATTTTTTTTCATTCTGTGAAACACGTACAGTGAGAATTTGGGGAGTAGGTCTCATCTGGGGGGCTTGCCTGGACCCGCAACAAGGCTTGGCATATACTAAGATTTTAGAAATTATCTAATAAGGTTGTCCTGGACCTCGGAATAGTTTCTGGACCTTTCCTGGTGTGAATCCAAGTCATGACAATGGAATTCTACCCAGGAAGGGAAGCGGTGAGCCTGAGCAGAGCTGGCCTTCGGGAGGAAATGGCAGGTTCCCCTCCCCAATGACATGGGCCCAGCCCAGCCCTGGAACTCAGCACAGCCAGGCCTGCAGGTGACGTCACTGGCCTTCCGTAGGACAGCTGCAGCCAGCAGCAGGACACTCCAGAAATGCCAGCAGTAATTGGAAACTTTATTTTCAAATGCTTCCCACAGCATTCATGCGTGGTGAGAAGTGTTCCTGCTGCTGGGCTTTTCAGGTGGCTGCCCTGAGCAGGGCCCTGGGAGATCAGGGGGACCTGAAGCTAACCTCCGTCTTCTCTGGAGCAGGGTTCCTGGGGGTGGGATGCAGGGCATTCCCCAGAGGGCTACAGCTTCATGCCTAAGGGATTCTATTTATATAGGCCTCCAGAGCCCATGGATTGCATTCCTAGGCAATGATTTTCTTTTATTTTTAAGATTTTATTTATTTATTAGAGAGAGAGCGCGCGCACGTGCGCCCGAGTGCTTGAGTGGAGGGGGAGGGGCAGAGGGAGAGGCAGCCCTCCCGCTGAGCAGGGAGCCCAATGCGGGGCTCGGGGCTAAATTCTGGGATGGGATCACGACCTGAGCCTAAGGCAGCCGCTTAATGACTGAGCTATCCAGGCGCCCCCCTAGGCAATAATTTTCAAAGCTCTTTTTTTGGCTATTCCATTTAAAGAACATTTTCTTCTTCTTTAGCTATCTCTGATGCCTAATCTCTGTGCAGCAGGTGAGTGTGAGAGAAGTGAAGGGAGAGAGAAACACAAAGAAACACCGTAGAGAAGGGACTGTTTTGTGGAGACACAGCAGTGACCATCCCATGTCTGAAGGTCTGTGATGGGGAAGAGGCATCAGCTTGTTCTGGGTGTCCCCTGGCGAGAGAACTGGGGTTGTGGGGGAGACACATTTCATCTTGGAATTCCAGTGGGAGCAGGGAGCTCCCAGTGGCGCCCCTGCTAGGGGACACCACAGTGCAGGGGGCTTGCTCACAAGCCTTGGGAGTCAGAGGCAGTTTGTGCTTGGGGAGACAGCCTCTAGCACAGTCCCCCCCAGTAGCCATGTCACCCGCCCACTTATCAAGCACAGCCCGAGCGCCCAGTCCTGCACTGATCAACCATCTAATTCTCACAACTGCCCTTGTTGGGTGGGAACTATCATTAACGTCATCTTACACGTGGGAAACTGACTCACAAAAAGTCCAGGTGCCCAAGGTCACAGGCTAGGAAGCGACAGGGGCTGGATTGGAATCAAGGTGGCCTGTCATTGGAGCTTCCTCCCCACCAGGAGGTACGTCTCACTGATGTTTGAACAGAACGTGGGTTAACTTTCCGGCCCTTCCTTTCCCACTTTCTTCTCTACCTTCTTTTTTAATCATAGTCTTAACTGTCATATCAACATATTACCTTATGAAATCGTTGGGAGGACACCACTTTGGGAAAATGCGCTCAGCCGTGGAGGCTCTCTCCCTGCCCCCCCCCCGCGCCCCCCCCCCCCCCCCGGCCTCATCCCTGTTTATTATCTCCTTTAAGGGAGCGTGTACTGAGGGAGCTGTCATCTAAAAATGGACTGGCTCCACTCTAGCAGGATTCAGGAGGGGGAAGGTGACCACTTGCAGGAAGCCGGGGCCGGGTGTCAGGCGGGAGGACGGGTGGACACTTGCGGTCCAGTCTAATGAGGACAGTTGCCGAGCGTGGCCCTCAATGGAGCTCCCACTGCCCCCAAGACCGGTGCTGCCAGAAGCGTGATGCGGTCCGCCGGCCCTTCGCACCACCTGCTTGAATTATTGCAGTTGCCTTCTGATCGCTCTGCCAGGTTTACTCCCCAGCCTGTCCTGCACGCAGCTGCCACAGCCATCTCCCCAGATACTGATTTGATGACATCACTCTGAACTCCCTTTGCTCCTCTCTGTGCTCAGAAGCCTGAATGCTTCCTGGACCCCACCGTCCGCACCTCCGCCCTAGACCTCGGCTTGCCTTTCCAAGTACCCCTTCCTCATCTGCCCTCCAGGAGCCTCGCTCTGCCCGATGGGTCTGCAGCATGCCCTGAACAAGCCCTCCTGACCTGTGTGTTCTTCCCTGGGACTCCGTCCTCCTCCCCCAGGTGTCTGAGTCCCTTGTTCATTCAGGGCTCTGCCCATCCTTCCATTCACTCAGCACTCCTCCATGATGAGATGACTTGGTGCCAGGAAGAGGCTGGGCAAACCGAGACATATGAGACAGATCCCATGCCCTTGAAGAGCTCTGGGTCCTGGATCAGCGTGGTGAGCCACTCTAGGCTGGGTACAAAGGCTCCTCTTCCAGGAAGTCTTCACTGATTGCTGTAGCCACCGTAAACTTGCCCTTAGTAGGAGCCCTATAGATCCCAGTATCTGTTCTTCTCTTTTAGTGCCTTGTTTTCTGCCTGGTGTTATTCACTTAATGCCAGTATTTCTTGGACTTTATCCTAAAGGAACATACCGCACTGTACTGCACTACGTGCCTATTAATAGGAACACACGTTTACGTTGAGGGCTGAGTCCCAAGTGCGCTCACTTCCGTGATTCCCTTGACTCTCATAACAGCACTGTGGGGCAGCCAGGACAGATGTGGTCAGGCCCAGTTTGCAGAGTGGGTGAGACTTGCTCACAGGAACACACTTAATGAGGGGCAGAGGCAGGGCTTGGGCCTGAGGATTTGCCAAGTGTGTGGCACACAGGCCCCCCCGCAAGGGTGGGTGGAGGCAGCCCCATCACTGTGGGCTCTCCCCTGGGCCTGCAGTGTGTGTGTGTGTGTGTTAGGGCAGGAGGAGAGAGTGGAGAGGAGAATCTTGCAGCTGCAATCCAGGGGGTTCATTAAGGAAGCAGGGAGGTACACGGGGTTATGGGGTTGGTTAGATAAAGGGTGATTTGCACTCCTAATGCTTGTCATCCAGGTGCTCTACCCATCCCCCCTCTTCTTCCATGGAGGTGGGAGTAGCTGGATGGAGCAAGAGTAGAAGGAGCAGTGTGGGAGGGGGCTGGAGTGGGTAGGATGGATGGGAAGAGGGCAGGTGAGTAAGGCCTGGGGACAGAGGCAGTCAGGTGACCTATCCCTTATCATCCAGGAAAAGTTTCAGGCTCAGTCACCCAGCTGAAAAATTTCAGAATTCTACGTGATTCTTAAAGTATTGAGTGGAACTGGGGACAAGGTATACAGACAGTGGAATCCCAGCTCCCTCTCACCCTGACTATTGATTTTTGGCTTTCCAATTACAGCAAAGGTGCTACCACTGTGAACACTAGCTAGTTGGAAGGCTTGGGCCTTGTAAGCTCAGTTGTATGAGTTACCTATGTGTTAAGAAAAAAAAAATCTTACTTCGCTTTAACAAGAACAAAGTGTGTTTCTTTAGCCTGGGCATGAATCAAAAATAGTTGAACTTTTTTTTTTTTTTGCTCAAGTATAAAAATAAAAAAGTCACCTTTGGGCTGAGATCAAGAATGGAAAATTTCAGGGCATAAGAGTAATTTTTTTTTCCATCTGCTCTGGTAAGGGATGATGAGGTGTTTTGATGGAAGGTGGCAAGTCAACGTGGACTGTGAGTCCCACTGCATTGTTGCTTTGCTTTGCTTTAGCTACTTGGTTAAGAGGTCCTCAATGAAAGGCCTCTCCCTCTCCAGGCACCACTGAATGAATATGCAGAGGACAGGGGAGACATGTGTAAGGGAATGTAAGTAACTAATTGGAATAGACAAAGAAGGCGGTGATTAAAATTAGCAGATGCTTCAGCTTCTGCAAACGTGGTTTTATCACATAGAGTACAGGCCGGCACCCCAAATGATCAATTACTAACACTCTAGATTGGGTAGTGACAAGTGGCTAGAGTTAAGTGCCAGGCCCAGGGAGCTGCACTGGAAGTGCGAATAAGGATGGGATGCTTCTGAATTTTCATTAAAAACAAATCTGGACAGTCCTTGACTACTGTAGTTAATTTTAAAGGGCATTGTGGCTAAAGCTTTGTTTGAGATACTTTATTTTCACAGCTCAATATTATTAAGGAATGAAGAAACTGTTTTATATGTGTCAATTTTACTGTTTCTGACAACATCTCCCGAAGAAGTATACATTTGTGCAACAGACTGCCTGGGATGTTAATTCTAAATTTAGAAGCTGCCTCCAATGGATGCTGAAATCGGTCACACAGAATTCAGGTGCTTACTCAAAAAATCTAAATACACATGAGACTGGCATAGTCGCTGGTGGAAATTTGGGCAGCTGAGCCTGTGTCTCAGGATCCCGGGATTGTCCAGGTGCGCTGAGTCAGCTGTGGGCTGGGCTCTAGACATGTGCATTAGCTAGTTATTGAGCAGAGTCAGCAGGGGTGGAGAATAGACAAACTACTGTGGACAGACCCAGAAAGTGCCAATCCCAGAGCCCTAGGATTTCATCTTGACTCTGTCACTTGCTAGCTGTGTGGCCCTGGGCATGACACTTCACACAAACGCCCTGGTTTCCTCATCAGTGACATGACGGTATTGAGTGATAGATGTTTTAGGGTCCTTTCCAGATCCCCGACCCTGTAATTAACAAACCAAAATTCAAGGAGTCAAGTAAGAGCTTTAGCTCTCTCTTGTCTGGGCTCTTTGTAGTAGTCAAAAGTGATAACATAATTAAAAAACCTCCCTTCTGGTTGAGGTAGCTGTTGTCAAATATAGTCACCTGGATTGTGGTGGTATCGTGTGGTGACAGATGGTGGCTACCCTTGTGTGCTGAGCATAGCCTCACATACAGAGAACTTGAATCACTGCGTTATACACCTGGAACTATCATTAACATTTGTGTCAACTATACTCAAATAAAAAAATTTTTAAAAAACAAAATAAAATAGCTATTGTCCCGAGTTGTGTGAGTATTTCTATCACTCTGGCTTTTCCCCTGAAAGCCTCTGGACCTCCCCAGGAGGCAGTTATTAAAGACTTGAGGTTTGGCCCTGAGAGGGTCTTCAGCCTACCCATCCATGTCCATCCTGATGCTCTTGGCCCTGCCTTACCCACTGTTAAGTATGGTGGACAGGTGGTCCAGGAGGACCCTGGCTCACAGGTAGTCTCTGGGTAGAGTCAGCATGATGACTGAACTCCTCTGGATCTCTGTTTCTGCACCTGGAAATGGAGCTAATCATAAACAGTAGAGGTAGTTACAAGGGTGGGCTCTGAAACCTGACCACCTGGGTTCCAGTCTTGCCTCTGTCGTCCATTAGCTGTGTGATATCGGGTAAGTCATGTAGCCTCTCTTACCTCAATTCATTGCCTGCAAAATGGCAGCTGTAATAACACCTGCTGTCTAGAGCTGAGGGTGAGATTGGTCAATGCATATGGGATGCTTAGAATAGAACACACATGGTAGAGATGATGGCTGTGTGTGTGTGTGTGTGATATTACCATTTAGGGCTTTATTATATGTCAAGTGAGATAATGTGTGCAAGCCTCTGGCACAATGCTTGCCAAATAGTTAATTTTCAATGAATGTTAGCTCTTATCTAACCAGGTCCTGTTGGAAAAAGAAGTTATGTTTTCCATGGTTTCGGGTTTCAGTTGTCTCTCCTGTGGGATTTATGCGATTTCTCATTGACGAACATGGGTCTGAAGGTGACTTTGGAGGTGACAGAGGAAGGTTCTGGAGGTGGAGGCTGGACACGAACCACACCGCCCTCAGCCTGGCTGGGGGAATGGGAGGCCCTGACAGCTGCGTCTCGGTGGAGGCCTCGTGGCTGGGGTCAGGAGTTCAGGCGCTAGGTTTAGTCTGCTGGTCAAAGTCACAGCCGCACTAGAGACCACTTGAGTGCCACTCTTGGGGGCTGAAGAGCTGGCTCCTTAGCATCCAGGAAACCTGATATCCGTGTCCAGAGCCAGAGCTGCTTCCAAGAGAAGTGAAGGCTGCAGGCCCTGTGGGCTGCTAGCCACGTCCATGCGCCACGCCCTCCGGTGGCCTTGCATGGGCCAGTTTCCTCATCAGTGGCAGGGTGGGATTAGCTGGATCGGGGCTTGCAAACTGTTTTTCCCCTCGAGACCCACAACAAGAGATACTTTTTCTTTCTCGACTCATTACATATATCCATGAATATAATGAAACCAAAGTTCCACGGATCAGCATCTTTCTGTAAGGCAGACTTTCCCCCTTTACGTTTTTTTTTCTTTTTAAGATTTTATTTATTTATTTGTCAGAGAGAGCGAGAGAGCGAGTGCATAAGCAGGGGGAGCGGCAGGCAGAGGGAGAAGCAGGCTCCCCGCTGAGCAGGGAGCTCGATGCGGGGGCTCAATCCCAGGACCGTGGGGTCATGACCTGAGCCACCCAGGCGCTCCCTGTTACGTTGTTTTCTGTTTCAGTTGAAAAATGCCAGTTGTGAGCTGTGAAGTTGGTTCTGTGAGCTGCCGATGGGTCATCATGTGCAGTTTAAACACATGAGCCCTTGAGGGCTGGTGTGCCGTGACTCTGCTGGGATGGTGGTGGGGGAGATGGTGGTTTCTCCCTGTTGGGCGGGAAATGGTGTAAAAAAGCAGCTGGGTGTTCAAGTCCGGGGTGGAGCCAGCTGCAGCCGCTCCTTTTTTTTTTTTTTCCCTTTTCCTCGAAATCAAGTGGATATTTACATAAACTCAAAGGTGTGACTGTAACTTGTGGGGCTGTAGTTGCTTCCCTAGTCCCCAGTCCCAGCGGGAACGAAGGGAGGCCTCTCACCATGTGGAGAATAGATAGTGTGGTTTCAAATGGTTCTGGGCACAGCTGGGTCTGGTAGCCCTTCCACCAGGGCAGTGCTGCGGGTCAGGCTGCGGTCCTGCCGACAGCACACGCGTGGAGGGTGTTCATATCGTATTGTAACTGCACACCTTGTGCACCTGTGCAGTCCTGGAGAGGCGCCCCCCCGCCCCCTGCACCAGGCGCCAGCTCTTGAGCTGCAGGATCATGGGGAGGTCTGGGGTTGTGGGGTGGGGGCGCGTGTCTGGGCAGCGTGATGGGGACGGGCCCGGACAAGGTATTTCAGTGTCTTAAGCTGGTGGATCTGCACCAGTGCGAACATTCCAACTCTTAGCCCTGTTGCAGTTGTCCCTAAGAGACCACCAGTAGATCCCACCTATTACAGACCAGCTGAAACCGTTCTGAACACCCACTGAATGTTGCCAGGCAACAGGGGCTGGGCTAACCAAAGGCATGGAGAGGGCCCAGCCTCTGGGGCTGAAGCCCCCAGGCAACATAACCCATCAGGCCTTTTCCAGCATATGGCCGGAAGTCAGTCCCTCACGTTCCCCATGTAGCTCAGGAGCCTAAGCGTGCATGGGGGTGTTGCGATGAAGTTGTATCACCTGCTCTCCGCCGAAGGCTTATAGGCCACAGCCATTTTAACACCGCTTGTTAGAAAGCAGTGTTGCTTGGAGAGGCCTTGGGGCTCAGCACATGGAGACTCTGCCGGCGATTCTATGTCAAGATGTCTGGCTCAATGCTTACTTCCAAGCCTCTGCTTCTTGAGTTTATTTTGTGCCTTCGCCCTCTTCCATCTGGACAAGCAGAGACCTTATTGGAACTCCAGGGCTGCTGTGGAGGCCTTCTTTGAGATGCAGCAGTGTTTCTGACTAGCGGGGCAGGTCTGTGGACAAAAGGTGCATAACTGATAGCAACTTTGTAATAGGAACCTATCTCCTTGGGACTGGCCGGGAGCCTGGCGTCTTCTTCCTTAGGGCCCCTGTCATCTCAGGTAAGCTGCTGAACCATGGGCCCGAGTTCTCAGTTCTGTCTTTCAGGGCCTCGATTGTTCCTCTCTGTTCTCCCCTCCCCTAGTATAACCCTTGTCAGATGGATCTCATGAAATAGCTATCTCCTCAGGCTCTGCCCCTGCGAGTCTGCACCTGCAGTGAGGTGCCACCTGGGTATCACCGGACTCAAGAGGCATGTCCTGACATCTGTGTTCTTATTTTTCTAAGACCAGAATTACGAACATTCCAGGAGTTCATCTGGAATCTGGAGAGGCAAGAACCCACTTTCTGAGCCTTTTTCTTATCCATACCAGGGGGATAAGAATACCCACTTTAGAGGTTTGTTGTAAGGATCATATGAGATGGAACTTTGCAAATTATTCGGCTGAAGGTGAAAGAGAAGAATTCTTATTAATTCATATTGCTGTTATTTAGAATTTGTTATAATTTGCACACCCAAATGCCTTGCTTGGTGCAATCTTTCTATAATTCCAGATTGGGATGTTAGCTTACTTGCTTCTAGAATGGTGTAAAGAGAAAAAAAAAAAACAAACCCTTTTCCCTGGCAGTCTGAATTTTTTTAACTTGGCCAGACAGCTTAAAGTTTTTTTGAAAACATTGGCGAGGGGGATTCAGAATCACCCAGCCCCTCTGCTAATAGCACATTATTACTGTCTTTTCTGGGTCTCCTGTTCATCTCTGGAAGCCCTAAAGAGCATGAGAATTATATTCTCTGTCACTGCTCCAGAGTCTCCCATGAACCATATAAACAGGATTGAACTGCACACTTGTTTCTCATAAACCCAGTTGGGCTAATATTATAGACCTGTTTCTGTCACCTCTGGCTGTCTGGGTATTTGTATTTATCCACACATCCTTTATGCCCAGGGCACATGCTGTGAAGGAGAAGCCTGTGCCCTCCCAGCTGGGGGATGCTCATAACTCATGAACTCAAGATTGAAGGGCTAACTGTGGGCCTTGATTCCGTGTTCCTGAAAGCTCTGTGGCCAGATTAAACTGCCTTTTGGCAGTGATTGATAGCTGCCAAGATTGAACTAATGAGCCTGGAGCGCCTGATTCCCTGCAAACCGCTCTGGAGTTAATTTCTTTGCCTAGCTCTCCCTGCCTTTGAGAGACCTGCCTCTTTTGCTCCTCTGTGCTCACTATATGTCACATTCATCTCCTGCTGTTTTGCCAGACTTAATTGCCAGAATTATCTGAGTGAGTTATTTATATTAGTCTCCAACCAACCAGCAATTACAGCTAGAGGACCAACAAATAGAACACATGCTTGTTTGCCTCGGTGACTTTCGGTCTTGGCCCCAGAGGGCCCGTGGGAGAGGAGTTTGAGGCATCGGGATTTGATTGTATCCGTGATCGATGGGCCAGAGGCTGGAGCTGGGGAAATGCCCCAGTGACTGCATTTTCTTAGTGTGTTTTGACACACAGGTGCATCATCACAATATGACCATTGGGTGCTGATGAAAGATAATCCCCTGGTGTTGAGCATGAGGCACTTGGTTGGACGTGTCCATGACCCTGGGACCCATGCTCATCGTGATCCTGGGTTCTAGATGGACCTGGTTCATATCTCCAGGGTCCTGGGTTCTACCTGATGTGGCATGATCGTGGCTTCGAGATGAGTGAGGAGTGGCCTTGTTCTATCACTGTCTTCATTGTCATCAACAACACTGATGCTTCTGTAGGAGACAGACCTCCGTCACCTGAATTACGACTTTCAATTTCTCCCAGTCATTTTGAAAAATGTTTCTATTTTTTTTTTTTTGGTATTTCCATTTTTAAAGATTTTATTTATTTGTGTGTGAGGGAGAGAGAATGAGAGAGAGTGCGAGTGTGGGGAGGAGCAGAGGGAGAGGGACAAGCAGACACTGCACTGAGCATAAGCCCGATGCGGGGCTCCATATCAGGACCCCGAGATCATGACCTGAGCTAAAATCAATAGTCGATGCTCAACTGACTGAGCCACCCAGGTGGCAGTATTTCCATTTTTTAAAGATGAAGAAACAGACTCGGCGAGGTTCGCTCACTTGTCCAAAGTCCCCCAGATGGTAGGTGGTAAAAAGTGGCTTAGAACCTCAATCTGAAGTCCAAGCTCTTTCTCTCTGGCTACACCATGTGTCCACTCTGGATTCTTGCCCAGCCCTCTTTGAGAGGAGCTCAGAATGCTTTCAAAAACCTGCATTTTGCTGTTGCTTCTTTATAGAATGTCAGTGTTTGCCCAAGTTCGTTCTTAGGTAGTGATGATCAAGAATCTCATCGTTCATTGGGATTTATCTAGTTGACCCTAGCGCAGAACCAGAGTCCCCCTAAAACACAACCAAGCTTCCTGGCTTCTCCCGCACTAACTTCATTTCTAGATGTCACCCATGTGAGGCCTATGTGTGTGCAAGGGGCACGGGGGAGCTAAGTTTGGATCCCTATACTGTTCCCTTTCCATCTGTTTAGTTTAACCTCCAAAGTCTTATTCCATGCTCTCTGCACCAAATGGAAAATGATGTTTTTATATGGCTTCATACATCATTCTTGCTCCACCGTGGGGGCTGGGATCTTGGAACACTTCAAGGTGCTTGGCACAGGACTCTGCTTAAAGCTATAAGAAACTGTTAGTTTTTTTTGCCGTGAGGTTGGCTGAAGTAAAGTTTTACAACTGTTTTTTTATGTTTGGTTCAGAAAGCCAAGGTTGAAAAAGCAGGTGACACTGAAGTGTCATGTGAGTAAATGATTTTTATTTTCTCTTAGAAGGGAGGTTGGCTGTTCCTTGATTCTAGTTTTCAGGTTATTTCTTTAAGATATATAATTCTGTTTTTTTTGTTTTTTTTTCCTGACCTATGGGATTGTCAGCCTGGAGACTCACTTCTTATAATAGTCAGAAATGGCCCTCGATCCATAGTTTTATTTGGGCTCAAATCAAGTCTTCAGAAGCACCAAAGGCCTTGTGACTTTGTCATATAATCACTCTGGCCCGTGAGGAAAGGCCCTACTGATCCTTTCCCTGAAGTCCATCAGACACATCTCTCCATCTCTCCATTTCTCTGTTCTCCCACGACCATTCCCGAGAATGAATGCTCTCCTCTTCCTGATCAGGAGAGTTCTTTGTCTGCTCCATGTTTCTGTGGGGCACACCTGTGTGCGTGTGTGCCTGTTTGTGTATGTGTGCAAACGTGTGTGTCGGAGTGAAGACATAGGGAAGAAGTGTTGTAGATAAAGTTCTTGTCAGCGGATGTTTTTTCTCAGAAGAGAAATCACTTTCACATGATGGGGGTAGCTAGTAAGATGTCGTCGCCAACCCCACCTGACCCCCTTTGTGATTGACTGTTCCCGCATCTTCCTTGTTTCCCACCTTCCCCAAGTCCCTCAGGAACTGCCTAGTCCGAGAAGATGCACTGTGGCGGTTGACTCCGTGGGCTTTGTGCCATGATTGTGAAGTTAGGGCCTTTCAAGTGCTGGGAGTCTTTGCAGACGGCAATGTTTCCAGGAACCGGAAGGCCTTGGAAAGTATGTGTGCTCATTAGATGGAGGCAAAGTTTCTTTTGGACTCTTTCTTGGTCTTCTTCATTTCTGAATTGCAAAAGCAATTTCTGTGGAGTCTTCCTCACCTCATCAGAGATTTTTTTCCTCAGGACATGTCTTCAGGGCACCTGTGACAGTTTTTCTGTTGGGCTTTCAGAGGGTTAAAGAAACAGCTGGACTCACCCGCAGAGGTGGAAAATCCGGCTCTGACCGAAGAAATTGTTCAGCTTGCTTTGAAGAGCTTGTATCGCCACACAGAGGGGGCCCTGTGGGCTTCTCCTCCCATTATTTGTAGTGAGTAGCCTAGGCCAGTGGTTCCTAGTCGTGGCCACAAGAATCACCTGTTAGAACCTAAAAAAATAAATAAAACCCCACTCCAGTGCTACTAAATTGAAATATCCAGGAGTGGAATATGAAATCTGTGCTATTTAGACCAGCTCTGTGGGGGATTCTGATGCCCTTCCGGGCTTCAGAACCACTGGACTCTTTACTCATCAACTAGGCAGTGGGACAAGGCAGGGGGAGGGGCGAGATGACCCTCAGATAGGACCTTGTGTCTTTGTGGTTGCCTTGAGCTCATCTCCTGGCCACCTACACCTTCATGATAACAGCCTGCTGCTGACGTTGAGCCCTGAGGGTGGGTCAGCAGGACGCTCTGGGCCTGGTGTGGGCATTTCCCTGGGAACAGCCCTGAGACGGAAGCTGCTTTCTGGGAGTGTGATGCACCTGAGACATCGGAGGTGGGCTCATTGCTGAGCAATTCAGTGGCTCCTCTGGGCCCACAGAGGCACCCAGGCTCTGGCTAGGTGTGCGTTATGGATGAACTGCTTGGTTCACGGTGCAGGGGGCCTGGTGAGTGCCCAGCAGGAGGTGGGCATACTTCTGGATCAGTGCTCACCCTGCGCCCAGTCAGAGAGGAGCTTTCATCTTACTGGGCAGTGTCACCTTGCCTCTGTCCTCTGCCACCTCATCTTCCCAGGGCCCCTTTCTCTGGTGCAGGGGGAGGTGAAGAGCTGGGGCAATGGCAAGAACCATTTATTCATGAGGGCCAACTCAGGAACATTTAAAAGATGGATGGGCCACATTTTCAAAAATTCAAAACAGAAGTAATTTTATGGAGACCCAAAGGGCAAAAAAGGAAAAAAAAAACCATTTAGATTAATATTTCACTCATCAAGAGGATGCTATTGAGAAAATGGATGTTGCCTTTTTGTCACTAAAATGTTAATGTCTGTGCTGTTTGGGGAGTAGTAATGCAAAGGCTGCTTCCTAACTTTTTGCATTCTTTTTATTTTTTAAAGATTTTTATTTATTCATTTGAGAGAGAGACAGCACAAGCAGGGGGAAGGGCAGAGGGAGAGGGAGAAGCAGGCTCACCACTGCGCCGGGAGCCCAATGTAAGACTCGATCCCAGGACCTTGAGATCATGACCTGAGCCAAAGGCAGATGCTTAACCTACTGAGCCACCCAGGCATCCCAACTTTTTGCACAATTAAATGAGCTCAAGGGCTGCATCCCGGCCGGTGGTGTGTCCATGATGAGAGAAAACCGTGCACATCATGGCAAAGGCAGGAAGAACAAAAGTAGGCCCTCTGGAGTGTCAGATCTCAGCACTTCTTGGTGGAAGTCCTTTTACAATGTATACGTACTTCAATTCACCATGATACACACTTAAATATCTTAAAATGTTACTTGTGAATTACACCTCAAGGAAGCTGCAAAAAATAAAAGCAATCGTGAATACATGTATATATTCCTAAAGAAAACTCCTAATACTTGATGTTTCTTTTTTTTTTCCAAAGATTTTATTCATTTTTTTATTTGAGCACCAGTGGCGGGGGGCGGGGAGCAGCAGAGGGAGAGGGAGAAGCAGGCTCCCCACTGAGCAGGGATGTGGGGCTCAATCCCAGGACCCTGGGACCATGACCTGAGCCGAAGGCAGATGCTTAACCGACTGAGCCACCCAGGCGCCCCACTACTTGATGTTTGAAACCTAGAAGGGGAGCAGAGAGCTGTAGTGCATATGTCCGCAGCTTGTCTGACCACCCAGTAGGCAGAAGCCTCCGTGGGTACTTGTCACACTCACCACGTGGAGAGAGCCAAGTGCTCAGCCTATATTCACCCTCCTCGTCCTCCCCGTATGTATAACATTTGTACACCGTTTTTGCCCCTGTTTTCAGATGAGGAAACAGACCCAGAGAATTAAAGCACCACAGTAGGGTCGCACAGCTGGTGAATGGAGGAGTTAGGATTCAAGCCTGGTCAGGGGCTTGACCCAGCGGAGGTCCCTGTTTTAACCCCCACCCGTGCTGCCTTTCTGCAGCAGAGGCAAACTAGGGTCCCATCCTACACAGTGCCATCCGCTTTCCTGCCACCCAGTGCACCCGCCGGCTCTCTGCTCCCAGGACTTTGCTGTCTCTTTGAATACAATCTCTCTCGTCTTCTGTATCCAAGCCCTTTTCTTATTCTTCCAGGTTTCAGAAGTGCCTGGAAATTGCAGATTTGTCTAGGGAGTATTTTCCCACTGAGGCTCAGGGAGGTTTGTGCCTCTGTCACTGACAGGTGACCTCCCCCCTGCCCCTTGTGGACTGTGCAAATATCTATCCTGTTAGAACTGTGGAGTGTCCCTTTGCAGAACCAACTTCCCAGAATCTCCGGAAGGAGAGGGTGACTTCTGGGTACCCTTCTACCATCTTAGTGATGGCTGGAATAGACGTGCCGGCCAGGCTGGATGGAAGGGTCTCTGCTCGACACACGCCGTGCTCAGGGGACAGAGGGTCTTTCCTGAAGGATCAAGTCTGTAATATCAGCCGAACCCTGGCTGGAATCTCAAAGTTTTGCTGTGCTTGGCAGAATTCTTTAGTTAAGGATGTGTCTCTGTAGCATGCTGTCCCAGTCACAGGGCAGGATGAGTTCAATTGGAAACAGTTCCTGGCCTCTTAGTGGGGTGCCCTATCGTTGAGTGATACTTGGCTGGAAAGAACATTGATTATGGGATTCAGGGGCTTGGGATTTTAGTCTGCTTCTGTTCTTTTCTTTCTCTAGGTCTCAGTTTTCTCATCTGTAAAGTGGGGCCACTAGGAACTTGGTATACAAAGTAATAATCTTAAATTCCCGCCAGGTTATATGTCACTTACATCTCAGTAAAGCTGGAAAAAAAACTTGGTGCTTTTGAGAATTTTCTACTGAAATTCTTTAAGGGGAGAAAAGAATAAAAGGTGAATGGGCTCTTTCTCCATTTCTCTCCTCAAAATATAGGAGCATCAGCCATAGTTACCCACTCCATGCACACGTTTACTTAATAAAGTTGTGCAGATTTTTCCTGTCACTCCATGATATATATATATTTTATTTCATATGTAAATAGTACTCTGCCTACATCTTTGAATCAATTTCATGATCCATGAGTATATTCTCTGAGTGGTTTTATATACCCTGACACCAAAACCTTGGTTGGGGCCTTCCATCTGGGAGGCAAAGCTTGGGGGGCTTGTGCCATGCTTAGGTTGGGGGGCAGCATATAAAAACAGTACCACACATGTACTACCTTTTCTGCTTGTCTCAGGGTCTTATTCTTACACTGCTTCTAGCATCTTTTCTTCACGGACTTAGCAATGATGTCAACATCTTACCTTAAAAATGCTCCACTTTTGAAAATGTGCTCAGAAGCAGGACAGCCAGCCCTTGCCACTCCCCAGCCTCGCTTCTGCCTAGACACAACCCGGTTTCCGGGGGAGAGGCGTGCCCGAGTCTGAGATGCTTGCTCGGGAATGTTTTCCAAGGCCCCTTCCAGCTCGTATGTTCTGTGTGTCTGCATGAGGTCACAGAGCTAAGACGGGCAGGCTGACAACCATGTAGACAGCACAGCAGTATGTGAATCCAGGAGATAAAAGAGAAAGCGAGGCAGGAGAAAACAGTGTGAAATCCCAGAGGCAGCCTGAGGCTCTGGGGATTTCCCATTGCTTCCAGCGGCAGAATGAAGACAGCTCAGGATGCCGTGGCACCCCTCGGGACGCAGCACACTCAGATCTATGCTAGAGGCGTCGAGAGAGAGGCAGCTCCAGCTAGAACCAGTATCAGATGGGAGCTGCTGGGGAGTGATGATCCCCTCTGGGCCTGGGAGCAGGGCCAGTCTTCTGTCTTCTCTGAGGCTCCATCCTCCCAACTGGATGTACCAGGACTGCCCCAAAAGGGGGTTTTGTCTCTGCCTTCTTTTCCTTTCTACTTTGCTCCACCCTGGCGCTGGTGGTGAGCACACCAGATGTGAGCATCATTGCCCAGCTCAGGAGAGTCTCTTGGATGGCTGAGGTGGGGGGGGGGGGGGCAGGTCACTGCACAGTCCCTGAATCTCACCCCTTTCCTCCACGTTCCATTCTCTGCCCTAAAATAGCATCCTTCTCTTCTGAAAAGGAAGCTGTTACTTGCCTCAGGAAGCCAGGACTTTGATCCTTCAACATGGGCAGTGGAGAAAAATACTCCATGTGGGCAAAGGGTATGTCCTTGACTCTCTCCAATTTTACCTTTCTCTTGAGGAATGTCTCACCTGTTAGTACTTCCAGCAAGATACTAGTTAAGGGAGCACCATTTTCCTCTAACCATTGTGGCTCAAGTTTGGGGGCATAGCTTTTCAGCCTTTCCTTCATTCCTTGTGTTGTTGGACACCTGGCCCGGGACATTGACACAGGGCTTCACTGAAAACTTGGGGCTGGCACTAGGGAAATAACAGAGCCAGATCTACTGCCTTACATAGCATAATGTGGCCCTGCCCGCGTCCTAGTCTTGGCCTGCCTCCGTTGGCAGCCCGCAACTAGAGATCTGCCTGCTTGCAGAAGCCCGGCCAGGAGAGGGGCCCAGAGAGGGAGATGCAAGGACCATCTCCCTGTCAGTTTGAGGCCTCTCTCCTGGGTGCAGCTGTCCTGTTAGAAGCTGTCCTCTCGTTAGAGGACGTTAGAGGACGTCCATCCTAGGATGGAGCTTCCTTTCCTCCTTCCGGGGGCAGTCCTGCTAGCCTGGGGTGGCATGGCCTTACTCCCCCAGTTCATGATAGAAGAGTTCAACACAGGAAGTTCAGTACCTCCAGCCAGCATGGGAGCTATCAAGAGGGGCAGGACACTTAATTTCCTTCTCAGTATAGGCAGGGCAATGCCATGGGGTAGATACATGTGTCCTCGTATCAGAATGCCTATCTCTGCCTTCGACTGATTGTGTTATCCTGGGAAGACGGCTTCCCTGCTCTGGGCCCCCGCTTGCTTGTTTGTGGGGTGTGTGTATTCAAAGTGCCTTCCTTGGTGTTGGGGGCTGCTTGTGATTGTAGGGTTACTACATGCAAGGCATTTAGAACAGGTCTGCTGTGTGTGTGAGTCCGGTGCATAATTGGTCCAGAGTGGGAGGATAATGTCCCCATCCATGATGCAAGGGTAGCACGTCATGGTTTTTCAAAGTATTCCTGCATGCATGTCTTAGAAGGCTCCGTCCCAACCCTAGAGGGTACACTCCATGAGGTAGGGCTTTTGCCTGTCATGCTTGCCACGATATCTCATGCTTAGAAACAATGTCTGGCCAGTCGTAGATGTTCAGTGATGACTTGCCTCACGTCTGAGTTCTGTGAATTAGGCATAGCGGGTAGTATGCGTCCATTTGACAGGGGGAGAGGCTGAGGCCCTGAGATATGACATGACTCTTCTAAGGTTGTATGAGGTGTTAGCAGCAGAGTTGGTGAGGGCCCCCAGTCTCCTGAGTCCTGCCCCATGTGCTGTTGCCTGTAGTAAGAGTCATGCCCATTGGTTGCCCAGAGCAGGGGCTAAATAAAAGGGTGGTTGCTTACAGGTCGGCTTCCCAGATCTTCATCCAGCCTGCTGCCCTGGACCTCCCTACGTGCACTTACATGTGTGTGGCCTGCACGTGGGAGGCTCTGGAGCTGGTAGCCAGTGCTGTCTGCTGCATGAATCCTGCTGAGGGACAGCTTCAGGCAGGCTTCTTGGGCCCTAGCTGAGTGGGGTGGTGCAAATGCGTGCTTGCTTTCCTGAAGCCGGTGTTACCTACCTGAGGCTTTCAGGCTCGGGATGTGGGAGCAGGGGGAGGCTGTGTGGTTGTAGCGGGTGCGTCGGTCCGGCCTCCCAGAGGTGGCACGCAGATTGCCCTTCTGTAAATAGGACGTCTGTCATGTGAGGCACTGGGTTCCAGGCATCTTGTCTCTTTTTGGCTTCCTATGGGGCTGCAGGGGCCCTGCAGGGCTATTCTTTTTTCCATCCTTTTACCTCCA
The DNA here is from genome assembly GCF_964656455.1 of Halichoerus grypus. Classification (NCBI taxonomy): domain Eukaryota; kingdom Metazoa; phylum Chordata; class Mammalia; order Carnivora; family Phocidae; genus Halichoerus; species Halichoerus grypus. The sequence goes on from NC_135718.1 coordinate 48,718,700, forward strand.
TGCAAGACTGTACCAAATATATTCTAGAGATATTATTTGCTTTTAGAAAGACTCAGGAGATAGGCCCAACATCTTCTGAAGGTTTTTCTAAATTGAGGGTTTCAATTTTTTTTTTTTTTTTTTGCCTGTAAAGAGCCAGATAGTAAATATTTTAGGCTTTGTGGGCCATGCTGTTGCAACTACTCAACTCTGCCTGCGTAGCATGGAATCAGCAGTAGACAATACTTAACAGATTAGCATGGTTTAGTTCCAATAAAGCTTTATTTACAAAAACCATCGTCAGGCCAGCTTTGGCCCGCGGGCTGTTAGTTTGCCCACCCTTGTTCTGAATGATCCTCTCTAGGGTCAGCCCATTTCCTTGGGTCTTGCCGGTCGTGGGTACTACCTGAGTCGGATAATCCAAAGGGAAAGCAATTCCATGTTGACTTCACTTCTCAGTCTCTGCTTTAGAACTCTTCTCAGAATACCTGCTTAGGAGAGGTCCTGGAAACATGTGCCTTCCATGGAGAAGGCTGACTGTGGATGGAAAGACTGGCTCTCACCCCAAATTCCAGTTGATCTGGAAAAGCTATATGGGGTGGGCCTGGCTGGGGGACCAGTCTGGGGGTGAGGCTGGATTACTGTAAATGCTCAGACACTTGTGTTCTTGGCTCCATACCCCCTCAGTGCCTTCCTAAAGCCAAGAAAAATGAAAGGCAAGGGCTGTTTGATCTTGGGCATCATATTTAAGGTTTAGTGGGTAGGGTGAAATATAATTGACCCGTTCTTTTCCTTTAGCCCAGCCCTGTATGGTTCCTCAGTAATTCATGGTGGGGATTGCAGGTTGGTGGGGAACCAGTGGGGCTCTTCAGCGGGCTGGGGACAGATGTCTGGATTCCAGGAGGTACTGGCTTCTAAGAGGCAGATTCAGCAGGATTTTTTTCAGCTCATCTTCGCACAAGGAGATTTTTATGGAAATCTGAACACTCCCAGCTAAATACTCTTGCTATTAGCATCTTTCATTTTGACAGAGGAGTTTTCTTCTTCTGCCCTGATGGATTATTCAGGCTGGGCTGGGTTCCTGTGTGGAGTTATGGGCACTCTTTAGGGCAAACATTTGGTGTGGTAGGAAGATCATGGTTTCTGGGACTAGATTTATGTCCTTGCTGTGTGCCATGACTTGTAATGGCCTCAGGCAAGTTCCTTAACCTCTCTGAGCTTCAGGCCTCACCTGCACAAGGGGGTGATGATACCATACCCACTGTTGCGGGGGGACCGAGGGTCGGTGTGCAAATGCACCCAGCACAGTGCCTGACTCATAGGAGGCGGCCTATAAGGCAAGTAAAAATTCAGTTCAACTCTCCAGGTTTGGTTCAACATCTTCGAGGTTTTTCCTGTGCCTCCCTGAGTAACCACCCAGCAGTAATGCTTTAAAATGTGAAGGAGGTCCTGAAAGGACAGATAGCTGCCTGGGGAACAGGCATTTTTGAGAGTTAGACTATCCCTTCCTCTACCCATTGGAAATATTCAGCCACTATGGGGCCAGGCAGCACCAAGGGGAAGGGGCATTGTCTGTGAATCTTGGAAGATAACCTTCTTGTGTGACCTTTTCCAGAAGAAGGAGACAGGAGTGGCCTGGGACTCTGGATGTTTCGGGCTGCCTCCTTTGAAGAGCTTATCTTGCCCCTCCCCTTGTGCTGGTGTTTTTGTAGCTTCTTTGAGGCTGAAATGTTCCTGCATTGTTCCCTTATATGAGGCCCCCTCTGTCCTCCCCCCCCCACACATACACAGTGTACCCCTGCTGCTTCCTGCGTCCTGTATGTCCATGCTGGGCAGTGGCAATGCTCACCCTGTCCTGATGGGGGACCAGAGCTTTCTGCACGTTCCCTATGGAGCTGCATGCCCCTAGCACACTGCAAGTGAGAGGGAGGCAGTAAGCTGGGAATTCAGGGGAGGAGGGAGGCCTTGAAGGCACAGAGAGGGGACAGGACAGGGAGAAGAGAGAGAAGGAGAGGGAGGCAGCTCATTTACAGCAGAGAGTGTGTGATCACAGCCAGCCCTACCCAGACTTCCCTCCAAATGAGAAGGGAGTGAGAAAATGTAATTTTAGTGTCTGGCTTTTGACTGATTCCTTGCGGAGGTTCCTTCTGGGCTGTGGTGTTGGGTGTCTCCCCTCCCCTGTAAGGGACAGACGGGCTGTGATAAATGAGTTCAGATTTTGCCTGGGGAAAAGCCATGGGGAGGAAGTAGAGAACAATGCATATACCCAAGGGGACTCGGGGGCTTGGATCTGGGGACATGAAGGTGAAATCAAGGACACTGCAGGAGAGGACTTAGGGACAGGGTAGTGGGGTCAGCAGCTTGACTCAGTCTGGACTGAGCTATAGTGGGTCTCTGTTCCTACGCCGAGGCATGAGGCCATGTTTTCCAGGCCCCGTTCCATGGCCCCATTGCCAACATAGCAGTAATGCTTTAAAATGTGTGCATTTTAAACACAGGTGTGCATTTTGGTGGAGGCCTGCCGACCTCTGTGCAAGACCGAGGCAGCAGAGTCTTTCCCTGGAACAAGGCCCTGCTGGGAAGTGCACACCCCTAGGAGAATGTGTTCTAGGCAGGGCCTGGGGGCCCCTGTGTCCAGCTGCCCTGTGGCTCCTGGCACGGGAGATGCCAGATGGTATATACTGCTGGCTGGACAGGCTGGTGCATCTGTGTGTGGAAATCAGACTTGGGGAGATTATAAACCAAAGACAGCCCACCCTCCACCCCAACCCTGTGGCCCCCCACCTAGCCCAGAGAGCTCTCAGCGAAGGCGTAGGAAGGATTCACACTGGGTGGAAAATCTTCTTAACATTTTCATCCTGCTCCCCTCACTGCCAGTCAGCTTGCGTTAGGGGAGTAGAAACTCATTTAAATATGAATCTATGAAAAAATATAATTAGGAAGATAAATTGGAAAATGCATATAATACACTTCTGTGCCAGATATAAATTACTTTATCCACACCACTACCCCCATCCATTAACCTGCAGTGTTGGCAGTTGTCTGTAGCATGAAACTCTCTTGGGAGATTTTCCCAGGGAACCCAACTATTAGGAACTCCTTAAAAGTGGAACTTAAATGATAGCATATAGATAAGAGCATCTTGGAAACTTCATGATTCCATTTAAATTCATCATTCAGTGACTTCATCACAGGTCAGAAAAAACAGGTTTCTTTTTTTCCTGTATCTTTTGCAGCTGGTGTGGGATCGCTTGGGGAGAAAGAAGGCTGGGCAGATGAGGGTCATAGGATTTTTGTCTTCCTATATTGGAAGGCAGTGCCATATGGAAAGGGGTTAACCTTTTTTGGTGTGTCCCTAGGGAGCAGAGTAAGTGCCATTGGTTAGAAGTTATAGAAAGGTGGGTCTTGGATCAAAGCAAGGGACCACTTTCTTCTTTTTTTAAAGATTTATTTATATTAGAGAGAGCGCACATGCATGTGTGCGTGAGTGGGGGAGGGACAGTGGGGGAGAATCTAAGCAGACTGCCAGCCGACTAGGGAGCCTGACATGGGGCTCGATCCCACGACCCATGAGACCATGGCCTGAGCCAAAATCAAGAGATGGATGCTCAACCAACTGAGCCACCCAGGTGCCCCCAGGGAGCACTTTCTAGCAAAGCATTTTGGTTAAAAACATGGACTTTAGAGTTTTGGAGCCCAGACCTACCACCTCCTGGCCGTGGGGCCTCAGGAAAATTCACTTCTCCAGGGCTCAGTCTGTTCTGCAGGAAATGGGAAAAACTCATGAAACCTTGTAACTTTTTAAGTTTGCTCTGAGGATTAAAGGAGAATATAGAAGAACATGATTAGCTCCCAGTTAGGGCAATTCAGGAACAAGTAGGTGTTATTGCTAGAAGACGTGATCACAAGGGTAGCAGCAGTGGGAAAATTAGCTGTACTGTGCAGTGAGAGTCGCCCTGCGGTGGGAGGGGACCGTCGGTGAGTGAGTGCCTGATCCTTCCTGGAGGTTTTGGTGGGCTGGGTGGCTGGCTACTTCCCTGGAGGTTTTGGTGGGCTGGGTGGCTTAATGCTTCCCAGGAGTGCTGCACGGAGATTTCTGGGCCAGATTGAGGCGTCAGATTCCTGGGCTGCATTCAGTGGTCCTCAGACTTGGCCGCGACCATCTCAACCACCTGAGAGTTCCTTCCTCTACAAATAACAACAATTGTTTTTCAAAATAATCACTGTAAAAAAATTCACAGAGAGTTGTAAAAATAATTTAAAAATCTCACCACCTAGGAATAATCATCTTAAGCAGTAGGAGGAAATCACTAAAGAATCCTTCTATGGATATATATGGCTGGAAAGATACATAGACCATAGATTGACAGGAATAATTTTAGAATAATAGGATCACACTCTCCATTCTAATTTTAACAAAGAATATTCACTTACTTTGCTTGATTTTCTAAGAGGAAGCCTCTGAAGGAAGTGCTGCGCTCTGGATTAATATTTCTTCACTGAAATATATTTCCTAAAAGATATCACTGAGGTGGCAAAAAATATTGAAACATTGCAGTCATTCCTTTTGGTCAACAGCTGATTTTAATTTTAGACTTTTAAGTGCATGCTATAAAAGATGCAGCAAGATGCATTCACATACTTTCTCCTACCACCTGCCTCTGCCTTATTTTAGTACTACCATTATTTTTACATCGTCAAGGTTGATAATATCTAGTAAATCCCAGAGCTGTCTGGTGTCGAGCCTTTCCCCTATGGAGGAATTCAATTTTTACTTGTATTCTTTCTGTCTCCAGCTTATTCAGCAATCTGAAAGGGTGTCATTTTGGTCCTCAGTTTGTTTCCTTTGCTCTAACTTCTTGGTAATTTAACTTTTCTTGTCTTAGTGAATATATATTCTGATTAATTTCTCCTATACATTAAGCACTTGGAGGGAATTTCCTGTTTCTTCGGTCCTGTTTTCTTCAAGACAGGGCTCTTCGTCTTCTGTATGCTGTGTTCCTTATTTTTACCCTGGTTAGTATATGTATACAAGTGCCATGATACTATCTTGCTTTTGCTGAACTTGGGTGGCTTTGTCTAGTCCTTCTATTTGCTCTGATAGTGGGCAAATGATTTTTTAAAATGACATTCAATTTTTTTTTTTTTAATGACTCCTTTGTAACTTATTCAAAACCTCTACCTTGGTATCTGAGCTGCAGTTTGAGATGATTTCTGATGCCTGAGAGCATTGTAGGGAACATGGGGATGAGGGAGAGTGGGAGCTCAGAGCTGTGTGTTCCTTCGGTTAGGACTGTGTGCTGCTCTCTTGAGATTTTGTTCAATGTCCTGTTCCAAGTTCATTCCACTTATGGTGGGTATACTCTCTTCTGTGAGGGCATGTCCTTGACATTTAGATGATCCCTTGAATTACGCAGTGAGCCTTGGAGCCTATGCCCATCTGAGAGGGAGGGAGGACCCTGAATAATTGAAACCCCAGCTTTACGGCTGTCTTCTAGAAGTTTCCAGTTTATCCTTTCAACTCTCCCATCAAGTCAGACAAGGGAAAAAAATAACAGTGCAACCACGGTCTGCTTCTTTCTGAAGAGTAGGAATAGTAGTATAACAATGGTAGTAATTGGTAAAAAGTCTCAGGATTATGGCCTCACCAATAATGCTTCTTGGGAGTGGTGTGGGGATAGCAGCTTCATAAGGCACGCCAAATCCTGTTCCCCTACCCTCACCCCAGGTCTTCCCTTTAGATGCTGATAGCATTCCTTGTTTGATCACTGTTGGTTCTCACTCCTCACCCCTTTTCTTTGAGGGAGGTGTGTGTTTTGTTTTGCTTAATTATGTCTTGGGAGATGGAGTTACTCTGATGTGGCTTCACTCCACCATCTTTTTCCAAAAGCCTCTGAGTATCTTTTAAAAAACATTGTTTCTCAATCTTGAGCCAGATACATAGAATCACTCTCCCCTAACAGTGGGGCACAGAGATCTATAATGGGCCCTTGAACAGTGAAGGGGTAAGGGGTGCTAACCTCTGTACAGTCAAACATCCAGGGGTAAATTTTGACTCCCCAAAAACTTAACTACAACTAGCCTACTGTTGACTGGAAGCCTTAGCAATAACACAGTTGATTAACACACATTTTGTATGATATATATATATTATATACTGAATTCTTACAATTCTTCCAATAAAGTAAGGTAGAAAAAATGTTATTAAGAAAATTGTTAAGGATGAGAAAATACATTTATAATACGTTACTGTAAAATATCTGCATATAAGTGAATCCACGCATTCAAACCCATGTTTTTCAAATGTCAACTGTATATTTTTATGAAGTTCACAAGGCAGTTCTAAGAGTTAGCCAAGTCTCTAGGATCCATTTTAAGTTTCCTATAAGATTCTTTCCACCCCTAAGATTCTGTGATTCATTCTGTTCTCTTTAATAAGCAGGGAAGGGGTGTTAGTACAGGGATTCTGTCAGCTCTTTTCCCAGATATTCCCAGATGTGGTTTCCCTCATCATGTGGAAGAAGGGGTCACATATTTCCCCTTGTTCTGAAGATTTCTTTTTTGATCTGTAGGTTGGAGGGATGAGGTCGTAGGGTCATCTAATTTCTGCTTTCCACAGCGACCTAAAACTACCCTCCATCTTTTACTAGGCTGTCCTTGAGTTTGTGTGCAGTTAAATTGTTCTCAACCCTGCCTGCATGTAACTGTCACTTTGGGGGCTTTTAAAATACTGACGCCTGGGCCGTACTACTCTACAGATGCTGAATTAATTGGTCTGGGGTGCGGCCCAAATCACTGGCCTTTCTTAGAACTCCCTAGATGTTCTAGCTAATCTACTTCCAGGATTGAGAACCGGTAGGTTGTTCTTTCTTATTTCTTCAGTGACTCATGATCCCTTCTCCATTTTCCTTACTTATACACCAAGCCTTGCTTATGAAACATGTCTTTTACATGTTTCCCAAGGTAACGTTAGAACAGTGGTGTGTTGTGGTTGAGAACATGAGTTTTGGAGTGATAGAAACCTGAATGTGGATCCTCTTTCTTCCCCTGCTGCCTGTGTGACCTTGGGCAAGGAAATTAACTTCTTTGTTCCTCAGTTTTCTTATGCAAAATAGGGATTTCAAATCTACTTTGCACTATTTTGAAGGTTGTTTTGAGACCTGTAGTAGTTTTGAATGACTTCAATTACATGTTACATCAGTTTTCTTTTGGTTAGTGTTTGCCTGATATATCCTTTGTGTCCCTTTATTCTCAATCTTTAATAAGGTTTTGTTTCAGATATATCTCTTGTAATCATAACACAATTGAATTTTGTTCAGTTGTTTAAACCAGTCTGATAATCTCTGTCTTTTAATGGATAAATTTAATCCATTTATGTTTATTATAATCACTGATATAATTTCTGAGTTCTTTTCCCTACTGTTTTATTTATTTATTTTTTTTACCAATCCTTTTCTTTGCTCCTTTTTTTCCTTTTCTATGTTGATGGACATTTCCACATCCCCTCCTTTATTCCCTTGCTGGTTCACAATTTATAGATCATATTCTATTCTCTTAGTGATTACTCTTAATATTTTGAATGTACAGGTATACCTTGTCTTATTGAACTTTGATTTATTGTGCTTTGCAGATACTGTATTTTTTTACAAATTGAAGGTTTGTGGCAACCCTGGGTAGAGCAAGTCTATTGGTTTCATTTTCTCAGCACCAGGCTGAGAACATCACCCCCTCCCAGAGTATCTGGGAGAAAATAATGAAAAATCTGTGGGCACCAGGCACGAACATCACCCCCTTTGCATCACCGGGGGAGCGGTGGGAATGCAGCTTTTTCGTTATTACTATATTTGTTATGTTGATCCGTGATCAGCGATTAAATACTCACTGAAAGCTCAGATGATGGTTAGCATTTTTTAGCAATGAAGTATTTTTATTTCATTATTATTATTTTTTAAAGATTTTATTTATTTATTTGACAGAGACACAGTGAGAGAGGGAACACAAGCAGGGGGAGTGGGAGAGGGAGAAGCAGGCTTCCTGCCGAGCAGGGAGCCCGATGTGAGGCTCTATCCCAGGACCCTAGGATCATGACCTGAGCCGAAGGCAGACGCTTAACGACTCAGCCACTCAGGCACCCTATTTTTTTATTATTTTTTTAAGATTTTACTTATTTATTTGACAGAGAGAGAGAGTGCGCACAACCGGAGAGGGGAGGGAGTGACAGGCAGAGGGAAAGGGAGAAGCAGGCTCCCCGCTGAGCAAAGAGCCCGATGCAGGGCTCCATCCCAGGACCCTGGGATCATGACATGAGCTGAAATCAAAAGTTGGACGCTTAACCAACTGAGCCACCCAGGCACCCTGCTACAGGATTATTAATAAAATATTATATGTACAGAACCAGCATAGTGCCTGATAGTCATTAAAATGCATGATAATTTTCCAGTTACTAGTGCTGTTCTTACTACTGCCAACACTACAATTAATATTAATACCATCATTTTACCCAGAGAACTGCTAAGCATTATTTTTACCCATGAGTATGTTATCAAGAACCTGAACATTATGAAAATTATGCAGAAAAATTGTTAGTCTGAATAGTGACAGCTTTTCCCAAAGGAGGGCCTGCCTATTAGGGAAGATAGCATTGCGTCCTGGTGCATTTTGTCCCTGGGGTCATGACAGCATCTTTTTATGTGACTTTTTTCTTATTTGTAAAATGTTGCACTAAGTAGTCAATGAGATAAGTTTTGCAAAGCACTTAGCACAGAGTAGGCGTTCAATAATTGGTAGCATGTCTATGGATACAAAGCTGAACTTCCCTTTTCAAACACACCAGCCTTGATGCATTCATTACCTTGCCTTATTTCCCTGAAAGCCAGCTCTTGGTGTGTGTGTGTCCCTCTGGCTCCGACCTGCTGACCTACAGCTCCAGTGGGTTGAGCATGGATGTGCCTGCTCAGCTCCCCCTGGCTGGGGCACTGCCAGGCAGGAAGCAGCCCGGCACTGTGAAATTGATCATGATAATTCTAGGAGGAATTATTGGTGAATTAGCGGAATGCTATGAGGGATGGTCCAGATGGAGGTAGGTGTAAAGGAGAGCTTGGCTGGATGGAGATGTTTTTGCACAACATATTGATCTCCTTGGGGTGGGAGAAAAAAGAAACAGCAGCTCCTTGACACCCTCCCAGAGTGGCGGGTGGGAGAGGACAGGTGGGAGTCTGTGGGCCCCCTCAGCTGACTTTTTTTGGATGTACCATCAGGTACTGAAGCTGCATTCCCACCGCTCCCCCGGTGATGCAAAGGGCAGATTACTAAGCAGGGCTGGGCTGGCAGTGAGCTACGCTTTGTTTTCTTTCGGCGGCTGCGGCCTTCCTGGAGGTAGGTGGTGCAGATACTCTGGGAGGGGGTGATGTTCGTGCCTGGTGCCCACAGACTGAGCTCAGAACAGAGAAGTATGGCTGAGAGTCCAACCCATGGCGCCCCAGTGCTGGGTTGTCCTCCTCTGATGGCCCCAGAAATAGCAGGGGACTGGAGTAGGGTAAGCCTGGACGTTTGGGGATGAGCGATGCTGTCAGAGATGGGTCCCATCCTTGAAGGTGTTGCCCGGATCCGCCCTGGAGAGGATACACTTCTGCCTCCAGCCTTGGGTTCGCTTCACTGCTGTGATCCATTATCTGGGAAATCCTAGGCCACTCACTTCCCACCTGGGTGTCTGTTTCCTAACCTGTAAACTTAGAATTGCAGGTGTTTTAGTGGAAGGGGTCGGGAGATAAACTAGGTTTTAATTCCATTCCCATCACCATGTGATCTCGGACATCTGACTTGGGTGATTGACCATCTGTAAAATGCCCTTGCTTCCTCCCGGGAGCTGGGAAGTACCATGAGAGAATGACCTAGCAGGCTCTGGAGAGGGGAGAGAGTTAAGAGAAGGGGGTTCCTTGGGGACATCTGCTTCCTTTCTAGGGTGGGGGAGCTGTTGCATGGACTATGTATGTCTTGGAGGCCCCAGTCTCTCCCAGGGGGCCTCCTGGACCAACTGGCCTGTATTGGAATCTGTTCGGCCCCACGGGTAGATGCAGGACCGCAACTGGTGGCATGAGGGAGACAGGTCACTGCTCAGCAGGAGGAGGGACGTGCTCTTGGAGCAGCCCAGCCTTGGGGGTAACTTGTATTAAGCAGGGAGTCTGTGCCAGACCCTGTGCTAACCACTTCCCCTGCAGTATCCTGCTTACTCAGGGTCTTTTTTTTTTTTTTAAGATTTTATTTATTTATTTGACAGAGAGAAACAGAGAGAGAGGGAACACAAGCAGGGGGAGTGGGAGAGGGAGAAGCAGGCTTCCTGTAGAGCAGGGAGCCCGATGTGGGGCTTGATCTCAGACCCTGGGATCATGACCTGAGCCGAAGGCAGATGCTTAACGACTGAGCCACCCAGGCGCCCTACTCAGTGTCTTAACAGCCAATCAGGCGTGGACCAATCAGATTAGGTGTTTTTTATGGAGCTGTAACAGGATCCCCTGGGTTTAGGCTTTAACCTGTTAGTCATTTGGTTGTGGAAGATCCAGGGTGGGGCCTATGGAGGAGGGGTCAAGGTGGGAGGTACAAGGGGGTTGATAAGACTTAGGACTTATGATTTGGCTGAGCTGTTGAGGACTGACTTCATATTAGCTCTGGGGTTTGCTATTGCCACTCTCCAAGATACACAGAGGAAATTGAGGTCCAGAGCAGTTAAGTGACTTTGCCAAGGCCACACAGCTGGTTAGCTGGGATTTGAACTCAGGTCTCGCTTAAGGCATTCAGGTGGGGATAATAATACCATTGAAGTTTCTGGAGTTGGAAGTGGTGAGAGGAAACGGCATACGGGGCTGCGTCAGTGGCCAAAGAGCTTGGCAGGGTGTCCTGGCCCCCCAAGACCACCATGGGGGTTCCTGGGTGCTGGTGGCCAAGGGTGAGAGTGTGAGCGTGTGTGGGTTGTAGGGTGTAGCATACACATAGAGTACGTGTGACGAGGCTGGGGAATGTAGCTTGTGTGTATATATATATATAGTGTGTGTGTGTGTGTGAAGTGCTTCCTCAAAGGCCCCACTCTGCCAGCAGCCAGCGCGTCCATCATCATAACCGAGGTCGGTTGCGTTCCTCCTGAGCCCCGCCAAAAACATTAGGGCGAAGGAGAGCCATAAAGCACGTCCGAGCCGGCAGAGGGGCAGGCAGCGCTTTATGGTCTGAATGGCCCATTGTGTTGACTTGGGTGACAGTGGGGCCAGCGTTGCCTCTAGGACGCTTAATGGCTCCTTAGGAGCTGTTAGATTCTTTCTTCTTTTTTTTTTTTTTTAAGATTTTATTTATTTGACAGAGAGAGAGAGCACAAGCAGGGGGAGCCGCAGAGGCAGAGGGAGTCCGATGTGGGACTCAATCTCAGGACCCTGGGATCATGACCTGAGCCGAAGGCAGTTGCTTAACCGACGGAGCCACCCAGACGCCTGGAGCTGTTAGATTCTTAATAACAGATTGTTCCTAGTTTTTCATGTTAGGTAGGGTTTTTTTTTTTTTCTTAATTTTTAAGATTATTTCATCTTTTTTTTTTTTAAAGATTTTATTTATTCATTTGAGACACAGATATAGATAGAGAGCATGAGCAGGGGGAGAGGGAGAAGCAGGCTCCCCGCTGAGCCAGGAGCCCGATGTGGGGCTCAATCCCAGGACTCTGGGATCATGACCTGAGCCGAAGGCAGACGCTTAACCATCTGAGCCACCCAGGTGCCCCAGATTATTTCATCTTTTACAGGCAGACTAGAAAGAGGACGAGGGGGGATACAGACAGCAAGACAGATGAGAAGATTTCAGGGATTGTCGAGTAAATTCTGACACTCTAAACCAGAAGAAAGAATTTTGAGTGATTTTTATTTTTTCACATTCATGGGAGGATCTTAACATGGAAGACCCTCTTCAAGCCAGCTCACATGTCTCAGAGCATGGAAGAGCCCTTGTGTGACCCTGTTCTGGCCTTTGTCTACGGCTTGGGGAACGTGGGCCCAGGGGGAGGCAGTGAGGATGAGATTTCTCCTATAGCATGGCTTGGGTCCCACACACTCACCTTGATTCTACTGAGTGATTGGCCCTTGGGGCAGAAAGGACCGTCCCTTGAGCTGGCACCTGGTGGGGTGTGGCTTAGGATGGACCAAAAGCAAGGCATTTCCTGTGATTGCAGTGAAAAGTGAAGGGGGTTGGTGTTAGGGGACATGGTTCCTCCCAACTCCGGGGGGAGGTTTGTGAGTTCCCCTGGTGATTTTAGAATTAGTGATACCTACCGTTTAGGGCTGTCTCTGGGAAACAAACAGGAATATAAAGTAAGACGGCGGGGGGGTGTCTTTGAAGGAAATGCAAGAGGGTCAGTAAGCTTTTTCGGATTGCTCTGTGCCAGGCTTTCTACTAGGTTGTGCAGATGGCTCAGAGACGAAGAAGACCCAGCCTGCGCCCCCAGGACCTCGAACTTTATGCAGTGGGCTTTGAGTTTTGTTTTCTATTTCCCAGCCATTGGCTGTGTTGAATTATGCATCCTTTCTGTATCTAACAGGAAGCATTGTCAAGTTGGCTGTTGAGAGAAGGGTACAGATTTGGCTGTGTTGGGAGGAAATAGCAATGCTACTATTTATTGAGGATCTACTGTGGTATTTTAGATAGTTGGCTTTTAAAGTCCAGATGATGACCTTGTCAACTGGCATTTTTTTTCCCCTCTCTAGTTAACAGATGTTACAGAGTAAATGGTAAGAGCGTGGGAGATAGACCACCTGGTTTCAATCCCATCCTACTGCCAAGTAGCTGTAGGACCCTGAGCAAGGTACCTACCTCTCTGTGTCTCCATTTCCTTATCTCTAAGGTGGGCACGACAGTAATAGTACCTACTGTACTTCTCATGATAGCGCCGTTGCAAGGAATAGATGAGTTATTAGATGTAAGCTTTAGTATCTAGTACATTCTAGGAGCTTAAAAACGTTGGTATTGCTATTACCAGTGAGGAGATTGAAGCTTGGTGAGGTGAGGTGACTTGCCTGTGGTTACTGACCAGTACATGGTGGGACTGGAAGTCAAATCCAGTCTCAGGGGGAGGTGAAGGGTGGGGGTCATGCCCCAGCCTTGGCCTCCACCTCTTGTGACTTTACCAACTAGGTAAGGAGAAGAGTAGAGTTCTTGACTTTTGAAGTGACGTCTGCTAGAGAGAGAAGAGGCCCTTTGTCTTAGTCAAGGACTCTTGAATCTTGGTGGCAGTATCTTCAGTGAGTTCTGAACAACACCAAGAAGAAAGACCACAGTAGGATAGCCGTCTCAGAAAGCCCGTGTTCTCTAATTTTTTTAAACAAGAAAGGGTGCTGGCTTCCTTTTGCTCCTAGATGCCAACTAGCGTGCCCTCACTTGGGGGAAAATTCTAAACCATTGTTTCTAGACCAAGAGGTAGTTGCCAAACCAAATAATTACACAAAATGCACCTGCCAGTATGTTTCCTTTTCTTTGTCTTTAAAAAAAAAACACAACAAAAACAAAGCTGAATTAAAGCTTCTTCTGTGTTTTTCAACAGAAGGGTGATAAACTTTTTTTTTAAAGCTTTTATTTATTTGAGAGAGAGAGAGCACGAGTGAGGGGGTGGGGCAGAGGGAGAGGGAGAAGCAGGCTCCTCGCCGAGCAGGGAGCCCTGTGCGGGACTCAATCCCAGGACCCTGGGACCATGACCTGAGCTGAAGGCAGACGCTTAACCGACTGAGCCACCAAGGCACTCCGGGTGATAAACTTTTTGAATCAAATTTGTTAGGCCTTGAGAAGTATTGGGTAGGTGAACAGGACTCACATGGTGTTCGTTTTGACTTTGAGCCCTGATAAGAATTTTCTGGTGTGTTAGTGTTTCCCCCTGGGATCGAGACCCACTTCGTGAACTGATATGTTGTCGATATTGGAAGTGTGTATATGAGTGTCGATCTCAAGAAATCATAATAATTTTATGCCCTACCTCCCTATAACATTTTCATGTAAGGACTGGCACTTGGGTGAGCTCCACAACCCTTACAGCGACCCTGTGGGTTATATATAGATTTAGGTCATAGGTGTAGGTGTGGTGTGGGTATAGTTGTTAAGTGTAATTGGTAGATGTCGGTTGTAAGTATAGGTTGTAGATGTAAGTTGTAGGTTAGAGGTGTAGGTTGTAGGTATAAGTTGTGGTTGTAAGTAAGAAATAGAAACAAAGGACTTTTCTTTCTCAAGGTCACATGCCATAGAAACAGATAGCCCTGAACCTAGAACCCAGATCTTTTGATGCCAAGATCCCTGATCTTTCTGAGTATATGTTCCTCCGTGAGAAATGATGAGATGTGTTTCAAAGGTATTGTTTATATTTGCTGTTATAAATATACATAAATATAGAGGAGGGACCTTGTCTTTGGTCTCTTCTACCTAGAGACACCCATTGGTTTGATGCATTTCCTTCAAGCCTCTTTGTACAGATTTTCAGATTATTTCAATTTCCTTAGCTGTGATCGTACTCTTTATCCAGTTTTGTATGCTGCCCCCATTACTCTAATAAACATTTTCTGTGCTGTTGTAAGTTTTTTTAATGACTGCATGCTATTCAGGATGGCTGTACCACCATTTCTTTGTTAGCCTTTCTCCAGTGTGGGATACTTAGGCTGTTTGTAGTGTTTGGCTTCATAACTAAGATAACAACAGTCATCTTTGAGCTAAGTTTTCTTGAAGCTGGTATCTTTAGGTTTCCAGGGGGAACGTGGGACTGGGTGTTTTCCATGCCTGGGAGAGGCTGGGGAAGGCCTGGTAACTCCCTGATGGGAAGCCTGGCCTGGGTTTACACAGCTGCCTGGTTCAAGTGTGCCCTTGGCAGGGACTGCAGGTACAAAGGCCAGCACTGGGCAGTGTAGTGGGCCAGCCCTGGAGTAGATGCAGTGAGAGAGGGAAGAGTTCTCCTTTCTTTAGACAGGAGTAAGGACATGTAGGCACAGAGCTAAGGAAAATGGATGCCTTTCAGAGATTTGGGTTTATTTTTTTTATTTTTTAAGATTTTATTTATTTATTTGAGGGAGCGACAGAGAGCATGAGTGGAGA
Organism: Halichoerus grypus; assembly: GCF_964656455.1. NCBI lineage: Eukaryota > Metazoa > Chordata > Mammalia > Carnivora > Phocidae > Halichoerus > Halichoerus grypus. The sequence goes on from NC_135718.1 coordinate 48,733,775, forward strand.
GAGGGGCAGAGGGAGAGGGAGAAGTAGACCCCCCCCACCCCCCACCCCCCGCTGAGCGGGGAGCCTGATGTGGGACTCGATCCCAGGACCCTGGGATCATGACCTGAGCCGAAGGCAGACGATTAACCTCCTGAGCCATCCAGGCGCCCACAGAGATTTGGGTTTATAGAGCCAGTAGAGGTGGGCATGGGTGGGAAGGAGCAGCTATACTCCTTGTATTTCTGGTATTTCTGCCCTGAGTTGTCAGTAAGCAACAGGCAGTTGCTTCTCCCACACCCAGACCCTGCTTTGTCAGGGCTTGGGAAACGCTGCTTGGTGCTCCTGAGAGGGATCTTGGAAGGTCAGTGGCTGGAGGAGTGACCCCTTCATAGGGTGGGGTGAACCTTAAGGGGGAGGGGTGGTGGAGGGGAATGAGAGGGGCAGAGCCTGGCATGAAGAGCGGTGTGTGTGGGGGGGTAGAATATGGAAGAAAGACTGGCCCCTTCACTCAAGGAGGTTATGATTCCTAGGGGCCCTTCTTCTAGCCCTGGATGTTCCCAACTCTGGGATGCCTTTCCTCCCTTTGTCTTATTTTTGCAGATTAAGCAGTCAAGTCTGGAGAAGTTAAAATATTTGTCTAAGGCTGTGTCACCATTGAATGGGGATGGAAAACTAGACCAGAGAGCTCCAGCTTTCCTAGTGCCCTGTCCACCATGTCATGCAGCCCCTTACATGTGTTGGCTTGCATTCTCATAAGCTGTCTGCTCCTTGGGGGGTCAGGGTTGTGTCTTCCCTTATTGAATCCCCACATGTGTGACATGACCTTGTTAGGACTCAATGGACATGTTAGTAACCCTGAGTGATTTCCCAGGGTGAAGAAGGCAAGGGCCTGTTATGATGTGGATGGTCAGCCCGTGTTTGTTGAATGCATGAATGTTCATCCATCCATCAGAAATGCACATGCATTCTTTCTACAAATATTTTTAAGTACTTTCTATGTTTGTCCTGAGCATAGCAGTAGACCTTCTATTCCTGCAGAGGAGAAAGTTGTCAACAAGAGTGATAGAATTAATTAATTACAGATGGTAGAAGAGCCAAGGAAGAGAGTGGTTTCAGTTGCCAAGAGAACATGTGCAGGGGGGCATGGTAGAGTTTGGGAAGCACCTACCAGCATCACCCAGATGCCCTGGACTCAGAAGTCAGGGCCCCCTAGTGCCAGGGGAGGCTTTTATTAAAATAACTAGACTTTTTCCATTTGGACTTGGGTTTTGCTCTACTGTTGACCAGCTGGGTTACTTTCAAAAAGTCATTTGCTTCTTTACGTCTTGTTTGCTTTATCTATAAGTGAGCGATTATATGAATGAAGAGAGTGTAAAATTCTGCTGTAAATAATCGAACTACCTCGTTGCTTCTACCACCACCACCATGGTGGAAACACACCGAGGAAATCCTAACCCTATCTTAAAAATAGTCAGTACATGCAATATTTTAGCGTTTGTGTTTTCTCTTTTGAGTGGGGTTTGGCCTTTGGCTAGTTCCTGATGGTTAAGACTTGGAGGAAAGTGTTTTCCAGGCTTCAATAAGTAAAAAAAAAAAAAAGACCCAGGGATAAATATATTGACCCTTGCTCCTTCTTCCCCAGCAGGAGGATGCTTTGTATAGGGTGTATCTCTCTTTTCATTTGCTTCATTTCAGTCCCTCATGTGCTGGCAGCCTTTTGCCCTCTTCACTTGGTCAGATGGTCCAGAGAGCCCAGTGCCCTGTAGGAGAGAATCTGCCCCTTTTGCACACATCGTGGGGAGGCTCAAAGGCATCTTGTTGGACTCAAATGACGTGTTATCACGTGCCTGCTTGGGGAATCCTTCTGCAGTTGACATATTGCATGACACACAGGGGGTTTTGCATCACACTGAAATGCATGGCAAGCCTCTTCTCTCTCTGAGCACCAATTTAGTGCATTTCCCCCCTAGTTGCTGCTTTTTGTAGGAGATTATTTCTGATGCATATTGACTTGTTAGTGGAAAATGCTTCAGAGGGATAATGAGCTGGGTACTTTTCCTCCTCATTTTTCTTTGTTATTGTTGTTGAATTCATAGGGCTCTCCACTTACGCTTTATTGATTCCTGAATTTAGGGGATGGCCCTGTAATTGACAATTTCCTCCACCCAGCATGAGCAGAGAAGAGGACTGTATCTGTGGATGCTGGCTCTGCCCGAAGCTGTGTGATTCCAGGACCAAGGTTCTTGCCTGAGACAGGGTTGCTTCTGTCCAGCCCTGGCCCCACACAGCTCAGTGCCCTTGCTGTCTCCTTCCTGGCTCTGGTTTTTTCTTGCCATCCTACCAGGGGTCAGACCAGATGCCAAGGAGTGCTGGCCCTCCCAGTTCTCACATTCTCCAGGCTGGGATGGAAGCCCTTTTCTTTGGTGGCTTGGTGTGCGAAGACCTGGGCATTCCTGCATTCACAGATGACACCACTGACCCCATGTGCTCTTGCCATTGTTTTCCCAGGAGGCCTGATGAATGTGTGCTGAGTCATACACACGCACAGCCAGAGTCCCTTGTGACTAAGCTGTACATTTTCAAGAGGGCTGGCAGGCCCAGTGGTGCAGCCTTTGAACTGGGACGGCCTGAGCCCAGTGTTGCCCAGATGGGGAATAACTGTGACCTTGCTGGTGTGGGGGAGGGGCACCTGCCCACGGAGCTAACCAGTCTGGGCTCATGCATTGCTCTCCCTATCCCAGTGCTCTGGCTGTCAGCTTTGCTCATGCATAGATGAATTACTCTTGTTTCAGATTATCATGGAAAATCTTACTGTCAAGTTCTTAGGACAGGATTAAGGAGAATAGGTGATAAAGGTCATCAGCATTATTTACAATCTCTTGACTTTTATGCGCCCCCATAGCCTGCAGACAAGCTGGGTTCTTACAGGAGTGGCAGAGACTTGGGATTTGGAAGAAGGCACAGCCCGAGTCTGAGGCTGGCAGTGGTGCTTTTGGCCGTGTTACCTTAGAAACTAGCCTCCCTGAGCCCTGGCTTACTTTCTCTAAAATGGGAGAAAACAGCATTCACCTCAGAGGTTTGCTGGGAAAGACTAAATGAGTGAAGACTGTTTTGCAGCATCCCCACACTGGTGGGATGCTTTGAGGTGGGACACAGACGAATTTCTTATTATAGTTATGTATTCGAATGTGCTTGTGAAAAAATAGAACTAGCACATCAGAGCTCGTGCTTTCGCAGATATTATTGCTCAGGACAGTGCTAATTTTAAAAAAGGGAGACCATTGAAATTTGATTTAAAGAACAATGTGCAGTGAATTTCAGTGCAGGACATGTAGACACAGCGGAAATCAGGAAGGTGGGTGAGGAGGACAGAATTCGGAGTGCGACGGAGCTACGTTGTATTAAAAATCTCAGATTATGTGGTAGGAGCAGGGTCAGTGTGCCTTGGCTTTCTCGTCTGGTACTGGCGCAGGGAAGGGGTAGGGCGCTGGTGTGGGAAGCTCAGGAAGAAAGTTGCTGGTAGCTCAACTTCACGCTCTGCATCCACCTGATGGGATGCTGTCTGCTCCCAGCCATGGATTCTGATAAGTGATTCTGGACAAGATGACCACTTTTCCAGATTTTTCCAGGACAAGTGTTAGTCATTTCAGAATTAGAGCCCTAGAGCCAGAAGGGATCTCAGAGACAATCTATTCCATTTTATATTAGACTCAGGTGATTTCTTTAAAAAATGATTTTACAAACAAAAGGACACAGAGAGGTAGTTCCTCAGGGACCCACAAACAGTGCAGTGGCTGGGACAAATCTTTACGTCTTTCCCTGAAGATCTTTCTTTCCTCTATCCTGCTTCCCATCATGGGCGATAGCTTCGTTGTTCAGAGTGTGTTCTTAGAACGGAGCCCACCAGACCCCAGACGTGTAAGCCCAGTGACTGTGAGGGTTTCCTCTTGAGCATAGCCTGTGTTTCTGGGTTTCTCCTGCTGGGGAGCTGCTGTTTCAACTCATGCAAAGAAGAGGAAATGAATTTTAAATTCACATGTTGGCTTTTTGTGGTTGCAGGGTGCATACCTGTGGCTCACTTCCCAGGGCCTGAATTTCCTCCTCTATCAGATGCTTTGACTTCTGCAGGTTTGAATGAGATAAGAGGTGGGGGAGGCCTAGTGCTTGGCTCGCTGGGTCAATGTAGTTGAGGCCGAGGCCAGGCTGTTCACTCTAAACTGAGCTCAGGGCCTTGCGGTCCCTCAGCCCACGACTTCCCTGATAGAGGCTCATTCTGGTGCCTTGAACTGCTTGGGGTCTTATGGTCATTCTCCCTCGGGAGGTTTTGGGGCGGGCTGGTGTTAGATTATCTAGGAATTGAATCTCCTGTGAGGTGGGCTCCTCCTCCGGGCTCCCCCCACCCCGCGCCCCGCACGAGGGGAGTTAGTGTCCTGGAGGAGGCAGGGGTGCACTCCTGGTGGAGGAAATAGTACAAGGAAGGCCCGGAGAGGGTAGGCAGCACGGCCTATGTGAGAGACCAAGGGCAGTGTGGTGTGGGGAAAGAGAGGGCAGACGGGAGCACAGGAGCAGAATTCTGTATGTGTCAGCAGCCCCCAGCCCCCCGACCCTAGCTCCTCTGTCCTTTCAAACCCCCATCAGGTAAGAGGTCTTGGGGGGAGAAGGGTCTGTGTGCTGTGCCTTTTCTTTGTGTGTGTGTGTGTATTTTTAAATTATATATATATAATAAAATTGACCTTTTTTTTTTTTAAAGATTTTATTTATTTATTTGACAGAGAGAGACAGCGAGAGAGGGAATACAAGCAGGGGGAGTGGGAGAGGGAGAAGCAGGCTTCCCGCAGAGCAGGGAGCCCGATGCGGGGCTCGATCCCAGGACCCCGGGACCATGACCTGAGCTGAAGGTAGATGCTTAACGACTGAGCTACCCAGGCGCCCCTAAAATTGACCATTTTAACCATTTAAAAATACGTAGTCAGAGGGTCATGCAGCCATCACCACCACTTAGTTCCAGAACTTTCCCATCACCCCAAATAGAAAGCCCATACCTATTAGTAGTCACTCCCCATCTCCTCCTTCCTCTAGCCCCTGGAACCATGGATCTACTTTCTGCTTCTATAGATTGGCCTATTTTTGTATTTCATAGAAGTGGAATTCTACAATATGTGACTTTGTGAGTTTGGCTTCCTTCATTGAGCATAATGTTTTAAGGTTCATCCGTGTGTCGGCACTTCATTCCTTTCTCTGGCTAAAGAACACTCCGTTGTATGGATATACCACATTGTGTTGATCTGTTCATCTGCTGGTCATTTCGATCTTCACCTCTTTGGAATAATGCTGCTGCGAACATTTGTGTGCAAGTGTTTGAGCACCTGTTTTTATTTTATTTTTTTAAAGATTTTATTTATTTGACAGAGAGAGACACAGCGAGAGAGGAAACACAAGCAGGGGGAGTGGGAGAGGGAGAAGCAGGCTTCCCGCCGAGCAGGGAGCCCGATGTGGGGCTCGATCCCAGGACCCGGGGATCATGACCTGAGCCGAAGGCAGACGCTTAACGACTGAGCCACCCAGGCGCCCCTGAGCACCTGTTTTTAATTCTTTTGGGCATATACGTAGGAGTGAAATTGCTGGGTTATAAGGGTAATTTTGCATTTAACACATTGAGGAGATTGCTGGATTCTTTTTTTTTTTTTTAAAGATTTTATTTATTTATTTGAGACAGAATGAGAGAGAGAGCACATGAGAGGGGGGAGGGTCAGAGGGAGAAGCAGGCTCCTTGCTGAGCAGGGAGCCCGATGCGGGACTCGATCCAGGGACTCCAGGATCATGACCTGAGCCGAAGGCAGTCGCTTAACCAACTGAGCCACCCAGGTGCCCAGATTGCTGGATTCTTGAGGGTACCTTTTGGCTTCACCCTTTGCTCAGAGCCGTGCCCTTCTCATGTGGGCTGTTGGGTCCAAGCTCTGGGGCACGCACCGAGCAATTACCGGGTGCTAGGCACGGTGTTGTGTCCTCACTAGCAACCCCAGGAGATGGGCACTGTTCTTGTTCCCAGATTTCAGATGAGGAGACTGAGGCACAGAGTGGTTAAACATCCTACCCAAGGTCGTACCGCTCCTAAGTAGCGGACTGGGGATTTGAACCCAGACAGACTGTCTGCAGAGCCTGGTCTTTCCCCGACGCACCACAGGATGCCTCAGACAGGGGAGCGTTCACAGACGAGGCTGCGGGCTGAGTCTCACTTGCAGCGTGGAACCCACATGAGCCCGAGGGTTTGAAGGCTGCCTTGGGGCCCACTGAGCTGTACCCCTACCCTTTTGTTCTTTTTCCACCTTGCTTCTCCCCACCACCTCCACTGCAGTGACCTGCCTCCCCTCTTTCCCTTTCAATACATGAAGGTGGTTTATGGGCTCTCCGAGAATTATACCGTGGAAAGACCCTGCCCTCTGGTTAGTGGTGGGGAGGGTCAGGGAGAGAGTGCTCCTTCAGCCGATCAGAGGAGAACCCACAGGGCCATGCAGCCCCGGGGGGTTTTCTTGGTGCTTGCAGGCTGCAGAGGTGACTCGGAGTTGGGCTTGGGCTCTGGTGTCGGAGGGCACTTCCCTCCGCCCCCCCATCACCACAGGCCAGTCTTGTTCATCTGCTGTTGTGTAAGCAGCACCCACAGAGGACGCAGCATGCTGGGACTGCTAACTGCCTGTGGACGAGCCTGGGTTTGTTGCCTTGGCTGAGGCTGAAGGTGGGGGACCCTGGAGAAGGGGTGGCCGGGCCTTGGAGAGGCGGAGGCCCCTCCCGGGAGATGAAGAGGGAGCCCCAAACCAGTTTGTCTTGTGGGAGCTGCCCCAGATTATGGTTTACAATGCAAATTTGGGAGCATGCCAGGGCCATATTAATACTGCATGAGGCAGTAAGGGGGCCGCAGGCTTGAAACCGGAGCTCTGGCCTAGAATGGAACTGAACAGTGGGCCTTGTCTTAAAGGGACATGACGTGCTCCCAGAAGTATGTGCAGCATTATTTCCCTCTATGCTGTTTACTATATTTGCACACAATGCCGCTGGAGGGTTTAAAAAGGAAATGACAATGTAAGATGGGAGGCGTTTTTTATTGCACATGGTGGCACCATGTAATGCTCATTGACTTTAATTATCATTTCTTTTTGTTACCTTGGTGAGAGGTGGTGGGGGGTGGTGGTGGAGAGGGAGACAGAGAGAAAGAGAAAGAGAGAGAGAGGAGGGAACCTATGTCTCTCCCTGATACTGTGCTAAAATCTGTCTCAGCTAGTCAGCAGATTGAGAAATCCGGGACTCATTCACAGGTAGAACAAAATGAATAATAACACTTTGCAAGCTCTGAATCACGAACACGACACATAATTCTGCCTTCAAGGTGCCAATTTTGATTCTTCTGCTATCGTGCTTGAGTTCATGGCTGTGCTCACTGTTTCCATGGAGAAGGGCAAGTCAGTGCTGTTTCTTGTTGGAATGTGCAGACCACTTGCATTTGTCTGGAAACCAAGCAACTACAAAGTATAAATATCTGGATGCTACTGGCTTATGAGGAAGAAATGGAAGAGATGTCAGGGATTTATCTGAAAGGGTAACCTCCATCCAGATGGTGTCCTAGAGCATTTTCCTAGACCTGAAAGGAAGATTCAGCTGTGTAGAGTATAGTTGTAGTGTTAAGTGTGTTTCAGAATATTTTTAATCTTTTCAGATTGGTGGTCCACTACAGTAGCTAGCATGCTTTGGGGTGCAAGTAATGGGAAACATGGACTCAAGTTGGCTTACGCTGTAAGGAAGTGTATCTCCCGCAAGTAGAACAGAGATGGCTAGGGTAGGGGTGGGGGCTGTCTGGTGTGGATGCGTCTGCCTGAGTGATGTCTGAGGTCTTGGCTCCTCCTGTTTCTCTACCCTGCTGTCCTTAGTAACAGCTTGATCCTAAATCTCGTTCCTCTCATGGCTATAAAATGGCTGCAGCAGGTCCAGGCATCGCATCTGGACATGGCAATGTCCAGAGGCATGGCGGGACCATCTCTTCCGGTGAGGACTTGATAGAGAGAGGAATCTTTCTTGGAAGGCTCCCAGCAAATTCTCCATCTGTTCCGTAGGCCAATTCCCCTCCACGAAGTCAGTCAGTAGCAAGTGGAATAGGAATGCCTTTAGATATAGACTAGACAGGACTTAGGAGCTGGCAAGGGAATGGGCCCAGCTTACCTGAGGCCCAGGGCAGTGTAGAGAAGAGGTAGGAACCTGAACAAAATGGGACCATGCTATGAAAGAGGAACAGGGTGATGTTGAGCTGTCTCTTGCATTCACAAATAGAAAAAGGCGGCTCCCATATACCTGGATGCATAAGGCATTAGGGAATACTCGAACCTGGGAGAGAGATCAAGATGATCTGCTCCAGTTCCTTCCTTTTACAGATGAACAAGCTGCACCCCAGGAGTGGGGTTGACTTGCCCAAAGTCACCTGATCCACCCTGGAACCCAGGCTCCAACTGTGTGGGCATGGCAGGTGGCTGGGGGTGTTCTGGCTGATGTTACACAGCTTGTGGAAGGAGGAGCAGAAGCCAGGGTGAGAATATGTTGTCAGGGTTTCTAGAAACCACTTGTAGGGCCTGTCATTTTCTTTCAATAAATGTACTGACCGACCGCTGAGTCTCTAAGTCTGCCCTCTCTGGGTGTTATGAGCATAAGTGCAGTAAAGAAGCCTCAAGGCATCACAAAAGAACAGGTTCCAACCCGTGAGGGCATAGCCAGAGCTGGGGATGTGTTCTCTTCTGGGGAGAGTTCTCAGTTTTATCTTCTCATTTTCTGATTCCAAGGACCTACAAGAGTGTCTGGACCACAACTAGTACTCCACAAATGAATGTCGAATTACATTGATTAAAACTGCACGAGGCCATGAAAATGTTAATTTTATCTTATTTTAACCTGTACAAGGTAGGCATAAAATGAAGTCATGCTAAAGATCCTCTAGACGGGATTGTGCAAAGAAAAACATGCCCTCCTGAGAGTGAACACGTCTAGCCTTATTTGAGGACTGTGGTCTTGATGGTGGGTATCGACTGGGTCAGCGAGTCAGGCAGTGATGGTGCTGAGGGAGGCTGGAGCTCGTGTCCATGCAGGTCATCCATGACTGCCCTTGACCACAGGATCTGGGGGAAATGTGTCCTCTCCTGCCTCCTGCTTAACTCTCAGGGCACTTCTCAGAGCCTTCTCTTACCATCAGGGTGGCTCTGGTTGTCCACTATGCTCTGGTGTCAATTGCAACAAAACAAAACAAAACAAAACAAACGGGTGGGGAGTAGCTTGTGGACAACTAGACCCAGATCCCTCGGTCCCTAGATGCCATCCTAAATAAAGCGAAATAAGCAGCCCACAGCTGTGTCAGGGTGCCCGGCATTTTTGTTTTGTCTTCTAGAGCCGGGTCAACAGGACTGTCAATCATTCAGAACTCAGAACACCGGTGACACACACCATCATGTTGAAGTTTCTGAAATCAGGCTCTGTTTCCTCTGCCATCTTGAGAGTGTCGAAACTCCAACACATTTGAAGGTTCCCAGAGGAGCAAGGAATAGCCTTCTTATTATTCTGAAAGAGTATAGTTTGCACATTCTTGGCTTCCTCAACATTTGGATTCTGGAGTCTGGTCGGCGTGGGGATGAAGAGCAAACTCCATCAGAGCTTCTCCTCTTGTCATGCCGATGGAAAGTTCTCCACATCTGTTTAATTACTCAAACACTCCACGTCCCCCTTCGACATCTCCAATAGCCCTCTTGCTTGCCTTTGTGCACTAGAGACTTTATCTTGCTTTGTATGCGGAACAGCTCAGTTCAACTCAGAACAGCTGAGTTCTCTGCAGAGTGAATTTTTGTAAAGCAAATCCTTTTCTTGCATTGACTTCACTTGGGCAGTGAAGATAAGTTTCCATGGGGGAAATATTGCTTGTTTCTTTTTTACTTTTTTAATTGAACTATACTATGATATGGAAAAATGAACATACCATAAAGTCTATGCATCTCTGCAAACTGAACTTACCCGTGTCACCAGCAGCCAAATCAAGAAACAGAACATCTCCGTAATTTCTTAACTAGAGATACAAGTCCCCCATGTATGTTCTTTCAGTAGCATTTCTGCACACAGTATACCCCTCTGACACCGTCTGGCCTACACATCACCAAACCCAGGGAATTTCTCTCACATGGAGGGGTTACCTGGCTTTGCATTTCTTATGTGGTAGCTTTGGACTTCGTTTTTTTTTTTTTTAAGATTTTTTATTTATTTATTTGAGAGAGAGAGAAACAGCAAGAGAGGGGACACAAGCAGGGGGGTGGGAGAGGAGGAAGCAGGCTTCCCGCGGAGTAGGGAGCCCGATGTAGGGCTCAATCCCAGGACCCTGGGATCATGACCTGAACCGAAGGCAGACGCTTAATGATTGAGCCACCCAGGCACCCTGGACTTTGTTTTTTAAATGAGGATTCATATACCTCCATGTTAAGTAAACCCAACATATGAGAAAGCTCATATTTACCAATGAGACCAACTGGGGATAGTCTTACTTAACACTTTCATTGTTTAACTCCTTTATTGTTTTCTTACGTATCTACTGCTTTCTTTTTTACTGTTCCTCCTTGACTGTTCCTTCAATTGGGTCAGCTCTTCCCTTGCATTTATAAAGTGATCCATCTTAACAATCCAGAACTATTTATCAAGTACCTACTATGCGCCAGGCATTCTGGGAGATAGTGTGTGTGTTTACCTGTGGCATTGAGTGCAGGAGGCAAGATCCAAGGCTGAGTAAGACATGGATTCTCTGCTCAAAGATATGCCAGTCCTGGGGTGGGGACTGGAGGACACAGATGTGTGCTAGCCTGACCATAAACTTGCTATATCAGTGAGATATCGAAGAGGCTGAGAGAGTTGGGGGATCACCCCCATCTGAGGGTGGGGAGGAGGATTCTGGAGGACCGTGTGAAGGAGCGGACATTTTATTTTATTTTTTTATTTTATTTTATTTTATTTTTAAAGATTTTATTTATTTATTTGATGGAGGGAGAGATAGCGAGAGCAGGAACACAAGCAAGGGGAGTGGGAGAGGGAGAAGCAGTCTTCCCGCCGAGCAGGGGTCCTGCTGCAGGGCTCGATCCCAGGACCCCGGATCATGACCTGAGCTTGAAGGCAGACACTTAACGACTGAGCCACCCAGGTGCCCCAAGGAGGGGACATTTTACACTGCCACTTGGAGATGTGACTGCTCCTCTAGGGGACCCATGCTCACATTTATGATATGAACGACAAGGAAAGGAGTCTTACTGTGCTTTGATAGTAGGTGCTGCTATTATAATGTGTGAAGCTTACTCAGAGGGAAGGTTTTGGGTTTATTAAAGGAAATGAGAGCGCTCTGTGCTAGAAGCTCTGTAAGTTCAAAATATGATCCAACGGGTTTGCTTAAACAGTTGGTTGCCCTGAGACCTCTTTCTCATTCCCTTGGCAGCTGGGCAGAGTTTGGACCTTTGAAGGTCGCCCTCCGAGTGTAGAGGCCGGAAGCAGGCCCGAAGCCAGGCTCCCCCCCCAGACTCTGCCCCTGTCTGTCCTGCTCCCCTGCCAGCTTGTTGGAGCCCTGCTCCTGGGCAGCGACAGCTGGGAGGGGTGGGTGAGGGGTTGTTGCTAAGAAAACGATCCCAGCTTGCCTTGTCTGACGTGTATGTTTAAATTAGCATCTTTAACTGCAGTTCCCAACAGTTACTCAATTTTGAAACTACTGGGATTTGGGGGGGGGTGGTGTTGAGGGGGAGGAGAGGTGATTTGAAAAGGCAAAACATTTGCAGGTGTTTTTTTACAAAGTTAAATAGAGGGAAGACTATCAGCTAGGGGAGATGTAAATCTCAGGCATGGTTGCAGATCCCCTCTGTGGGTCACAGAATCCCCCTACTTTGCCAAGGAGCTAGAGGTGGCCCCACGGAGCCAGTTGGGATGGTTCATGGTCTTTGAGTCCTCTTAGGGTCCCCAGAAATCATGGTATTGCTTGAGAATGTGGGGTGGGCACATCTGACTGATACCCACCCCCAAGGCAAGAGGGGTTGGATGTTTGGGAATCTGGATGAGGTAGTGGGGTGGGTGTCTTTCCCCTACCCAGTTACCTCTCCTAAGGGGCCAGGTAGAGGGGGGCATCTAATAATAACGATGACAATGCTAAAAATAGACAATGATAATGCTCACATTAATTGGGTGCCTCCCGTGTGTCAGGGAGTGAGCTGAGAGCTTCACATCTTATAACTTGTGTAATGCTTACAGCGGCTCTCAGAATTGGTTCTCTGTTATCCATGGTTTAGAGATAATGGAACTGAGGCCCAGAGAGGTCAAGTAACCTGCCCCAAATCAGTGAAGCATTAAGTGGCAGAGCTGGGGTTGAAATCCTGGCTTCCTGGCACTAGTGTGCATGCCCCTAACCTTGCATTTTGCTGCCACCAGGCATAAGGCACCAGGAAACGGAGGAAACCAGATGAGAGCAAGAATGTATAAGGGGAAGACAGGAGACAGGGCTCAGAGAGATGTGCTGGGTGGAAGGTAGTACCTCCTGTGGCTTTTCGAAGGTTGCTTTTGGATGAGGGTGACATAAAGATGGCAGTCTCTCCCGACCTCAGGGCCTTTGCATGTGCTGTCCTCTGTGGCTAGGATCATTGTTCTGCCTGCTTTTTGTGTGCTGGCCCTGTCTCATCTGTCTTGTTTTAGCTTAAAGCCACTGGGACAGAAAAGCCTTCCTGACTATCCAATAACACTTACTCAGCAAATATGTATTGTGTTTCCATACACATCCTTCTAGGTATACAGCATATACTAGTGAACAAACATAAATCGCTGCTTGTGAGGAGCTTGGTTCTATTTAGGAGAGAGAAAAAACATGCAGTAAACATAACATGCAAGTAAAATTTTGTAGTGTGTGATTTTGCTATTCTGTTTTAACACCTCGTTTGCTCCTTTTAAAGCCCTTATCACAATTTGTAATTATTTTCTTTGTTTACTTGATCATTGTCTGCCTGCCTCCCACAGTAAGTCCCTTGGGGATGGGGACCTTGGGTGTCTTGGTCACCACTGTCTCCCAAGTGCCCATCCCGGAGCCCAGCACACACTAGATGCTCAGTAAGTGTTTGCTGAGAAAATGAATGAGAAGTAAAGCTCTTGGACTTTGGAGAAATAACTAGACTGAGGAGTTTGAAAGAATTTTCTGCAGCTGAGCCTTTAGAGATGTCTTCCAAAGGCCAGGGTTGTTGGGAGAGATGATGCCCACAGGAACCTGGGCACCCTGGCTAAGCTGTAGTCCCTGCCTTTCCCTCAGGGCAGTCCTTGAGAAAGTCTTTTGGATGACTCGCAGGTGTCTCTTTAAAATGGCGGTGCCCTTTCCTCTCAGTTGAGGATGGGAGGGAGGGCGAGGGCTGAACTGGCTGCCGGAAGCAGAGGACTGTGTGGTATGGGGTGACCAGGGGCCTGCCCTGGGTGCTGCACATAGATAGGCTGAGGGACAGTGGAGGACACGCCATTCTCATCTCCATTGCTGGTTTGGTGTGGGGACCAAAGAGCACACATCATTATCATCAGTAGTAAGGATTAAAATAGGAGCTAATGTTTAGGGAGTGCTGCTATGCATGGATACCTTGCCAAGCCTTTTAAGGGCACCCTGTCATTCAATCTTTTCTAGTCCCTGTGTGATGTGGAAATTTGCTGGTCACGTGACTCGCCCAAGGTCACACAGCTGGTAGAGCTTGGAACCCAACCCAAGCTAGTCCCAGACTTCACGTTGTACACCCTCCAACAAGTCGTTTGGCTTATTTTTAGTGTCCCCAAGCAGAAAGCTCTCACATTGTCTGAAGATTCCTAGCTCGAGGCTTAGAAAATATTTTCCATTCTGTGTTTCACCGAGGAAGGCCTTTATTGTTGAGGTACTAGCAGGATTAATGTACTTTATAAGTACGCTTGTTATTTATTGTTCTTGCTATTATTAATAAAAGCCAAAATAACAGTCTTTGGGTTAGAGAGGCAGCAAGAGGGAACTGAATAACCTTGGTTGGGTTGGTAATACTCTTTTGCAGTCTCCTCTCGATTATCCAGGCTAATGGAATGGGAAGCAGTGCCCACAAATAGTCATAAAACAAGGAAATCAATTATGTGCTCACTGGGGTGTTGACTGACAAGTAGGTACTAAGCCTTTTATGAGGCTGGCCTTCGAACACGACTCCCTTCTCTGCTGAGCTTTCACAAAGTGCGAGGTGGGAAACAGTCCATGCTTTGCAAGGCGGGGATGGAGAAGCAGCTTTTGCTCCAGCCTTTGATCTCTGGGTAGAGATGGTGTAGGCATGGCGTCCGCAGCCAAGGTGGGGCTAGTGATGTTTTCCCTTTTCCTAAAGCAACTTGGGTGATGGAGCGAGTTGTCTTAATCTCCCCACCGTGAGCGTTTCACTAGCTGGTGCGGCCACATGGAAAATGTCAGCGTGCTGTCTCGGGCCGGGCACAGGCCAGGGCCGGTGCGTCTTCGAGGTCTGCGGGGCTGACGTGGCAGATGCAGCTTGAAGGGAACGGAAAGGTCATAGAGGCCTGGGACAAGGGAGTGGACGGAGCCCAATGGCACTGTCCGGTAACATTATATGGAAGATGAAATTGTAGCGTGGAGCCGAGAGATGCCGGGCCGGGGAAAGAAACCTCAGCATTTTCCATGATTAACTTTCTAATAGTAACCGTGTGTGTACAGCCAGTGCTTAGCAACGGGGAGATGATCTTCACTGAGTGTGCATTAATACAAGGGCACGTGGCTTCTCACCATTGTTGGCTTTTCCCCGCTTTGTTTCTGTCACCGTCCTGTGGAGAGCCGTCCGGGAGACCAGACCACAAACATGTTGTCCTTGGTGGCAGACTGGAGAGGCAGCTGAATTTGTGTCCTTTCCCCATTGATGCATCCCTGCCCCTGGAATCCCAGGCCTCAGGTGACCACAAAGCTCCCTCTCAGCTGCAAGTCAGGAAGGAATGGATGCTTAGCGAGCTTACCCAGAAGCTGGGGCAGAGCTGGGGCCAACACGCCCGTCTCCTCGCCTTCTCTCCTGTGCTCTGGAAAGCAGCCCTGTGCTTTCTCCCTTCTCCTCAGCCCCCTCCCTCAAAGCCAACGCTTTGTCTGAGATTTGTAAGCAGTCCCCAGAGAGAGAAATGATGGGTTCACGTTAGCATCCATGACTTTCTGTGTCGCCACCCAGCCCACCCGGAGGATTTAAGAAAAGGTGCCTGGGGAGGGCATTGCTTAACCAAAAGGAAAGCTGGACGGCAGAATTTCGGGCCCCGTGTGGCCTGTGGGGCATTTGTTCTAGGTACTAGGGATACAGTGGTGACACAGACCCAAATCTTCTCTCTTTTTGGACCTTATATTCCAACGGGGCAGGCGGGAACGTAGTAGATGAATGAGAATTTAACTTCAGATAAGCGGTTTAAGAATATGAAGCAGGCTGAGGGGTAGTGAGTGGTAGGAGCGTGAAGGGGCCTCTGTTTTACGTAGGTGGACATGCAAGGGGATGATGTGTCTAAGGAAGGGATCATTGCGGGGAATGAGATTGACCTGCCTGGAAAAGGAAACCATGGGGAACGTCTGGGGGGAACAGTGCTTCGGGCATGTGGAAATAGCAGCTGTGAAGCCTCTGGGGAGGGAGTGAGCTGGGCTGCTGGAGATTTCCCCTGGCTACTCTGTTTAACTGCCCCCTCTCCTGCCTCCCTCCCCAGCTTTATCTCTTCCAGGGAACGTGTCACCATCCAACATAGCTTGGGTTTATACCTCGCTTTGTTGCTGTGGCTTATTGTCTGCTTCCCTGACTGCAGTGTCGCTGGTGCCCAGAAGAATGCCTGGGAGGTACTGATGCTCAGTACCTTCTTGCCGGATGAAGAAATGGATGGAGGCCCGTGTTTGGAGGCAGTGAGCAAGGTGGACGGTGGGAGGAGAGGTGACCGGCGGGGTAGGCAGGAATCAGAGCAGGTAGGGGGCAGAGGAGAGGCTGAGAACATTCCTCAGGTGTTTGCATCTTGTCTCACAGCCTGCTGGATGGGGCGGGCAGGGAACAGGCCTTCTTGCTCCAGGAGCCCTAGCTCAGCAGAAAGACCGTCCGGTCATCCTACTTCCGAGGCGTGCTGTTCCCAGGAGCTGAGACATTCTCGTAGGATGTGTAGTTAATGAAAAAGCACCCACACTGCCCTAATGCCTCTTTCACTTTCCAGAACCTCCAGGGAATCCAGATCTATATGTTCAGCCCAGGTGCAAAATCACAAGGAGCCTGCGCTCCTTCCGAGGGACGCTGGTTGACGCCATCCCCGGGGGGCCTGAGGCACCCACGCTCGGTGTGGGGGCCCCGTTTTCCAGGGGCTGCTTGAAGTGCCTGGTTGCTGGTCTGTAGTTGCCTTCTGGTCCTTTAATGGAGGAGGCCTGGGTTCCAGTGACATGGTGTCCTTCTAGGCGAGGCAGCAGGCAGCAGAGGGAGGAATTCTTGCTGAAGACCCAAGGGCAGTGGCCACCTGGTCCCCGTCTCTGCCTCTCCACTGCCTTTGCCCCGGGGAGGGGAAGCACCAACACCTTCTCCCACCAACACACTCTTCCCGCATTCACATACGTGCAGATGCACACAGGTGCGCACCTGCATGCACCCACACACGGGTGCCCGCCTCCCCTCACCCTCGCCTGCTTTCACACATCCCCGCGAACACTCTCACCCCTCACCCCGCCCCCCACTCAGGCCCACACGCTTCCACTCCCCGATCAGACACATTTGCTCGCACACAGGTAGCTCCCCAAACACGCCTCCGTGGACTGCCACCTCTGTGCACTCACGCCGATCACCCCTCCTCAGCTCCCCTCACCTGGCACCCCCTCATCATCTCCTCTTACATTTCCACAGGGGGGGTTCTTGCCCTGCTTTGCGGCACCTGAGCCACAGAAATGTGATAAGGTGTGAGAAGTGGAAAGTTCTGCAGGTGTCCTGCTCACTTTGATAGCAAAGGAGGAGGAGGAAGCAGGGGTCCCAGCTGCTTCTTGGGCACATAGGGGGCTCAGAGGGCTTCGTGCCATGCTGTTGGGTAGGGTCTTATTTTATTCATTTAGCTCCTGGTGCATCCGGCACTGTCCTAGGCAGCAGACACAGGCTCTACTCTCTTGGGTTACGTTCTAGGGGTAGAGCAGACCATACACAGGATCATTAAGTAAGCAGGGTAAGTCAGATAGTGATGGGACAATAGGACCAATAAAGGGGGGTAAAGGGAAGGAAGTGATGAGGAGGGTGCGCTTTCCTACGGCACAGGTAGACAAGCTCTTGTGGAAGGTGAGCTTTGAGCAGGTGTCTGTTCAGAGTGCTGTGGGAGGAAGGAACAGCAAGTGCAGATGTGTGGAGGGGCAGGAGGGCAGGAATGGAGAAAGGCTGGGAGTGGGGCTGTGGGTGGGGATAACGGGGAGTCGGGGGGAGTTCCTCTGATGGAGCTTCTTAAACATCTGTCACCCCCAAATGATTGTGATCCCCTGAAGCCCCTGGATGCATGGGATTCATCTCAGGGGTCTTGTGCGCTCCTTATATGGTGCCTGGCACGGATCCGTGCTCAGAAAATACTTGCCCCTTGACAACCCTGCTTGGCTCAGTTCTACACAGAACTTCTTCTCTGTTCCAAGATATCTGTGCTTGCTGCCGGGGATCATGGGATGGAATGACCCAGCCCTCCCCTTGAGGAGCTCCTAGCTGGTGAGGCGGCCAGCCAGATGCGTGAATATTGAGTGCCCCGAGAGGGATGTGCCGGGGCTGGTGAACCTGCGGGCTGGCGAGTGGCCCTGCGTAGGGGACAGCTCTTTGGAGAAGGTGATTTCTGAGCAGAATCTTCAGGAAGAAGAGGAATGAGCCTAGAGTGAGAGGGAGGAGGAGGAAAGAGACCTGGCAGGCAGAGGAGTGAGTGACAAGGATTAGGGAAATGACACCCGCATGGTGTATGGAGCTGGGTTCCCAGCAGTTGGGGGCTCCAGGGCTGCCATCTGCTCTTGCCTTTGTGGGCCAAGAAGGAAGCAAGACAGGCCCCAGATGCTTCACCCTTGAGCTGATGCTGTCATGGGGGCAAGCCCTGTGGCTGTGTGCCCCGCATCTCCGATCCCCGTGACTGGGAACACTGGGCGCACCTGACTCACCTGTTCCCTCCTTAAAGTGGTGGGAGCCAAATTTCCGGGCTTGTCGGTCAAGTCTCACCCTCCAGCTGGTGCTGCTATTTGAGGGGCAGGCCAGGAAGTCCTCCCTGGGGAGAAGCCAAGAAGGACGGAATCCTCTGAACGTGCTCCCCAGAATCCAGTCACTGTGCCTCCCTTTCGGAGGGGACAGACTGGTGGTCTGCAAATGTGCTTGGATTGGTTTGCATGGTTTCAAAGTTTCATTTTGTGCTTTTTTTTTTTTTTTTTTTGCATTAATTGCCTACATTTATAAAATGGCAGGTTTGGGATTTAAAAAAAAACAAAACTGGGTTTCTAGCTTTTCTTGGAAAAAAAAAAAGATTGCAGACAGACATTTGTGGGCCTGGGTCCCCTCATGGTGACGATTGGCCAGGCAGAGTTGTGGCCCTTGCCATGGACAGTCCCTTACTTACCACAGCAGCCTGGTTCCCATGGGGACGTAAGCTTGGACCCCTCTTTAGCATTTAGGAAACAAACACAGTTTTGGGTTTCTGCCAGTTCTCAGGGATGGCTTTTGAGTCCTTATATACTTCCAGATCATTCTCACTTCTCAACTAGAAGCCAGTGGGTGGGAGCCCCCTCTCTGTTTATATTTGCTTCAGGACAGCTGGGGTGTCACTGTATGTCAGAAATAATGGGGGGGTTGCCTGGGTGGCTCAGTCCGGTGTCCGACTCTTGCTTTTGGCTCAGGTCATGATCTCATGGATCGTGGGATGGAGCCCTGGGTCATGAGATTGAGCCCCACGTTGCGCTCTGTGCTCAACGGGGAGTCTGCTTGAGATTCTCTCCCTCTGCCCTTTCCCCCGCTCTCACAGGCACACGCTCTCTCTAAAACAAATGGATAAATCTTAAAAAAGAAAAAAAGAAAGAACGGGGAGACGTGGGGGTGGGCAGGCCCTAGATTGCATTGTTGGAAGACACAGGCTGCATCGCCTGGCTTCTATAAAGATAGCGTGTCCAGATGTGGGTGAAGAGGTAGAAGGTCTGAAGCCCTCTGGAAACCTCAGGCTGAGCATGGAGAGCTCACGGGTGCAGAAGGCAGGAACATGGCTAGGCCTCCTTTTCTCTGCCCTCACTCCCCAGCTTCCCTATCACCCAGGCTGCTCACTGAGCCAGGTCCTCAGTGAGTCTTTATAGAAAGAAAGAAGGCATGATTGATAGGGTCAGGGTCTAATTGGATGGTGTGATCTCTTCCCCACACCCCATAACACTGGGTTCCCTTTAGCCTCTGGGATTCACATGTGGTCATTTCCAGAAAGTGGCAAGCCTCAGGGTGGGCTGGGAGGAGGCATTTGGAATTTGCCTCTTGAGTCTTTACTGAAGTGGGGAGTCATGTTCTGTTCTCTCACCTCTGGTCCAGTCTCTGAGGAGACTGAGCTCACACCACCTGGGGAAGTGGCTTTCATGGGGCCACACGTGGATTAGGATCAGATGACCACCTGGGGAATGTGCCAGCTGGACAGCCAGGACACAGAGTGATTTGCTTCCCTTTGCCAGTACTTTCCAAGCTCTGGTGTTTGCCTGCAGCTTCTGGCGAGGCCTGGCCTCCCTCTCAGGGCAGATCAGCATATACTTGGGCTCAGAAGTCTGCAAGGTGGCTCCGCCAGGCCCTCTGGACCTTGAGCAAGGCCTGATGCCCCAGGGCGGGCCGGGGGAAGAAGCCACAGCCTCCCGGCCACTGATGGTTGTGGGGAGGCTCCGGGCCCAGGTGCCAGGCGGGTAAATTGATTTTTCAGCCTGCGGAACTTCTAAAGATAGGCTTGGGTGGTGCTCTGCTGGCACTGGGAGTGATGGGCCATCTGTGAATCACAGGCCCGCCTGCTGCGGGAGTGAGAAAGACCCAGATGCAGGAGGGGAGTAGGGCCAGGGCAAGGAGGGTGACTCAGCCCAGGCCACCCTCGAGGAGGGGCTTTTGCTGCCTGGCTCCGGGAGGACTGCAGCCGCCTGTAATTGATGTGGTTCCTATGGCTGGTTGGAGCAGATAAAGCACGAATAGAGTAGATGAATCGTCAGTGCGGTTTGTGCTTCTCTGGCCTGCAAGCCTCAGAGTTAAGAAAATGGGTTGCTTGGTTTATTTCTTAAATCACCACTTGGAGCCCCTCCATGTTCACCCTGAATTGCCCATCCCATCCCTTCCTCCACCCTGTTTTCTTTGAATTATTTGGCTGGCTCTTTTGGGTCTTTGTGACACTCTCCTACATGTATGCAGCACTCTACGGTTTGCAAAGTAGGCAGCCCACATTGATGGAGCTCCTTCTAGGCACTGGACAAGCGCTGGGGGAGCAGAAGTGACCGGGGCAGGCATGGTGCTTGCTCTCAGGGAGGCAGCAAAATTGTTGCTATCATCTAAGAAGACAACAGTGTGAGATGCTCCTGAAGGTTTCTTTGTGATGGGGAGGAAGGCCTCTCCGAGGAGGAGACATTTCACCTGAGAGGAAGCTAACTGGGCGGAAATTTGGGGGAAGAGCATTCCAGGCAGTGGGAACGGCTAGTGTGCACCCCCTGAGGTAGGAATAAGCTGGCTTGTTTCCAAAATAGCAAAAAAGCCACTCTGAACAGAGTTTGGGGCAGGGAGGGTAAAGTGCTATGACGGGAGGCTGGCAGGGACCATTTCTTGTAGGGTGTGGTGGGCAATGGTGTAAAGTCTGGATTTCCTTCTCAGTGTGATGGAGCATTATCAGAGGGCTTTCAGTAGCCATGCATGTGGGGTGATGGACATTTTTAAAAGCTTGATTTTGCAGCAGTGAGGCCAGGAAGTGAGGGCAGGAGTAGAAGCAGAAGGGCCTGTTAGGAGGGCTACTGCATTTTTGCTGGTGAGAGTTAAGGGTGCGACCATGGCTTGGACTCTAAGGCTTAGATCAGACATACTGCCTCAAGCCTTAGAGCAGCCCCATTAGAGACAGAGGAAGAAACAGAGGTTCAAAGGGTACCAATGACTTGTCCCATGGCCAGCAAGCTACAGGGCTAACAGTTGCAACCAGAGCCCCAAGTTTAAGGACTTGCACACTCTCTTCACCTCAGCCGTGGTGTCTGAGGAGGCTGCCTGCCTCCCTCTCACATGGCGTGATGCTGGGATGTGAGGTGAGGGTAGCCAGCCCCTGTGGGTCCGTGTATCTGTTTGCTCTGGCTGCCATAACAAATAACGCGGACCGGGGGGCTTAAACAACAGACATTTAGTGTCCCACAGTTCTGGAGGCTGGACAGCTGAGGCTGGGTGTCGGCAGGGTTGGTTCCTTCTGAAGCCTCTCTCCCTGGCTTGTAGCTGGCCGCCTTATCCCGGCGTTGTCTTATGGTGTTCCCTCTGTACCTGGCTGTATCCTAATCTCTTCTTCGGAGGGCACCAGTCATATTGCTGTCTCATGACCTCATTTTAACTTAATCACCTCTTTAAAGACCCTGTCACCGCATACGGTCACCTTATGAGGTACTGGGGGTTAGGACTTCAATATATGAATTTTGTAGGGGATGCAATTGAGCCCCTCCCAACCTGTTTGCTTCGCCTGGAATTTATGTGTGGTGCTGCTCTCCTTGAACACCTGGGACCCACACTTGGTTTGTCTCCAGGACAATGACCAGTGGTAGCAGATATTTGCAGTGGCCGTGTGCAAGAGTCCAGCCCCAGTGCCACAAGTGCGGGAGGGCCCACGGGGTCCACAAAGAGAGCAAGTGCACATTGTGCAGGGCGGTAGGTGGGAGAAGGAGGGACAACAGCATCTGCCCTAGCCACTGACTTTAAGGTGTCACCTGACAGCACACAGATGATGAGCTACTTCCTAGATCAGGTGGTTAAATAACAAAGGAATTGAAAAGAACAACCAGTATTCACTGAGCACTTACTAAGTGCCAGGCACTCTTGCTAGTATCTTGCATGCTGGGATGCAGTCTTGCAGCATCAGAAATTCTGTGAACCAGAAGATGAAGCTACATCTTAGAAGGTTTTAGTAACTTGTCTATGCTTCTTTCCAGGTGGTTGTAGAGCCGGGATTTGCAGATGTGCTCTTTCTGATTCCAAAGTCTGATTATCTAACTAATATGACATGTTTCCTCTGAGAACTTATCCCAGAAGAGAATGGATATTTCAAGTTCTGAGTTAGACTTGATTTCTTTAGTGTTGCCGGAAGTGCAGTTGACCCTTGATCAACATGAAGGTTGGGATGCCAATTCCACCACAGCCAAAAATCCACATATAACTTTTGACTTCCCCAAAACTTAGTACTAATAGCCTACTGTTGACCGGAAGGCTTACTGATAACATGAACAGTTGATTAACACGGTTGATTAACAGTCGATTTTGTATGTTATATGTATTTTTTTTGGGGGGGGAAACTATTTACACTAACCTCTTTTTAAAAATTTTTTTAAATTTTATTTTATTATGTTATGTTAATCACCACACATCACATCCTTAGGTTTTGATGTAGTGTTCTATGATTCATTGTTTGCGTATAACTCCCAGTGCTCCATGCAGAACGTGCCCTCCTTAATACCCATCACCAGGCTAACCATCTCCCCACCCCCGTCCCCTCTAGAACCCTCAGTTTGTTTCTCAGAGTCTATAGTCTCTCATGGTTCATCTCCCCCTCCAATTCCCCCCTTCATTTTTCCCTTCCTGCTAACTTCTTTTTTTTTTTTCAACATATAATGTATTATTTGTACTGTATTCTTACCATTAAGTAAACTAGGGAAAAGAAAATGTTATTAAGAAAATCATAAGGAAGAGAAAAATACATTTACAATACTCTACTATAGAAAAATCTGTGTATAAGTGGATCCATGCAGTTCAAACCCACGTTGTTCAAGGGTCAACTATATACAGATTTCATCTATGCCCTGTGTTAAACTTGTAGGCGGGGAGTTTTTTTACTGTCTACCTCAGTATTTGTAAAGGTGGGGTCCCTGGATCAGCAGCATCACCTGAGGATTTGTTAGAGATGCAGGTCCTACCTTGGATCTCCTCAATCAGAAACAGGCTGATATCGGTTTGGCCCTTTCTGGTTTAACAAGCGCTCCAGGTTCTCATGCTTGCTAAATTTTAATCCTAACATACTCACAGGCATTTGCATTGGGAAATCCAAGGCTGGATGTCCTTGAGAAGCCAGGTTTCAAGGCTGTACGTGGGATGCGGCACAAAGCAGCATCTCTCAGAGTCAGTTCCACGGGACGCTAACAGGTGTTTTGCCAAAAAGGTATCGGTGGTCAGTAGGTTTCTTTATAGCAGACCTTTAAAATGGTGATTATTCTTTCACTCTTTTTGGAGATAGCTATGTTTGTATTTACCAAACTTATTTGACTGTTAAATCCCTTTTGTGGGGAGCAAATAACAGGACTAATGTTTGTGAAACATTGTACTCCATAGGGCTTTCTAGGGGAGATACAAATGATCAAATTGGGATCTTCACAATGATGAGTTTCAATCAAGTAAGTTGTGTTTACTAATAGGTGTGCTGTGTTCGTTCCTGGGGCAGAGCTGTGAGCAATTCCAGAAACGAATAGGGATCATTACTGATCAAACACCTACTTTATGGCAGGCACAGTGCAAGACCTTACAACCATAAGGAGTTGGTATCATTAGTCCCAGTTAGCAGATGAAAAATGGAGGCACAGAAAGGCGAAATTGCTGGGCTTACAGCGGGTAGGTGGTGGAACTTGGATCGTATTCCAGGACTCTGTGAGCCCCATATCTCTTCTTTCTATTTCTTTCTCACCTCATAGAGCTTGGGGAGGGAGACAGGGGGCACTCACGGAACAGAGGACCAGACCTGTGTGTTGCACCGTGAGATGGTACCGTGCTGTGCTAAGGGCAGGGGGAGGGCGTGAGCCTTTCCCCAGCTCAGTTTAAAAAAACAACGTTGTTTTTCTGATTATAAACGTAACACATGCTCCTGGTAAGAAATTCTGAAAATACATAAACGTACACCCATTAAAATGACTATTAGCCAAAATCCAGAAAATAACAAGTGTGGGGGGATGTAGAGAAAGTGGAACCTTTGTGCATTGCTGGTGGGAATGTAAAATGGTGCAGCTGCTGTGGAAAACAGTATGGCAGTTGCTTGAAAAATTACACAAAAAATTACCATACGATGCTGCCCTTTCACTATCGGATATATACCAAAAAGAAATGAAAACAAGGACTTGAACAGATATTTGTACACGCATATTCATAGCAGCATTATTCACAATAGCCAAAAGGTGGACTCATCCCAAGTAGCCACTGACAGAAGAATGGATAAACATACACTGGAATATTATTCAGCTTTTGAGTGAGTGGGGGGAGGGGCAGAGGGGGAGGGAGAGAATCTCAAGCAGACTCTGTGCTGAATGTGGAACCCGACTCGTGGCTTGATCTCACGACCCTGAGATCATGACCTGAGCTGAAACCAAGAGTCAGATGCTTAACCAACTGAGCCACCCAGGTGCCCCTATTATTCAGCTTTTTTTTTAAATAAAGATTTTATTTATTTATTTGACAGAGAGAGACAGCGAGAGAGGGAACACAAGCAGGGGGAGTGGGAGAGGGAGAAGCAGGCTTCCCACCGAGCAGGGAGCCCGACATGGGGCTCGATCCCAGGACCCTGGGATCATGACCTGAGTTGAAGGCAGCCGCTTAACCGACTGAGCCACTCAGGCGCCCCTATTATTTAGCTTTTAAAAGGAGGGAAATTCTGGCACACACTACAGCATGGATGAACCTTGACAATGTTATGCTCCTCGAAAGAAGCCAGTTACAAAATACTGTATTATGGTTCTACTTTTATGAGAGCCCTAGAGTATTCATATTCAGAGAGACAGAAGGGAGAAGCGTGGCTGCCTGGGGTGGCGTGGGGAGATTTGGGGAGGTGTGGGGAGACTGTTTAGTGGGTGCAGGTGTGGGGAGACTGTTTAGTATCAGTTTAGGGAGATGAAAAAGTGCTTGAGACAGAAAGTGATGATAGTTGCACAATAATTTGAATAGACTTAGTTATGCCACAGAACCGTACACTTAAACATCGTTACAATGGTAAATTTCATTTTATGTGTATCTTACTGCAATTTTTAGAAAGTATAAAAATGAAAGCAACTGTTCCATCTCAGAGATGATTGCTGTCAATATTTGGATATATTGCATATCAGTCTTTTCTCTGTGCATTTACATGCACATATAGATCTTTTCCAATTTCATCAATAATTTGTTGAAAATGCTTTTTTAAAAAAGATTATTAGAGAGAGAGAGAGAGCAAGCATGCAAGCGAGGGGAGGGGCAGAGAGAAAGAGAAAGAATCTCAAGCAGACTCCTCACTGAGCATGGAGCTGATCCAGGGCTTGACCTCATAACCCTGAGATCATGACCTGAGCTGCAACCAAGAGTCAGACACTTAACTGACCGAGCCATCCAGGCGCCCTAAAGATGTGCTTTTTAATGATGTACGTTAGTTTCTCAAGTAGATGCACTGCAGTCTGTTAAACCATCTTCCTGTTGTTGGTTGTGTAACTTATTTCCAGTTTTTCACTGTTTTAGGCTGTGCTATAGTTAAGGTCTGTATATGTCCATTTTTATTCACACCACAGATTGTTTCCTTAGGACAGACTCCTAGAAGTGGAATTTGCTGGGCCAGAATGCGCATGTTTTTAAGATTCTCTGTACACATTGCCAAGTTGCTTTCCAGAAAGGTCATGCAGCTTTCATGCAACCTCACCAGAAGTGTGTGAGAAAGAGTGTCTTTTTTCATTACCTTCCCTAAAGGGAGCCTAGAGGATGCAGAGGGAGAAAGAGAAAGCCTGGTCCCTTCAGATCCCAGAGCTCAGTCTCCGCCTGTGCATTTTTTTTCCAGGCAGTTAGTGGGCGCCTGGTTAGCAAGCCAGGACAGGGCTGATTAGCGCTCTGGCCAGCCAGGGGTTCGGAGCCCGCCTGCGGGAAAGAACAGCCAGTTCAGGGATAATCCCTTGATATTGGCGCTCTGGTTCCAGTCTGGAGATTTTTATCAGGATGATTGCCAGTCCAGCTCTGGGCTGGGGCAGCGCCGGTTGTCTGCTGAGCTGCTCAGGCGGGGTTCGCTGAGCTCCGTGATTCGGCCCTCAGACCTCATTTCAGGGGGAAATACTCGAGAGTCTCTGTGTTGCTTTTCTCCAGTATACACTGATAGAACATTTTAAGGTGTGAGAAAACAGTGCCTACTTTCTAACAGACATTCTTCTATTCATTGGGGAGTGAAACTAAGTTGCGAGGATATATACTTCCCTGTAGTCTTCCATATAGCCATTTACCTTTTGAATGAAAAAAATTAATTTTGAGGCTGCAACGCATTTTCTGTTCTTAAAAATTATTTTTTTGTGAATTGTAGAAACAAATGTTTTCTTGCTTTAGCCCATTTGGGAAATAGTGTGGTGCTCTTTATCCTGAACGGGCAGAATAAACACGGGTCTGGAATGAGTGGCCTGTTCCTCCGGAATTAAGCTCTGTTGGCGGCGGGAGGGGCTGAGAGCTCTGAGCCTGGGACTGAGCTGAAGGCTTCAGAAAAAAGACTGCCTCCTTCTCTCTTTCTGGCTCCCTCTCCCTTTTTCTCTCTCTCCGCATTTAAGAGCTTTCCCTCCATGTCTGTCTGTCTGTCTCTGTCTCTCTCACACACACGTGTGCACACTACTTGGGAATAGCAACTCTGTGTCCTTGGTTTCTTTCTGTGTAGGAAGCCCTGACAGGGTGCCCTGAAGATTCTTTCTGATTTTGGGCTGTTCGTGAAAGGACAGGTTTCCTGGCTCTCACCACACCCAGAGGAGTGGGGCTCCCTTGAGCTGTACCTCTTGGGTGTGGAGAGGATAAGAGGAAACAGGATGAGGCATGGGCCTGATGGTGAGGGTCTGACCGAGGAGGCTCACTGTCGATGGTTTCAGAACTTTCAGAAGAAAGTCTAATTAGCTCTACACATGAGCCAGTGGGGTTAAATTCACCAAAGAGGGATGGGGGAGCCATGCTACCATTCTCTAAGAGGAGAAAGTGTGTCTTTTGACAGGGACCGTGGTTTCCGGGACCGGCTTTTCCTGCCCCTTTGCTAGTCTGTTGCCAGATGCTAATGATTCTCCCTGTCATTGCTTGCATGCATTCCCCCTCTCCATTGCTACTGCCTCTTGCCCAGTTCAGGCTTCCTTTGCTGTTTGCTTGGACCACTGCAGTAGTCTTCCAGCTGGCCGTACGACTCTCATTTCTGATTAGTTATACATCTGACTGCCCAATTAAATGTTCTAGATGTTAGCCGATTATTTTACTTTCCTCATCAAATACTCTTTCATGGCTTCTAATTAGCCAAAGGAAAACAAAAGCCCAAATATGTTTTTCTTGGCGTTCAGAAATCTCCA
Source organism: Halichoerus grypus (assembly GCF_964656455.1). NCBI lineage: Eukaryota > Metazoa > Chordata > Mammalia > Carnivora > Phocidae > Halichoerus > Halichoerus grypus. The sequence continues at coordinate 48,761,298 of NC_135718.1, forward strand.
TATTTCCTCCTTGTCTTCCCTCCCCTTTATGTCTCTGGGTGCCAGCCCACCTAACTACTCCCTCTCCTTGCCTCATGTGGTAGTTCATTTTATCCTTTCTGCTTCCTGGTCTGTGTACTCTTAGGTCCCATTAATTCTTTATAGCCTGGGGCCAAATCCTCCTCCTCCAGGATGCTCCAAACTAGAAGTAATCTCTCTCTCTCTACCCAGCACCCTCCTCCCCCATACCCTGTCTTAAAGCACTAAATGTTTGTACGTTCTATTAGGGTTTCTTTTTTTTTTTTTTATCTTTTTGAAGTGGTTTTTTTTTTTTTTTGGTTCAAGATTTTATTTTTATTTTTATTTTTTTTAAAATTTTTTTATTGTTATGTTAATCCCCATACATTACATCATTAGTTTTTGATGTAGTGTTCCATGATTCATTGTTTGTGCATAACACCCAGTGCTCCATGCAGAAGGTGCCCTCCTCAATACCCATCACCAGGCTAACCCATCCTCCCACCCCCCTCCCCTCTAGAACCCTCAGTTTGTTTTTCAGAGTCCATCGTCTCTCATGGTTCTTCTTCTGTTAGGGTTTCTTGACTATTAGTTTTGTGTCCTCGGTCTTTGCAAAACTCTGATTCCCGGCTGAGTGCGGCATTGTCCGGTTGCAGCGCCTTGCACACTACACATGGCAAATATGCAGCGGTATTTGATGAAGAAAATGAACAAATGACCCAGGGTGTTCAGTGGTGTTCAAACCTGCCCTGTTTGCCCTCCCCTCACTTGCACTGGTTCCTGCTGGTGAGCAACGTGCAGCCCAGGTACCACTTCACTCACCGCTTTGTTTGTTTCCAGGCACGTAGCAAGGGGTGGCAGGTTAGTGATTCATGAGTAGGTGGAGAAGGTGATCGCCTTGAGAGTTGCTGACTCAGCTACCAGCCGTTAACCTGGGGCTCCTCTGAGCGATGAATCAATGAGTGGATGGTATGAATGAACAGATGGTCACGGATTCTCAGGGGACCTAGGTCTCCTGGATCCATGCTTCCTTCCCAGCTTTCCAAGTACAGCCCAGGGCCTCATGGGGAGTGCTGGAAGCCTCTGTCTAAACATGGCATGCTTTCCTGGAGAACCAGTTCTTTTTGAAGGTTTGGGAATAAATATTCTTTAATATTCAATCACAGTTATCACGGGAGAAATGCAAATATGCATACATTTTAAAAGATAAAACATAAAACTTTCAAGAAGCTTCCTGCCTGCTGAAGGCTTGCCTCGGGTTCCTACCCAGGCTCCCCTTGCTAGGTGGGAGGTTGGTGTTCACTCTTCTCACCTTCAGGGGCTGTGATGGAAAAGTCTGTAAGGATCTGGGCTAGTTCTTTACCCCCTGCCCCATGTGGTTGCTAGTTTCCCATCACTGCCTCCCCACCCCATGGCTGATCTTAAGCAAGGTATAGACTGTTACTTGGAAATTGCACAGAGCTGGGTTCAAATCCTTCCAGCGGTATAGACACTGTATCCGGAGGGCGATGGGGGAAGAGACACTCCCACTCTGTCTTTCCAGAGGGGAGACATGAATGCTGGAAACATGATAAGACTGAAAAGGACACATGGAATAAATTATGTAGCTGGTGACATAGAAGCCCGCGGGGATCAGTGTGAGAAACACACTCTTCCAGGCAGGAGTATAACCCAAACAAGGGATAATTGGGAGCACTTTAGCTGACGATGCTCCTCAGTTGTATCCCGTTGTGGAGTGCCCCTCCAATGCCACACCCCAGCAACCTGTGTTCCTGCCCCTCCCTACAACCCCCTCCCCCCGCCCTTCATCATGATGAACATGGTCTAGCTATGTGACCTTGGGCAAGTCACATGTCCACTCCCTTGGTGCCTGACTTGTTAAGTGAGTAAACAGTTGATCCAGAAGGTTGTTGTGATGACAACTCGTGTAAGATGCCTAACAAAGATTTTTGGGTTTGATACCTTGTGACCAATATGGTAAGGACCCCACTGTGCCCTAGAGAATCCATCAGCATCTTTGCAGTCAAACCTGGCAATGTGACCGATACGGCAAGGACCCCCGCTCTGCCCTAGAGAATCTGTCAGCATCTTTGCTCCCTTAGGTTTCTAGAGAAGTGATTTAAAGAATGCCAGCCGCACGCAGGTGGGGACTTGACTGATTTGCCCCTGTCTCTCTACCCGCTGGAAGGGTGCCTGGGGTTTTGTAGGACCAACATTGGATGGCCAGATGCAGGAGGTAGATCCGTTTAACATCTGACGGCAGACAGGCACCAGAGGATGTGCTCAGAATCTCTGAGAAAGTTAGTTGCTAAAATATTGTGAATTTAATGACCTCTTCAATTGGAAATAAAGCTACCAGACTTTTCTGGATCTTTCTATAGGAGCCTAGCACTAAACCCTGGGTCACATGGAATGCACTGACTGGGTGGCATATAGATGTGTCTAGGATATAAGTGAAGTGATCTTTCTCTCCAAGTCACTGATGCTAGGAGAGACGTCAGTATACTCTCTCTTTAGGGGATTGAACTGATTCTCCAAGCTTTGGAAGAGAGGGAGGAGAAACCTCAATGTGTATTACAACAGTGTTTGAGGGGGATCAAGAAATCAGTCTATGGGAAGGCTGCCATGATTCTTCTCCAGGTAGATTGCTTTACCTGGGCCAGTAATTAGTCTTTGTCATGAGGTCATCAACTATTCACAAGTGAATCATTGTTACCCTCCCTTGTATATTGCCTTTGATGTGTTTTGCTCCTGTGAGTTGGACGTACTTTTCCAACAGACTTCACACCCCTAGATATGATGTGTCTTTTGTGCCTTTTTGTAAACTATATATTCATTGCTTCAAAAAAAGGAGACATAGATTCCTAAGATGAAGAGGTGATAGTGTCACCTTTGAACTGTTCTTTGTATACTTCCCTGGGATTCTTGAGATGGCTAGGTTAGTTTTTGTTTGGAAGATCAATTTCATTATTACGTTTTTAAACCAAGAAGTCTGTTACCACCCCGCTCTCCATCTCTGACCTAGAGAGATTAGAGTTGAGGTATCTGTAATATTGTACTCCAAAAGGGTCTGATTTGTCTACATTTCTTTGGTAGTGTTGCCAAGTGGTCTTGGACAAATCAAACTAAATTGAAAAGTATGTATTATACACTGATGCTATTTATCATCCTTATCATTTTTATCATAGCGACTTCTATTTGGTGCTTGTGACTTTACTCATGTAATCTCATTTACTTCCCACAACAACCTAGGAGGAAGGTATTATTGCCATTTCCAGGTGGGACACCTGAAGCTTAGAAGGTTCAAGTAGCTTGCCCACAGGGTGCACAAGGGGTAGAGGTAACATTTGACCTCGGCAACGTGAGAGTTCAGGCTCTGCCTCAGACAGACCTGGTCCTTCTCTCGATGTCCATGGGATATGAGAAACGTAGGGGTGGTGCTCGCTCCTTCCAGATCAGGCACAGCTGGGAGTCTGAGGATCAGCCGGGCGGCATACAGTAAACCTGAGATCTGATTCCTCTAGGGGTAAGACGAAGTTCAGAGGGAGGATTTCCTGGAGGAGAGCGCTCTGTAAGGGCCTGAAGTGTGGAAGCTTTGGGGCAGGTGGAAGTAGGGGCAGGCATTTAGGGTGAAAGAAGTAACCTGAGAAAGTATTCAGAGGCAGTTGGCTCAACCTGTTCTGGCCTCAGTTTCCCCATCTTCCTGGGCATGTTTGACTATGAATGAAGTGATACACGACGCAAAGCGCTATCGAAGAGAGGCGTTTCTGGTGGCAGGAGCACAATCATCGGTATCAAGGAGAAACTTCTCTTTTTGTGACTGTTTTTCTCTTCCCAGTGACTGTAGCTGTTGTGTTTCGGGGCAACCTGATGTAGTAGAAAGAAGCTTCTTTTGGCGCCCTCAGCAGTCCTCAGTGTGTTTGAGTCCTCTCTGTTAGGTTCTTCTGCTGTGTGACTTCGGGGCTGCCGCAAGCCTCTCTGTACCTCATGAGTCTCACCTGGCAGAGGAGGGCTTACACTGGTTGATTTCCTTGGGCACTTGTAGCTCGAAAATGCCTGAGCATATGATCTAATTGTGATGACACACAGCCAGCAACAGTGAAATTACTGCCATTTCTCAAACTTGAATTACATCTTTATGAGTGGAGACATTGTCTCCTGCCTCCTGGGACGTGTTCATTTCACTAGGACGCACCTGACTCTGGTCTGCCTAGGGATGGAGAGAATTTGCTGTGTGGCCCGAGGTCTCTGCCTGCCCTGCTCCCTCCCGCTCTGGGTAGCAGTGCCGGTTTGGTGCTTGAGGGCAGTGTCCTGGGGCCTGCCTAGGGCTCTGGGTCTGGGTCTGCCTCTGCCTCTGCCCAGCTCTGCAGACTCTCCAGGGGGAGGACGAGTGGGGCTGGGAGGCAGGAAGGGAGGGCGATGTGGGCGGGGGGGAAGAGGCCCTGGAATGACAAGCTCAGTGAGTCACTCAGCGTCTGCTCCAGCTGGAGAGCGTCAGGGAGGGGTTTAGGGCATTGCCTCATGCAGCAGGGTAGGAACCAACCACAAGAAGGCATTGATTCAAGTCAGGGGGCGGCAGTCCTCCCTGGGCACAGGCACGGAGGAGTGGGCACGAAAGGTTCACTGAACCTGGGGGGGTGGGCAGAAGAGCAGTGCGGTCTGAGGGGGGCCCTGCTGTGCATCCCGGAATCAGAGTGAGAGCCGTCAGTGAGTGCTTCCCCCAGGCACTGTGAGTGCCTTACAGAAGTGATCTCATTGTCTCTCACAGCCATACCCAGAGGGAGACATTCTTCTTCTCAGATTGTGGATGATTAATCTGAGGCACAGAGAGGTTAAGCATCTTGTCTGAAGTCACCCAGCAATGACTAACCGGGGCCTGGGGAGTCTGTGGGCTTAATCACTGCATCAGTGATTCTCAGCGTGGAACTGCATCAGAACCACCTGCTGGGCTGGGCTCTGCCCCATAGTTTCTGATTCTGGTTGGGTCTGCGATGAGTCTGAGAATGTGCATTTCTGTCATGTTCCCCAGTGATGCTGATGGGGCGGGGCGGCGGGGTGGGGGGAGAGGGGCAGGGGACCACACTTTGAGAACCACTGTTCTATCTTCTCATCTTTCCCATCCCAGGCTCCTCCCCTGTGAAACAGGAAGGATGGAGTCTACCACCATGAGTGTTGTTCTTCCAATTACTCATAATCGTGTTTAGTTTGGGCCAATTTAATTTATGAAAGAGCAATAACAGTTTGATAAACTCTCCTACTGTTTCTGTCCCTTGTCTCTTTTTATTTTTGAGAAGTTGCTGCTGGGCACCTGGTTAGCTCAGCGGGTGGAGCATGAGACCAGATCTCAGAGTCATGAGTTCAAGCCCTACATTGGGCATAGAGCTTACTTGAAAAAAAATAGAAAATTTGCTGCTACATGTTTTGATGCTTTCTTACTTAGTGGATAATCCCAGACTTTTAGACACCCATTTTGGATTATATTCCTTATCGACACAAAACCTCTTGAGTTGCTGATGTCTTTTGTCTTGAATTTCTCTTGATCTGGACACCAGTGCCTCCAACCTGGCATCATCCCTTTTGTGTGTGTGTGTGTGTGTGTGTGTGTGTGTGTGATGTATATATGTATTTTTTATTCTAAAAGCTAATATGTTCTGACCCTTCTGGCTTTCTTCTGTTTTTTTTTTTTTTTTTTCTGTTTCTGAGTCTCCTTTGTCTTGCTATGATGCACAATTTTTAAATTTAATTTTCTACTTTTCTTTGGTACAAGGTTAGTTCTATCTTTGTTGCTTCTCAGGTATTTAAAAATATTCTTCAGGGGCGCCTGGGTGGCTCAGTTGGTTGAGCATCCGACTCTTGGTTTCGGCTCAGGTCATGATCTCGAGGTTGTGAGATGGAGCCCGGCGTCTGGCTCTGCGCTCAGCATGGAGTCCATTTGAGATTCTCTCTCCCTCCCTCTCTGCCCCTCCCCCCAGCTCATGTTCTCTGTCTCTCTAAAATAAATAAATAAATAGAAAATCTTTAAAAATATTCTTCAATCATCTTTTGCTAATGGTTACTGTAAAAAATGAAACAGCAGCTCTTGACTCTCTACCATGTACGGTAAGTAACAGTAAGTTTTCCCTCTTTTTATTCCTCTACTCCTATCATATTACATTCATATTTTTATTGTATATTCTGATATTTTAAGTCTCTGCTGTATTACTGCATTTTATTTGTTTTTACATTTTATCTTCTCTTTAAGGAAGCTTACTTTTTAATTTTTAATTTGTTTTGTGATATATCACAATTATAACAATTGAGACCTAATGGATCTTCTTGTTCATTGCCAGATCTTTATTACCATGGGCATTCCCTATTATTGAAGCTTTTACTTTGATTAATGTCTTTCTCGGAAATGTGAGAAGCTTAACACCTATATAAGCTTTCTGAAATATTTTTTCTGATTCATTGCACCTTGTTTCTTCTAATGTGGAGGACAACTTAGCCTTGTTGCTGAGTTTTGCAGGGTTGTAACCCACTACCAGCCTGAGTTTTCTTCCTTTCCTAGGTTGTTCACCATCTACTGTTGGGAAGCTTACACTTCTTCACTATGAAATGAATAAATACATACGTAGACCCCTGGTCATCAGTCAGCCTTTTGATCTTTAGTCCCAGATCTGTCTTCAGTGTTGGAAAGTTTTCTTGCATTTTCATAAATTTTTGATTCAGTTTATTCTGAATTGACTACCTGTCCTTTTTAGCTGTCATCTTTTATATAACCTGCGGTCTTAGATGTCATAGTATTTCTGCTTATGTCTTTCTTCCTCTTTATTTTGGGAGTGCTATTTATTTATTTTTAAGATTTAATTTATTTGAGAGCAAGAGAGAGAGAGAGCACGAGCAGGGTGAGGGGCAGAGGGAGAAGCAGACTCCCCACTGAGCAAGGAGCCCGATGCAGGACTCGATCCTGGGACCCTGGGATCATGACCTGAGCCAAAGGCAGACAGACGCTCAACTGACTGAGCCACCCAGGCGCCTCTTGGGAGTGCTTTTTAAATTTGTCCTTCACAACACATCTTGTTTCAGAGATGAGTTCTCTCGACTTTTATTGCAGACATGGAATAGATGGTTCCTCAGTGCTTCAATTATCCTTAGAGTTATCTTTTACTGAGTGCTTACTATGCTCTAGGCACTGTGCCAAGCATTTTGTGTGCATGACCTTGAATGAGCCTTAGAACAAGGCTTTAGAGGCCTGTGCTTTGAGTGTCTTCACTCTGCAGATTGGGATCCAGGTGCTCAGAGAGATGGAGCCCTGCTCAGGCTCCCCAGGTAGCGAGTGCTGGGGCCAGAGTTCACAACAGGGCTGTGCCTGTGCCCTTGGCCTTGATGATAGACTGCCTTTCCAACCGGTGATTCTTTTCAAATCTCTTCTTCACTTTGAGTGCTACATTCTCTGCTTTCTGTGTTTGAGAGTGCCTCTGCAGGTCTGGCGGGAGGTTTTTTATGTTTTCCATCTGTGAACGCGGGCATGTTTGCCTGTCGATAGGGAGGGTCCTTTCTCCTGGGTCCCGGTGCTGTCGACTGCACTGCTGATAGAATGTTCCTCCTGGCTCTTACAGCAAGGCTGTGGTTGACAAAATGAAGTCTTGCATGACCCAGAGAACTGTAAGGCAGGGCAAGTGAGCTCCCACCATGAGGATTTCCAGAAGGGAAACTGAATCCGCATGATATTTCTTCCCTGAGTTTGGTGAACCCGTTGCACCGGGAGCCAACTGTTTGCATCTGGCTGGCCATTTGACCTGGCTGCCATGCCAGGTACAGACTGTGCCCGGACTTGTCCTTCTTCCTGGAGCTGCCACCTGCCACATCAGGGACAAGGCCCTGCCCCCAGCCAGTTTTCTTTTTGGTGTACCTGCCATGTGATTCCTGGGGCTTCCTGGGGCTGCTGCTGACACACGCTGCTGTCGTTCCTTGGTGACAAGAGGGAGCCAGGTGTGCTCAGCCTCTCTGCCCCATGCAGGGCCCCCTGTCCCGTCCTGTCGTCCTGATCTTGGCAGCTCTGCTGTGCAGCTCCTCAGTGACCTCCACTCCTTGTGGCACGATCTTGCTGCCACTTCTCCCAAAGCAAGGCTGCCCGGGGGCCGCATTGCCTTCTCCCCTTTCCTCATCATATTTTGTTCAGATGTTCTTTTCGGTTGCTGGCACTGGGGTGGCACCTTTTCCTCGCTTCCTCAGCTGTTGTAGGTTTCCCAGGCTTGCTGCACTCGGTTGGTTGTGTCCACAGGACTCTGGGCAGAAGGCGTTGCAGGCCTGGGCTCACGTCGCCGTGGTGACCCGTACGTGGACGCTTCCCTCCGAAGCCAGTGGCAGGGTTCTTCTCTCTGTACTGCCCATGCTCCTGAGGGTGGGGAAGGGGGTAAGGCATGATTTCTTTCTGATTTCTCACCTGCTGGTTGCACCTCTCACTTTCTCCACTTCCCCCCACCTCAGATCTCGAGTCTGAGCAGAAGACTGGCGGGGCCTCTGGATTTCTTGCTGAGTTGGATGAGCCATCATAGCTTCTGGCTCGATGACTCTGTGCCATTGGTCCTGGTGGTCTAGGTCAGGCTGAACTGAGCTCTCTCTTAGGAGATCAAGAGACTTTATAATAAAGAATCGATCCTCTGCCCTCTCTCCTTATACATCACATGGTCTCAGGCTGGGCAGTCAGGTTTTAGAAGACTGTCTGGGGGTCTGGACATAATAATGTGGCACTGATTTGTTGTCAGAAGGTGAGAGAAGCAGTGTCAGGAATAGACTGAGGGTGTGAGCTCACTCAACCTCAACCAGCGTGGACTTGGTATATGACTTCCCAATCCGTCTGTGTCTGGTGCTAGGCACAGTCCTATCCTTGAGGCTTACTTGGTGGATAGTCATTAAGGTACTTGACGCTCCAGACGCATCAAATGTGATATGCAAACAGCCTTCACTCCCAGGCTAACCATGATGATCTCTCCCCGCTGGACTTTGAGTATTCATAAATGACAATTGATAATAAAGCACACTCTGCTTCAGAAAATTCATTAAGGGACGTTGCAGGGTTTTGCCAGTGAGAGCGAGGACAGATCAGTGGTTGATTCCCCAGGCAAGTTTGAGGTTTGCTCTCTGAGATGTTGCTTACTGCTATGCGTTGGCCCCTGTAAAGACCTTGGGGGATACTGATGTTTTCATTTGCTTTGCCAGTGGAGTAGATGGTGATGACCTAGTGAGAAAGAATACAGGAAGAGCAAGGTGGGGGTAGGAGACTGGTGAGGAAGGGGACCAGGAAGTGTGAGCGGGGGAGGCAATGAGTCGAACTTTGGAGAGGCTGGGTTGGAGGTACTCAGGGGGTGCCAGGTAAAGGCAGCCAGTAGACTGCGGGAGTGGAGAGAATATGTCCCCGGTGGTGCAGAGTGTGGCATCGGCCCTCTACTTAGCTCTGTATCTTTCTTAGGAAACTCACTTAACTTTTTGAGCTTCAGTTACCTTACCCATAAAATTGGAATATTCATAACTTGCTCACGGTGCTGTTGTGAAATCACGTAAGTCAATAAATGTGGTGTTGCTGGCCTGACTGGGTATTCAAAATCTCTTCCTTGAAGGGCGCTTTTTCCAGAACATTCTCTGTCACATATATGAGGTGCTCTCCTATCTGGAAAGCCTGTCCCCTGGTGAGGAAGATCTTGATTAGAAAGGTAACAGATAGGATTTTGTTGTCAGTGAGGTGGTAAGGAAGGGTCTAGAGTCCAGGGTGGTACTGGGGGCTGGCCAGGTGGGTACAGCTACACTGAAGATGCTTCAGGGGCCCTGGGGACAAGGAAGAAGAGGTAGACAAGAAAGTCCTCAGGCCAGTCTTCGTTGGAGATCAAGTCTGTCCACACCCATGTAAGCCTTCTGCCTCCTTCTGATGCTGGGGCTTCTCAGCCTCCGAGGAGGGCTATGCTTCTTTATCAGACTGATTCTCACTGAGAATGTCTGGCCATCTTGGTGCCAGTGAGTGTCCCCGGCAGGACGACTTCCAGAGACTGGCAGCCTTCCATGAGAAGCCTCACGGAGCAAGGCAGAGCCCGCTCAGGGGGCCGAGACATCCATCTCCAGTCTGAGGGCCTCCTCTCTGCCTCTGTGCAGTGTCGGGCCCCTTCGCTCCTGTGCCCCCCCCATGGCCTGAGGCCACAGCACCGCTGCCTGTGTCCACATGTGCCAGCCCCTGAGAGGTGGCAGCCTCCACTTGGCCTCCAAGGGTGTTTCCTTGCCAGTGTCTCAGGAGAACATTCCAGGAGTGATGTTTGGGAAATTCGCTCTTTCTCCTTTCACGAAGGAGAAAATGGCCTGAGAAGTCAAGGAAGCTCAGCCGATGTTCTCAGTGGTGCTTATCATCAGGGTGCAGAAGGTAGTGGGGGGTGGGGACACATTCTGTCCTCTAGGCAGGGCAGCTCCTGGGGCTGTAGAGCAGGATGGGGGTGGGGCAGGATAGAAGTGGGACTTGATGGTAGGGTTCAAGGTCGGGCAGCAGCATGCTGGAGGGCGTCGAAGGAAGACTGACCAAAGTTAGGCCAACTAGCAAGGAGTCCATCTCAGTGATGGAGGCATGAGGCCAGAAAGGCCAGGGCTGGGCTGGAGCCAGGAAGTCCTTTTAGACATCTAGCCTGCTTCTCAGGACTCTGCCCCAGTACATGAGTGACGCTAGGAATTCCAACTTGGCTTTTTGAAAAAAACAAAAACTGTTTTTCCTTTGGGGAACCCAAGTCTTATAGGTTGAATTATGTCCCCTGAAAAGATACTGAAGTACCAGCCCCATGTCCCTGTAAATGTGACTTATTTGGAATTAAGGTCCTGCAGATTGATCAAATTGAGATGAAGTCATTGGGGTGGGCTCTACTCCAATATGACTGGTGTCCTTATCAAAAGGGGAAATGTGAACGCAGACAGGCACACAGGGAGGATGCCGTGTGAAGATGAAGGCAGAAGGTTGGGGTGATGCATCTATACGCTAAGGAACGCCCATGACTGCCAGCAAAGCATCCGAAGCTAACGGGAAGGCACGGAATGGTCTCTCACAGCCCTTAGGAACACCTGCCCCTGTTGATACCCTGATCTCATACTTCTGGCCCCCAGAACTGTGAGATAATATGTTTCTGTGGTTTAAGCCCCCCGGTTTGTGATACTTTGTTATAGCAGCCCTTGGCAAATGAGTATGCCACGTTTTCCAGATCCCATTTTCCCACTTCCTGGAAAACCACTCCCACTGATGTCAAAGGATTGTGTATGTGACCATCTGACCTTGGGGAGTTCCCCAGTGGTAAGCAGGAGTTGCTCTCTGACCTGCAGAGAATCTGGGGAGCTCCTATGGGTAGAGGCGGCCAGTTCACAGCCTGCCTCTGGGTCTTTCTTCCCCATTTCTCCCCCCACAGACCTGCCTGACCAGACCCCGCTGAAACCGCTGTGGGGTCAGGTGGCAGGCGAAGCTGCCCCTGCTGGGGGATGTGTGTGCTGAGTACAACCAGGCAGCTGGGCTGCACTCCTGCACACCCCACTGAGGGATCCCCCTGCCCCTATCCTGCCCTCGGCCCTAATGGAGATGAGGACCTTGTCCCTGGGTTGCTCACGGTCTGCTTGGTATGACGCACAGACTAAGCAGAAGCCACCTTTTAAAGTCAAGTGCAGTGTCGTGAGTTTCTGTGGCATTCAGAGTCCTTGGCCGTGATAATCCCATTCCCCTGAGTGGCATGGTCAGTTGTATATTTATCCCTTGGCCAGTGCTCATTGTCTTTGGAATGTTGAGTCCACCCCCTTTATAGTACTTATGAGCCCCTGGAGGGCAAAGACCTCTCTCTGTCTCATTTACCTTGCACACTGGAAGCCAGCATTTGCCTAGGGCTTGTCTTTTGTGGCCCCTCATTCAGGAGGTCTGTATGGGGTGTTTTATCAGTTCATCCTCATTGGGCAGGGGAGGAAAACAGGACTCCAGGGTAGAGTGATTTGCTCAGTGTTACACAAGCAGAGCTAGACCAGGGGTCCCCTGCACATAGTAGGTCCATAGGAAGTGAGATAACTTGATAAGCACCATATCAGAGTTCTCTGTTTGATGGTGCGCCCAGTGTTCCATAGGGGCCAATCTGGTGTCCTCAGCTAAGACAGTGAGCCATCGGGGACAGGGATAACCTCTTTGCTGCAGCCCCCGGGCTCCCAGCCCCGGCTTGGGCATGCATTCCCCTCCTGTGCTGATTGATGAGTGTGGTGTTAAACGTGTGGCCTTTTGCAGGCAACTCTAGGAGGGCGATGAGCTTTATAAATCTGCCTGGTGCCTAAAATTGAACCACACACATAATTTACTCACACACACTTGCTCAGTCAGGCTTGCATTCTCTCTGCCATCCTGTCTCCAGCTCACGCTTGACGCCTCATGATTCTGGACTTCTCCAGCACACAGTGGCATGTCCGGCTTGTCCCAGATTCCTGACCTTTGGGCCTTGGGTCCCCACGGGCAGCTTACTGCTATCCAAACACCAGGCCCTGGCCCTCAGTGAGGCTTCATCAAGTGTTCTGCTGCTTTTCCTCTGCTTTCGAAGCACCATGCCTGCGAGGGGGTGGGTGGCAAAGCGGGTGAGAAGCCAGGGCACCCTGGGATGGGGAAGGGCTCCTGATCTGCAACCAGGGGGCCCGTTTAGAAAGACTTGACAGAAACCTGGAGTAGTTATTAAGTACATTTAAAGGGTCTGACCCAGGGCCGGGAACTTTGGAGAATGTGAAGACACATCACTATTTCCAGAGACTAGACCAGCAGCAGAGGATTCTAGTTAAAACTCAGATTTGTATTCAACTACTGGTTGAAATCCCCAGTTACCAGCTTTGACCTTAGGCAAATGATTTCATTTTTCTCAATTTAATTTCTTTATATACTTTCACGAGGTTTTCTTGAGCATTAGCAGAGCTCACGGCACATTGTAGGAGCCCAGTAAATATGAGCTTGACACCCTGGGCCCCCTGCCCCCACTGTAGTGACAGGAGCTGACCCGTAGCCGGGGCCTGCTGTGTACCCGGCACCTTGGGAGGGGCTTTACAAGGGTCAGCACGTGCCATCTTCCCAGGAACCTGGCAAAGACTGAGCGCGCAGACTGCTTGCGAGGAACGGTCTGAAGCTCAGGGCGTAGAGCTGGGATTTCGCGTGAGCAGTCCGGCCCCTGATCTGGGCCTTGAATCTCCATGCTACATGGCCTTGCTTGGACCCACCTATGAGATCTTGGACAACTTCCCTGTACCTCAATTTCCTCATCTTTGAAGTTGGAACGATGAGGATACCAGCTAGGACCCTTAGGAGAATCCCTTGAGCTTTGTAAAGGGCTTAGCAGGATGCCTGGCCCATCGTAAACACTCCGTCAGTGGCAGCAGCTCCTTGATGGGGAACGCTGTGCACAGGTGACCAAATCTGCAAGCTATTCGAGGCAGGATGCCAGCAGGGCTGTACGGCTCTTTTATGATAGGTGTTTAGAGTGTGGAGCTCAGCATGGGCTGATTAGGAGAGATGGGGAGGGGGTGCTCCAAGTGAGGAGGGCAGTCTGGGCCATGGGAGGATCTGGGAAAGCAGGGAGTGAGGAGGCCGGGCACCAGGAGGGTTTGGGAAGTTGGGGACTTTAGGTGTGGGGTTTGACCTGTGGGCTGTGGGGAGACACTAAGGGATGGCAGGCTCGTGGGGATCACAGCAGAGTCTTTTGGCCTCTTAGCAGCTTGGCTGTTACAGACGGGAGGGACTTCTCATTCATTCGAATCTAGCCGCCTGTCCCTGGTGAGCAGAGCGGTAGTCACAAAGGAGGGGACCCAGCCGGGCACACAGCATGCTTGCCCGCTCCTTCCATCTGCTATCCCAAGGGGCTAGCCTTACACCCTGGACACGTCCAAGGCCCCGAGTTTACTGCCTTTCAGCTGCTGTTTGTGTCACAAATGCCTGTCCCACAAGGGGTATTAAAAATAACCCAGTGGCTAATAGCATTTCTCAAAATAACTGCTTGCAAAGTGCCTTGCTGGAGCGAATGGCTACTAAAATTAGATTCCCCGGAGTGTGTGTGTGTGTGTGTGTGTGCGCGCGTGCGTGATTTTTAGACTCATCTCCCCCAGGGTGAGGCCCACGGTTTATGCCCTCTTGTTCTGTGGCTCCTTCTGTTGGCACTGGGTGTCCCAGAGCCATGGTTACCAGCTCATCCCTGCAATGCCCAGTTCCACCCCCCAGTCCTTGGCAAATTGGAGCAGCTGCTGCCCTACATTGCCCAGTTGTGCTGCCCCAAAGAGCAGGATTTTGAAGAATCTTGGGGGGGGGGTGGCCTCATTGTAGCAGTGGCCTCATTCTGTGGTGTGCCAGGTAATAATAGCACACCGTGGGGGGGAACCTCGCTCAGCCTGCTGTCCAAGGGGGAAACTGGGCCACGGAAGAGTGAGGCAGCCCCACTCAAGGTGCCCTAGTAACTGAGGGCATGGACACATGATTGGCCAAGCCCTCATTCCAGGCCACGGCTCCAGAATTCTTCAGTGGTCTTCTGTGCCAGTCCTTTGGGCCACCAGGCAACCAGGTCACTCAAGCCCAATCAGTTCTCCGTTCACTCATAACACAGAAGGGAATGCGGGGATCCTTAGAGCAAGTTACCAAAATAAAGTGACTCAGCACTGGACGGGAGAGGGATTTTGGATGCAGGACGGACAGAACCTGAGAGCCAGAGGTTGGTTTTCCCTTAGGTAATGACCTGCCGGGAAAGAGGTGGGCCCCAGTGTCCCCATCTTTGACATGGAGGCACATTCAGAGATTCATGAGCAAGCATTTCTTGAGCTCCTAGTATGGGGCTGGCTCTGTGGCCGGCACGGGAGTTACAGTGAGAAGTGCAAGGTAAAGGCAAGGTCGGGACCCACAAGCCAGCGGCAGCCCCCCAGGGCCTGGCGTTCTGTGTGGCCCGAGGGGGAACTTCGCGTCTATACATTGCTGCACCCCCATGCCCCCTGGCCTTGTACTGCCCCTAGAGATTTGGGTTCTGGAGGGGAAAGCCTGCGAATTTTTTTTTTTTACCTGGAATGGTGGCCCACGAAGAAGTGCATTTCCCATTCCCCGGGGAAGCTGCATGCGGTGGAAGGTTTCTCTAGTGGAAAGATCATAGGCTCTGAAGTCAGGTGGACTCCGTGACTGCAGCAAATTGCTGCCCCTCTCTGAACCTGCTTCTTCAGCTGCTGAATGTAAATCGGCATAGCAACGACATCCAAGGGCTGTCGTGGGGATTAAATGACATAACCGATCCAAAGGGCCTAGTGGGGTCCTGGTGTGTCCTAGGAGCCTCCACACATTATAGAGATCAGCAGTAGGAGTTACAATAGTATTAGACTAATAAACTGTGTTTGCCTGAGAAGCTCCAGTCAAGGTAAGGGTAATTTAATTTTTGAGTATTATTAAGTCACTGCTATCTGTATAGCTATCAAAAAGCTGGAGTCATTTACTGGAAACCAGTTAGGCCAGTTTCTAATGCTAGAGTCAGGGTTGAGGTGGGGATACATTTTGAAGAGTTTACATGTAATCAAACCTTAGTAAGTCACATCCTGTGGTACATTCATTATGGGCGCTGGGTGTTTAAGAAGAATCTTTTCTGCAAACCCACACGTAAAGTTGGCAGGACCCTAGACATGAGGACATGCTATCTTCTAACCCAATGATTCTCAACCAGGCATGGCTTGGCCCTCCCATGGGATGTCTGGCACAACCGGGGTGGGTAATATTCTATAGTGCACGCGATGCCCCCCCAAAACAAAGAACTGTCCGGACCAGAGCAGTCAGGGTTGAGAAGCCCTGCCCTAATCTAAAGATGAGGGAACTGAGCCCTGGTGGGGGGCAGTGACTTGCTAAGGTCACCCAGCACATCCGAGCCAGAGCTGGGACCCAGCACTGAGCTGGTTGACCAGAGGCCAGGCCTTTCCACTAGGCCCTTTAGATCGAATATGTCATTTAATCCCCACAGCAGCCCTTGGATGTCGTTGCTATGCTGATTTACATTTAGCAGCTGTAACATTTCCAATGTACCTTGGTGCCTTCATCTTGTTGTTCAAGCAAATCATCAACTTTAATCACGTTGCTGAGCTCTTACTCTACACTGGATCACTTTCAAGGCACTTTGTCTTGTCCTCTCCTGAGTTCCGCTTTGGGGGGAGCCAGGTTTTCCTATTCCAGGCTTGCTAATATAGAAGGCTTGCTCGATTTAGCAGATAAAAATAGAGGATGCCCAGTTACATTTGCATTTCAGATAAATAAGACATATTTTTCAAAAAGATTTTATTTATTTGAGAGAGAGCGTGAAAGAGAGAGAGAGAGATCACGAGCAGTGGGGAGGGGCAGAGGGAGAAGCAGACTTCCTGCTGAGCAGGGAGCCCAATGAAGGACTCGATCCCAGGACCCTGGGATCATGACCTGACCCGAAGGCAGACGCTTAACCGACTGAGTCACTCAGGCACCCTAAATAAGACATAATTTTTAAGTTTAAGTATGTCCTCTGCAATATTTGGGACATATGATTCCAATAAATTATTTCTTGTTTATCTGAAATTGAGATGTGATGGAGGCATCCTGTTTTTGACCTGGCAACCTTACAATCTCTACCCACTGCCCTGAGATCACACACGGGCCATGGGACCTTCCCGCTCCTGCGTGAGGCTTCTGGCATTACTCATAGGCCCCTCTACCTGGAGGGCGAAGACGGAAAGGGCAGGTGGCCTGGAGAGTTGAGCAGGCATCCCTAGCTCCTGGCCCACAAGTGTTTGGGAGGGACTGGCCATCCACTCTGGGCTAAAGGCTCTGTAAGCTGAGAGGGTGGCCGAGCTGCCCCTTTTTTATAACTGGAGAATAGTTCAGCTGAAGTGTCAGCAAGTGAGCTGTGTGCCTCGGACACCAGGTCTGGGAGGAGGCCTGGCAACTTTGCCCCTAAATCAGGAGCACAGTGTCCTTCCCATCTCGCTGGCTTCCGCAGAGCACTGCCACCTGGGCCCGAGGAGCACCTGGGCTGCAGCTGGGCCCTGGCACCTTCCAGGACTGAAGTACTGTCCCCACATGGTCCCCGGTCTGGGCCTGCCCCTGGGGATGGAGATGGGGAGAGGACAAGGGCAGGGGGATGCACCCGCAGAACTGCCTCTGAGCCAGTGGGCCCAGCCACTGCGAGCTCCTCTTTAGAAGAGGAGGCTGCTAACAAGCGGGCTGAGAAGTTCAAGGTCAGGTGCTGACAGCCCGTGTTGGGGGTGGGGCTGCTGCCCTGCCCCATCCCTTCCAGCAAGGTCCAGGCTTGTTGTTCCTGGGTGTCAGGATGCCGTCTGTCCCCTCTCCCCAGAGCAGCTTCCTGCTGGGGGAGCTCATCCCCTCAGTACATCCTGAAGGGCAGTCAGCTGGCCAGCATGGTGGTCTTTCTTCATGTTGACTGGGAACAGCCTTTGAGGGTCTTTGGGGGCAAACTGCTTAGGGGATTTACCACATTTGCTGCCATCTTGTGGACATCGATGGACCACCAGAGAGCCAGGGGATACACCTGGCCTTTGTTGTGTAGGCGCTTAATAAGTGCGTGTGGAGCGAATAGATGAAGGAGAAGTGTGTAGTAATTCTGTTTCGCAGAAGGTATCTGATGATAAAGGCTGAAGTCACTGCTTCTCAAACTTGAGCAGGCATCAGCATCACCTGGTGGCCTTGCTTAAACAGAGACCAGCCCCAACCTCAGGATCCGGGGCTCTGGAGGTCTGGGAAGGGACCAAGACTTTGCATTTCTAACAAGTTCCCAGGTGATGCTTCTGGCCTGGGGTCACACTTTGAGAACCACGGTCTTAAATCATTGCCCTTCTCAAATGCTTTGCATTTCAGTGTTACTTTTATTTAAATAGTCATTAATTAATGAATTACACAAATCTTTCTTGAATGCCTACTGTGTCCCAGTGTACCAAGTTTGGGGCATAAAAGGATAAAAATGGCCTTGGGGAACTCATAGAGAACTGTGCACTGAAAACAGTTGCCCACTAATCTAATTGCTTTTACGGGGGTACTATGTTCAAAGTGCAAGGGGAGTGCAGGAGAAGGGGCATTTGGGTAGGATCCCTTTGAAGATGAGTGTGACCGTGTCTCTTTTTCTCTGTGTATTGCGCTTCTTTGTGACTTGTGTCTCCAGTTAGCCAGTGAGATCTCGAAGGGCAGAGACAGAGGTGACTTTTGGTTTTCGTTTTATAAGTGTGTTCTAGTTCTGGGGACATTGTAGGCAACCAAAATAAATAAATAAATAAATAAATAAATAAATAAAAATAAAAGTATTGCCCAAGGAAAGATGTCAGTATCAAAGAAGTGAATGCCTAATGGTGGAATTTCAGATCCAGTTGTTTGTGGGAGTCTTACTGATTTGGATTCTATATATGCGTGCTTCTAAGGTTGTCCTGGATGGAGACCCTTAAGCAGGAGGGTACTCTCCCTGGCCCCCCGCGTCAACTGGCCCCCTGAGTTTATGGGGAATGCTGCTGACATTTACCTGTAGGGATTCTTGGAACGTGCTATGCTCTTAGAAAGCTGATTTCCGAGAGCCTTAAGTGGTCCTGAGCCGATGCTTAGCCAGGGACTTGTCATGGCCTGAGGGAATATGCCCTTGCAGCAGGGGGAAGAGGCCTGAGTACCTTTCTTCAGAACTTGGGGGTTTGAGGAGGGAGGGAAGCCCCTCCATGGTGACCGCTCAGGGCTATGAGCTCCAACTAGAAACTGAGAGAGGAAAAATGTGCTGCTTGTTCTGAGCAGGGCTGGGAGAAGCCGGTTGGGCTTTGCCTGGGCTCAGGCCTGGCTTCCCTGTGCCTTTTCCTCCGCACACCCTCACTCTTATCATCTTCGGCTTCTGGAGTGCCCAGCAGGTGCAGAACTACACCTGCTGTCAGCGTCTTTAATAACAAAAGTATTCCTAACAATTCCTACTAGTGGAGTGTCTCCTGTGAGCAGAGTACTGCTATGTGCAAACACCTTCGATTCATAACAGATTGGAAGGGTCAAGAGGTTAAGAAGAGTCCGCTCTGATGGAGCGCATGCTCTCAGACAGTGTTCTGCATGTGTGACTTCCTTCAGTCTTTAAAACAACCCTCAGAAATGGGAGTGTAATCGGCTCCCTTTTAAATGAAAGAATACTGAAGCCATGGAGACAGTGACCCCCAGAGCCTGGGTTAATTGCCCTGCTGTCCTGCTCGAATTGGGGGTGGCGAGGGGTGGGAAGAAGGTGAAGGTGAGGGTGAGGGAAGGGCATATTTCCATTACTACTGTGAACTCTATCTTGCTGGATTGCAAAGCCCTTGAGAGCAGGGACAGGCCTCAGACTCCCTCCTGCTCTGCTAAGACGCCTTACAGGGTGGGGCTGATAACACACTCAGGCTCACCCAGAACTGCTGCCTGGTCCACACCTTAGTGACCAACCATCCTGGTTTGCTTGGGACTGCCCTGGTTTCAGCAGTCTGGCATCCAGGGAAGCCCCGTAGTTAAACTGGGCAGACTGGGATGGTTGGTCACTGGATACCTGATTTGATTGGCAAGGACACTGATGCCGGGGGGAACACAGCATGCATAAGCCTCAGCCATCGTTATTAACAGAGATGGATCCCAGGCCTGTTCTCTGACTCACCACCCAGTACCCTCTCCTCCTGCAGCCTGTAGAAGGGAGGCTCGGTCTCCTGTTCTCCCCCGGTGAGATGTAGCAGCCGCTGTCTTCTCTCTGCTCTCCTCAGTGCTTCTCATCTGTTGGAAAAGGGACCCTCATTATCGAGAAGCTTTAGCTGCAAGCTCCTTATGGAGCACTTGTGCTGGGCTGGGGGCTTATCAGGGTAACTTTGAGGGGCTTAAGGAATGCACTTTTCCTGAACAAGAGCACAGCCATTCTTGAGCAGGGACAGGGGGGCAATCAACAGGTTCTCAGCGTCAGATCCTGGAACTGGGATCACATTCCGTGTTCAGTGGGAACTCTGAATTCTAGACCCTTAGTCTCCAAAGTGGGATGCACAAAACTGTGTTTTTGGAATACAGGAAGAAAATACTAAAACATCGATTTTACTTTTACCATTCGTTTAGGTGGCAATTTCTGTGTACATTTCATAATGTATGTGCTCTAAATGCAGTATGGGATCTGATGGACATAAGGGTACGCGTGTGGAGGTGCAGGGTGATGGGGGCCGTGCATCCGGAAGTGCTCTCCCTGCTTCTGAAGAAGAGGTGTTTTAATGCTAATGAGATCCCTTGGCTGGAGGATAGATGCTAGAATCACTTTCAGCCGGGGGAGGTCCAGATGAAGCACAGAGCGAGTTTTAGTGTAAATTGGTGTAGAGCATCCCTCAGTCGATGTTCAGCTGATGCCGGTGGTTGGTGCTTAAGCGTCTCATGGATGCTGTGTACTCTAGTTATGGTATCAAGTGTCAGAAGTGTCAGGAGAGCGGTCCTTGCTTCCAGCAGTCACGTTCCGCACACTTCATTTTATCACGTCTCTAGCAGGATGAGTGTGTTAGCTGATGAACGGCAGGAGGCCGTGGTAGATAGACCAGCGGTTCTCAAAGTGGGGTCCCTGGACCAGCAGCAGAAGCACCACCTCGGGACTTGGTGGAAATGCACATCCTTCAGCTTCACCCCAGACCCTCACAATCAGAGAGTCTGGGGTTGGGGCCCAGCCTGCCTTGGTTTAACCAGCCCCCCAGGGGATTCTGATGCCCAGGGAAAACAGAGAACCACTGAGATACAGTGGCGGGAGCTCGGAGTTTGAGGCTTGGTTCTGCCCTGCTTGCTCCTGGGGCCTTGGGCAAGTTATTAATGTCCCTGAGCCTTGTTTCCCCATCTGACTAATGAGGGCTATATCCTTTCTTTCCCAACCTCAATATGAGGATTAAAATAGGAGATAATTGATGTAAAGTGCTTACCACCAGGCAAAGCATATAGTATCAGTTACTGTTTTTCTCATTAATTGGATTATGATGGGGCAGCAGCAAGTTCTGTAAGTGGGGTGGGGGGAGATGCGGGGGGAGGGGGCCCGAAATGTCTGACTCCCAGTTCCTTCACTTACTAGCTCTGTGACTTTGGGCAAACCAGTCTCCTTGTCTATAAAATGTGACCCAGCTCACAGGATCAGATGAGATAAGTTGCCCCAAGTCCTTTGTAATTTATAAGCTATCAATCAAATATGAGAAGTTTCTGCATAGTTATTGACTGGGGTGGTTTATACTTTGTCCTCTTGGGAAAACCTTTCCCTTCTCCCAAATGATAAAAGAAAGTCAGGAATCCCACCATGCTGGACCTGCAGGCTGGCTCCCACAGGGACTTTTTTGCCCCAAGAATCTACTTTTCTGTATGCCATTTCTTTCCCTTCCACCCTGACCCTATTAGGCCAGATCCTGTCCTCAACTTGCTTCCGCCTGTGGCCTGATGTTGATCCTTTATTAAAATGTCAACCACAAGTCATGAAAACTGTCTGGTTTCCTGGAGGAGGACTGTCCAGCATGCCCTTTTGCCGTTATGATAATTGCTTGGGTGGCTATGCCAAGACATCAAATAAATTGTCTCCACCCCTTAAATGTCTCAGTGCTGTTTTTACTGCGTGAATCGTCCCAGTGTAGAGATAAGCTTTGCTCGTCGTTTCACCAGATTCTTTTTTTTTTTAAAGATTTTATTTATTTATTTGACAGAGAGAGACACAGCGAGAGAGGGAACACAAGCAGGGGGAGTGGGAGAGGGAGAAGCAGGCTTCCCGCGGAGCAGGGAGCCCGATGTGGGGCTCGATCCCAGGACCCTGGGATCATGACCTGAGCCGAAGGCAGACGCTTAACGACTGAGCCACCCAGGCGCCCCTTCACCAGATTCTTAAACGAGGAAAATGGGCAAGCAGCTTTCCTTTCCCCACACTCTCCTACTTTTTCCATGGCGATATCCAGTGACAGCACACCCACCACCAGAGAGGCCCGGGGCCGGCCAGCACAGGCTGCTGGAAGGCTCCTGTCTTCCCAGAGAGTACTGAGGGCCCTGGGAAGGGGTCTGCAGAGCAGAGCTAGAGCCCGAGACCCCGGGGGAGGTGAGCCCTCCAACCTAACCATCGGGACACAGCAGCTCTTCTCTCTGGGAGAGGCACATCCCTTTCCTCCACTTCCCTGCCCCAGTGAGCCACACACCGATGAAGTGAAAGCTTATGTCACAACCACGCGTCCTCATTAGGCTGCTGATGAATAGGGACAGCAGGAAAAATGAGTTGGGCTCTGCTGTGGCATTTCTTTACTTTTCTAGCAAACTGCCAGGATGTCCTTCCCCTGTAAGAGTGAAGGGAGCTGAGGAGAGAGGAAAGGTCAGAGCAGAGAGATTTCTGATATGCTGTTAGTGGTGCAGCCAATTAAAAAGAAATTAAAACAGAAATCTCTGATGACTGCTGGAATGCAAAAGTCTTCTCTCTTGGCCCCTTTAAACCCTTGAACAAATTAATTGGATGGATGGTGACTGGGTATCAGCTGAAGGCTTAGGTACCAGTTCTTTCCGCAGCAGGCAGAGAGGAACGTGTGTGCATGTGCGTGCGTGCGTGTGTGTGTGTGAGAGAGAGAGAGAGAGAGAGAGAGAGACTGAGAGAGAAATGGAGGGAGGGACTCAGGGGCTGTGGGGTGAGTTGGGGGGCAATTAAGGGATTGAAAGCATGCTGCGTGTGATTTGAGCGTTTTGGGGTATAGGAGACAAAGTGTGCTGGAATTTCATTTTGGAGATAATCAGAGGGCTGGGAGAGAGACCTTCTCTAGCCTTGCAGAAAACAGTTGGAGGCTGTGAAGCGCTCTTACTTCCAAATGCTGTTTTTTCTCTGTAGACTCCTAGAGTCTCAGGTGAGCCTGGGCTCAGGTGAGCTGTAAGGAAGGCCCAGGTGGCCGGGTGTTGCTGGAAGAGGCAGTGGAAGGTGTGGGGTGGCCCCATGGTGCTAGTAGTTGGCCAGGGGATGGATGGGATTACTTTACCCCTATGCTGACACACATTTGTCCAGAAGCTTTTTCCACTGTGTGGTTGGGTGATCTCAGAAAGAGGCAGAAGGAGGAGGCTGCCTCCCCTTCCTGGGACCTGGATATTTGGGGTCACCTGAGTTCCTCCCTGACCTTGTGAGGTCCTCAGCCTTGCCTTCCCACAACTTCTCTTTCCTTTTTGTACATTCTCTTTAAGAACTTAGAAAATGGGGGCGCCTGGGTGGCTCAGTTGTTAAGCGTCTGTCTTCGGCTCAGGTCATGATCCCAGGGTCCTGGGATCGAGCCCCGCATTGGGCTCCCTGCTCTGCGGGAAGCCTGCTTCTCCCTCTCCCACTCCCCCTGCTTGTGTTCCCTCTCTCACTGTGTCTTTCTCTGTCAAATAAATAAATAAAATCTTTAAAAAAAAAAAAGAGAACTTAGAAAATGGTAGCTGTGGCCCTTTGGCCCAGAGTTCCAGAAGGGGTATCTTACCGTGGTCGGGGCAGATGAGCAGGAATGGAGCAGAGCCCCGTCATGCTTCTGCTTCTGGCTGCCTGGGCCAGCTCTGCTCCATTGTGGGGACAGTGGTGCCCCCCTTGGAACAGTTCCCACCACACACTGAGCCATAAAAAATTAAACTGCAGGGCTATCAAATATTTAATCGGTCTGATGAATGAACGCTTGCAGATTCTTATGAATTCTTTGCTTTGATTAAATAAAATTGAAGGATGAGAGTTGTCTTTTCAGCACTTTAGCAAAAGGCAAGTCATGGCCGTTACTTTCTGCCTGGGATCTGGTTCCTGGGAGCATCTGGAGTCTGGTATAACCCACCTACATCATGTGTCATCCCTGACTCTCTGTGCTCCAGAGTTTTGGACTCACCCCGGTTGAGGTCAAGAAGGGTGGTTCTAAGACCGGCAGCCCTTTACAGTTTATGATATTATCCCAACAGAGCCCAACCGCAATATTCTCAACCTTGGATAGCCCTCTGATCTTCACAAAACGGGAATAACAATGATCATGAATAATAATAATGATACCTTACTTATAAGATTTTGTGTGAGACATATCAAATTCCTTGTACCTAGCGCCTAGTAGGTTCTAAGAAATTATCGCTATCATTATTACTTTATTTCTACCATATCATGATTGAGTCGCATCTCTCCTTGGATTTGGGAAGGCACTGGATTTTGGAGGATCTGCTTCCAGTAGTTTCTTGGAGTTATCACTTGGCCATTTTGTTAACAAACCTACTTGTTCATCTGTCCACTAACTCAAGGCTGTTGGCTCATGCTAGATACAGGAAGTGTAAGCGATCAGACTCTGCCCATATGGAAGATATGCTTTCATTGGGGAAATCACGTGTATACACTAGGTGTGTGTGTGTGTGTGTGTGTGTGTGTGTGTGTGTGTGTGTCTGTGTCTTAATATGTTCATCATACGGGGAGAAAAAAGTTTCATAAAAGTTGAGATTACTATGGGTAGGGTTCTTTTTTTTTTTTTTTTTTTAAAGATTTTATTTATTTATTTGACAGAGAGAGACATAGCGAGAGCAGGAACACAAGCAGGGGGAGTGGGAGAGGGAGAAGCAGGCTTCCCGCAGAGCAGGGAGCCCGATGTGGGACTCGATCCCAGGAGCCTGGGATCATGACCTGAGCCGAAGGCAGACGCTTAACGACTGAGCCACCCAGGCACCCACTATGGGTAGGGTTCTTAGGGAGAGCTTTCAACGAGCAGTAAAGCCTGTGCTAGGGAAGGCATGAAGAAGCCTGTAGTAGTCCCTGGGGTTTCAGAAGAACTCAGAGAAGGTTCCAGATGTGCAGGAGCTCCGGGGCAAGTTTAGGCTTAAAGGATAGAATTGCTTCAGGAGAGGGGATCTGTTTCCTTATTTGCCTGGATGCTTTAATAATACAGGAAAAGTACACATGACCCTATCTGAGTGCCTTTGGCTCAACTGGAGGAAGATCTACTCTGCTGCAATTTGTGGGGGTTGGGGGGGCACTGCAGATCGGATCTCAATCAGACCAGAGTTGTACAACATGATTTGCCTGCTGGAGCCCTGGGTCCCTGTGCCAGCCCCATCTGCAGGTCAGACACTGGAATTGGATCCCTGCGGCCAGATGGGAGGCAGGCAGGACCAGCCCTTCCCTGTCAGGCCTGTAGCCAGCCCAGGTCTGGGGGGAAGTGAGGGACACACCCTGAGGTCTGAATGTCCTGTGATGTATTGGTCGGTGGCTCAGTCCCATGGGGGGCAGATGCCAGCATCACAGTTGACATGCATTGACATCCTGGTTGATGAAGTCAGTGCGTCCTGAAGGAGGTGCACCAGCCTCTGTCTTGGTTGAAGGCCATGGTGCCCCATGGGACCATTCTCCTCTTTAACTTACCCAATTAGTCAATTGATGAGCAAGTATTTCCTGAGTTTCGAGGTGTCAAGTATTGAAAAAAAAATCTCTAGGCTTGGCTGTGTAGGGATGCAAGGAATTACAGCAGGGGCTGCCTCCTCTGCTCAAGGAGTTCCCAGTCCAGTGGAGGGAAGCAAGAGAGAGACCCACACGAAAGGTTAACAACTTGTACTAGCCTCAGGGACAAGACCGTGGACGGCAGTTCAGGGGATGTCCCAAGACAGCATCTGCTCAGTGACACAAATGTCTGGAGTGGAGAGTGACCTCTGGGCAGGGGTAGGGAGCGGGGAGCCTGCCTCCTTGGCCAGCCTCTGTGTCTTTCTGCTTCATCAACTTATCTACATGAGAAGAGACAAATTCTGTTTCTTTGCAAACTCCAACAAGGATGAGTAATACCTCTGGACATTCTTTCCTATTTCTTAGTCCCCTTCCATTGCTTATCAAAGTCCTTTGGACACATTGTAAAATATTTGAAAAGGACAGATGCTTGCAGAGAAGCAGAAATAAAATCACCTGTAATCACATCAGAAACATTACTACCATTCATGTTTTGCTTTATTTTCGTCCAACAATATTACCATTCATTTTCTCTTTATAGTGCTGACATCACAGTGTATGTACAATTTACTGTTCTGCTATTTTCTTTAACATCGTCATATAATCAGCATTTTCACATGCATCGGGACTCCATAAACATATGTTTAAATGACTCATGTCCCATGATATGGATGCTCACCCCTTTTCCTTAAATTTTCCTTTAGTTTCCCCCTTTTTTCTATTATAAATAGAATTGCATTGAATATCTTTCTTCAGAATTACATTCACTACCCATTTTTTCATTTATGTAAAAAATCTTGAATACCTCCCATGTGTAAGACGATGTGCTTTTAGCCCTGAGAACGAAAGGGCTTTTAGGTATAATGTTGGATATTGAGAATGTCATGGGATGACTTAGGAGGAAACCAAATCACAAAAACACACATTTATGAATTACTTAAGAACATGCATGGTTTTGTGATGTTTCTATAGACACAATTCCTGGGTTATCCTAGCACATTGGGCAGCTTAATTGTTCTGGGCCTCAGTTTCCACATCTGTAGTCACTAGATGGGTTCAAAGTTGCTTTTTGCCCCCAACAGTCTGTGGTTCTAACTGCAAATGTAAGATCACGCCAGGGTCCCTCTTTCCTAAGGACTCACTGAGGCTGTTTATGTTTGGAGCATCCCTGGTGCACAGATGCTGCTGTGGGGCCTGGACACAGCCTCTTCTCTTACCCTCTTGGTCATGATCACAGTGTCCACTGGCCCAGCTCTTCTTTTGCATGGTAGTATAGGGTTTGACAGTAGCCCAGCTCTGTTGGGAATTGGCAGAGACATAACAGAGTCTTATGAAACTGTGAGCAGAGCAACCAAGGAAAGAAGACTCTTCACCAAATGCCGACATGGCCAGAGGTCCCTTTTGAAACATGAGGAGGGTAAATGGGAGGGATCCCTACCCCATTACACCCATGATAAACTCCAAGAAAGTATTGTCTTGAAAAGTGTTGAAGGCAGAACATTGCAAAGACTTTAAAAAGATGTCACAGGCCACAGGCCATCTGGTACCTGTGGGGCATTCTAGCTGGGTGAGTGTGTGTGGCCGTGCCCAAGGTCCACAGACCCCAGATAATGGCATTCAAATTTATGAGGTCTCGTTCTCAGTTTATACATAACAGGATTGAGACAAGCCAGCACATTTGCACAGGGACTGAAGACCTGCTAATTTATTAGGGATAGCTGCTTCTTGCTGGGGTCAAGCTTTTAGCTTTGTTGGCTCAAAGAACTTAATTTTAACAATTCACACAGAGGGAATCAGGTTCAGAGACTTGACCACTACTCAGCACTCTTGAGTGACTGGGGCATACAACTATAAAGGCATGCGACAAGGGGTGTGGGTGGGAGAGAGTATCATCTGTCTAAGTCATAAATGACAAAGTGCCACCTCTTATCCCTTACTCATGACAGACATCCTTCATCTATCAGGATATTCTTTCCAGCTAAGCCAAAATGCGGGTTCAGAAACCTTCTTAACGCAGTGCTCCAAGCAGCCTCTAGCAAACGAATGGGGTTCATTGCTCTTGGAGTAAAACATTCTTGTCATTCCTAGGCATAGATGCATTCTTTCTCCTATGGGCGACACCATATGGGAAAATAAATCAACATCTGGAAGGTTCCTTGGTAAGCACAGATATACGGTGGCCTGATAAATTGTCTTTCTGTACTCCAGTGATGTTTGTCCAAGGAACTGGGTACCATCTTGGGTAAAACCAGGGAAGGTGGGAAAACGCAGATATCCTTTTTATTATTGGCCACCAGACTGGAGATTGATTTATGTTATGATAACGAGTTATGTTGTAGGCACTTCCCCAAGGACTTGTTTCTGTGGTTTATCATATGTTCTCCATAGCAACACCTGTGGGATGAGCAAGGTTGGTATTATCTCCGTGGAACAGTTGATAGAGGCTGAAGGAAGATAAATGACCTGCACGAGGCAAGTCGCACAGCCAGGTGTCCCTGCCTCCGGGCAGGAGTTCCTTTGGTGTCCCTTTTAAAAAATTTTTAATTTTTTTTTAACCTTTTGAGTTTGCACTAACGTAAATTCCTCTAGGGCAGGGTCATGTCTTATTGCTGTGTCTTTGACTGCCTTTTCTCCCCAATCTCGAGTATTGTGACTAATACAGGAAATGATTAGGAAAATTTTATGGCATATAAGTCGGCAGAAGAAACCTTTCTCCATTTCCTTCCTCCCTCCTTCCCTCCCTCCCTCCCTCCTGTAAGAAACATGTCCCCTCCCTTCCACGCTGGCCTTTCCCACTCTGGGGTCGGGGGAGTGCCCTGAGCTGTAATCACAGGAGCAGCTCTGGCTTCGAGGCCGCCCAGGTACAACCACACCTGTGCAGCAGGTAATGACATTATCACTCCACTGGGCCTTTCTTTCCCACAAAGAGGCTTGTCACTAAACCCTTATTTGCAGCCCTGACAGCAGGCGCCACAAGCCTCTAACCGGCTCAAGACCAGCGGTCCTGAATAGGGGGATCCCTGTGCAGAAGGCCTTCCAGGAGGCTGGCAGTCCCTCTGCTGCAAAGGGCGGAGGGCTTGGGGAGCAGTCGGCCCCGGGCCGGGGCTCAGGGCCAGGCAGCCGGAGAGAGGCCGGCACTAGGAGGACTTGGAGGGTGGGAAGTCGATTGGATTTAGGGCTGTAGGGAGAGGCGGGAGGCCAAGTAGCCTAGCTCCCCAATCTCTCTCTGGACCATCTTTGTTTTCTGATTTATAATGTGTCCCCTTTGGGGATGGCCTTTTGACATGTGCTAATTATACGTTGTCCTTCGGTGCATTCGGAGAGTTCTAATAATTAGAATTTCTAATTCCAGTCCTTTGAGCAGCTCCCAGCAGCCTTATCCTGTGAGAGGAGCACTTGACACATTTGCTCTCCTGCTCAAAGTCACTGTAGGAGGCCAGCAGCATGCAGCCTGGAGGAAGGGTCCGGATTTGCTGAGGGTAGGGATGGAAACTTCTCTCCACTACCCAAAGTCCCGGAAGAACTTCTCTCTGTGGTTTGTTCATTTTTAGAGAGGAGTGTTTTCAAGGGAAATGGGACAGGGCAAGGTGGTCTACGGAAGACGTCCTGGGCTCTGATCCTTGCTTGGCCAGAGCCTCACAGTGGGACGCTGGGCAAGACACTGTGTGAATGTCAGTTGCCTCACCTGTATACCGAGGGGATCAGATCTGGCATTGCCCAGGGCCCTTCCAGTTCTGAGGTGATTTGAGTCTATGAAATGTGGTCACGGAATGTGCAGAGTTGAAGCCCTGAGACACTGCTAGGACTAGCTACGTGACTTCATTTGCACGTAATTTGATAATAAGATATTAAATAACTTCATTCAAGGTCAAGGTAAGGGCCCACGCCCTGTATTTCTTTCCACTCTTCCTCACTGTCTTGCTTAACCTCCCCGGTCCTTGGTTTCTTCATCTGTAAAATGGGCATGCTCCTACTTGGGAGAGGGTATTGGTGAAGCTTTGTGTAAAGTGCAAAGTGTAGGGATCTCTAGACTCTCACTCTAGCCTTGCATGGATCCTTTGGAAGAGGCGAACTGCACTTTCTTTACTGCCTCACCCCACACAGGGCCACAATCCGAGAGCACCTCTAGGGCCCTGTGGGCGTTTGGCGCCCAGGATAGTGGTGGGGAGAAGATGGGCACCTCAGTTCCAACTCTGAAGACTCACCCTGCCTTTCTGGGGAGTCATCTCATGAGATGTATAGCAGTGGATGTCCGTCCTGAGAAAACCCCTCGGTGTCTGCCCTTCTGTCTCGTCCACTAGGGATGGCAAGCACACTTGGTGTGGTGGGATGTGTTACTGGTGTCCGGCACGGACGCTCGAGTTGTCTTATTCACAGATGGGAGGTGGGTGGAGGTGGGTGCTCAAGGCCTTGCAGCTGATAAATGGAGGAGCAAGACAGGGGCGGGACGGGGACTGAAGCTTCTAGCTCCAAGACTCAGCCCCGCTGCCCTGCCACAGCACCCCCACCTCTGTGTTCTTCTCCTTTGGTTGCCTCGCTCTGCCGTCTGGGGCCTCCCCGTCTGGGCTTGGGCCCCAAAGCTGCCCCTTGCTAGCGGGGGTCCTCAAGCCTGAGGACTTGAAAGGAGAGGGTGTTAGTGCTGGAGGGACCCTTAGATGTCATTAGGTCCAACTGTTTTAGTTAGTTGATGCTGCACTGGGGGCTAAGATGATTGGATAGTTCCCAAGGCCACGTCGTCGCTTGTTAAAATAGCCTGGAGATGACCAGTCCTCCCGACCAGGAACACAGTGCCCTTTCTCCCACACCTTATTGCCTTCTTTCCCCTGAAATTCCATCAGAGGGTCATGCACTGGTGAAAGCGAGGTCCAGGGTTCCATTTTATTTGGCTGATCTTTGAGAGAGAGGGGTTAAAAAATTTAAAGCCTCGGGACAATGGCCCACTCTCCCTGTATTTGTCAGCTTGGGCTGCAGCAACAAATCCCCTGCACTGGGGGGCTAGACAACAGACATTTATTGTCCTACAATGGAGGCTGGACGTCTGAGGTCAAGGTGTCCGTAGGGTGGGTTTCTCCTGAGGCCGCTCTCCTTGGTCTTCTTCTCCCTGGGTCTTCATAATGTCTGCCTCATGTGTGTGTCTGTGTCCTCCTCTCCTCTTCTTACAAGGACACCTGTCGGATAGGCTTAGGGCCCACCCCTAAGGACCTTGTTTTAACTAACCACCTCTTTGAAGACCCTGTTTCCAAACACAGTCTCATTCTCAGGTACTGGCAGTTAGCACTTCAACATATGGATTGGGGGGGGGAACTCGTCAGCCCCTAATACTCCCCCTCATGTCACCCTGTGTCTAATTTACACCCTTTGCTGTTTGGTCCCTATGGGCATTTGCATTCCCAGCCCTGTCTTCTATTGGGAGCCTTGGTGAATGATCACACCACATTCATCCATGGATTTGCTTGGAGTGAGGGCGGGAGGACCAAGCCTGTGCAGAACGCATTCGGGGCTGAAGAGGGAGCAGGCAGTTCTTCCAGGGAATGTACCTGATTAAAATAATCATATCAACTGGCCCTCAAAGAGACATATTTATAGCCACGGTGACACATTTTTTAGGATCTAATTTGGATTAGACTCTGGGAATCTTATTTTTAGGCCCAGAGGAGATCCCTGTAGGCAGGTGACCAGGTGTCTGGGGGCTTTGAGTCCATTCTCTCCAATTGGAGACTCTCAAAGTTGAAGAAATTTAAAAGGTCCCATCGGCCCATCTTTCCACCTGTCACTTTTATCACTGCCCCAGTGTCCCACTGAGGGGCCGTCCCACCTCTCTTGAATGCCTCCAGTGCCAGGGACCCCCTTTCTATTCAAGGGGCCCATTCTATCCTAGGAAAGTTAGAAGGAGCTTCTTTCTAAATCATCCATCTGCTGGTCTGGTCCACCCTTAGGGATGGGCAGAATGTGTCTAACCATTTGGCAGCTCTTCAGAAGTCTTGAAGATGTGGCTGATGGCCTTGTTGGCCTTCCCTGCTCCAGGCTAAGGGCCCCAGTCTATGCTCTGGCAGCTCCTCTCAGGATGTAGTTCTACCCTGTTTTTTGAGGAATGTGGATGTTCAGTTCTGGGGTCCAGTACCTTCCCCAGTACCTTCCCTCATGGGATCAGCTGTAATTCCGGGTCTAGATGAAACTTGGCCAATTGTAGTCAACTGGTCTTTGTTGAGAAATTTTAGGGAAGAGAGACCACTTCTAAAAAGAAATCACTCAACAGACACCTGTGCTTTGGTTTGGCCAGGAGAGAGGCCGAGTATTGACAGAGAGGATCTGCTCATGAGAGGGGCAGCACTATGCCCCTCCAGGGACCTGGGTCAGGCCACGGGATGGGAGGATAAAGCCAGAGCACCCTGGTGGGTGGTCCTTCTGGGAAATGAGCATTTGGGCACCTTTGGTTTGCCTACCTCATCCTGCCAGGCCTGGGAATGGTGGGGTCCTTCCTGCCCCATTTGTGGGTGCTCCTGACAGGGAGAGCTTGGGGAGCATCTTGTGTAGGGCTGTGTCCCTTGGCTCACAGTAGGCACACCTTCAGTGTCACACTGAATGGACAGTCAGCTCTACGCCTGACTTACCCTTTGTGACACCTCAAGCAAATGTCCCCACTTCCCTCATCTTCAGATTCTATCTGCCTCCTTTGCTGTTTGCAGGATGAAATGGGGTGACACCTGGAAAAAAACCCACAAGCCCCAAAGCTCTCTCTCACAGGTGAAAGATTAGGCAGATGCCTCTGCTGGGACAGATATTTATCCTGTAGTGCCCAACACCAACAACAGAACAAGAAGAAATAAGTTAGTTTTCAGAGGTGGGAAAACCAGCCTTTAGAAGGCATTTCACTGGAGCTGTTATAGCAGGATCGGCCTAATTGTCCAAATACCAATTTTTCTGTTTCCTTTAAAAATTTCTGTATTTTCTATTAAACGCAAGTATACCGTGTGTGTGTGTGTGTCCGTGTGTGTGTCCACACGTGAGTGTGTGTATTTATTCTTTGGACAAATGAGGTGTGTTCCTCTGTGAACAGGGATGCCCACATGCCCACTCCCACTCCCCGCCCCACTTTGCTCCTGCTCACTTCCTCAGCTGGCCTAGTTGTGCTTACATTACCTAAAAGAACCCAACAGAAGAATCCAAATTTCGGGAAAACAAATGCCTGGAAATTGCGCTTCTCAGGGAGATCACTTTCAGTGGCTCTTCTAGAGAAACCCTTGTCGCTTGAAACAAGGTTAGACCCTGTAAGATGGTAGATTCTGTGGGCAAGCTTTTCAAAATGATGAAATTACTTGTTCACTATGATCAGGATTATAGTCGAGTGGCTTATTTCTCCTCTTCTGCCTGGTGTGCTGCTAAAAATAAGATTCAGGGATTAGATTTTTCTTTTTTGTCCTCACCACAGAGCAACTGTTCCTGAGGAGAGTCCCTACCCTGAGGCCTCATGTGGTGGCCAAGCTCCCTCGGCATCTCTGGGTGCTCAGGAGGTGTGTGGCCTTTGGTTTATGTTTCTAGGGGAAGCTCATCTCCTGACTCCTACTTTCTCTGTGTGGACACTCCACCTAGAGTCTCCTACCCCACGTCTTCCCTTTGTAGTGTCCAGGGAGGTACTTTTTTTTTTTTTTTTAAATCAAATTCAGTTAGCCAACGTATAATACATCATTAGTTTTTGATGAAATGTTCAGTGATTCATTAGTTGCATTTAACACCCAGTGCTCATCACATCACGTGCTCTCCTTAATGCCCATCCCCCAGTTAGCCTATCCCTCCACCCCCCGCCCCTCTGCAGCCCTCAGTTTGTTTCCTAGGGTTGAGAGTCTCTCATGGTTTGTCTCCTGCTCTGATTTCTTCCCACTCAGTTTTCCCTCCCTTCCCCTATTGTCCCTCGGCACTATTCCTTATATTCCACATATGAGTGAAACCATATGATAGTTGTCTTTCTCTGATTAACTTTCTTCACTTAGCATAATACCCTCCAGTTCCATCCATGTTGGTGTAAATGGTAGGTATTCACCTTTCTGATGGCTGAGTAATATTTCATTGTATACATGAACCACAACTTCTTTATTCATTAATCTGTTGATGGACATCTGGGCTCCTTCCACAGTTTGGCTATTGTGGACATCGCTGCTATGAACATTGGGGTGCATGTGCTCCTTCTTTTCACTACATCTGTATCTTTGGGGTAAATACCCAGTAATGCAATTGCTGGGTCATAGGGTAGCTCTATTTTTAACTTCTTGAGGAACCTTCATACTGTTTTCCAGAGTGGCTGTACCAGCTTGCATTCCAGGGAGGGACTTTAATGACAGAAGTCTGTGGGATCACCTCCTTGGTGCGCTCAGTCAGAATCATTGCTGCTGGACCCTAAACCCCATGAGGGCAGGGACTGTGTCCATCTTAGTCTTCAGTGTAACCACGGCATTCTGTAGGCTGTTCATGATCATTTGTGGGATAAATGAATAGATTTCCATTTCTAAGTTCCTTTCCAGAACTGGCACAGGGGACAGAGAATTCCACTGCCTTCTCTTTTCCAGTTCCCTCCAAACAGTTGGCGACTGGTGAAGAAGATGGCTTCTAGGGTTTCTGCCCCAGCCCCCAAATCCCGTACCACTCCAAAAGGGACTCAGAGAGCAGAGAGCCTGAGGCACAAGTAAGCCTTCAGCCTTTGCTTCCTTGCTCACCGTGACTGATGAGATTAAAGAATTTTGGCAGCATTTTTAGGTCTTCATCTGCTATTAGCTGATTAAAATGAAAAAAAAAAAGAAAAATTTGCATCCTGGGACAGCCTGTTCTTGATGCAGTTGAAGAAAGACTGAGGCGCTTTCAATGACTTCCTGGCTTATGTGGCCCCATTTTTGGCCTCAGACCCATTGTGAATTGCTATCTTTCCCCCCAATCATCAGCGGGAAAATCCATCAACAAATTAAAATTCCCTTCAGAGTCAGAATAGCTTTGGTTTCTGGGTTTCTAAATGACCTTAATTTTAATCAATCACCAATGCCATGCAGGTTTGGAAGCCACAGTCACTGAATCTCTTGCTACTTGCTGAGGTAGCAGAGTGCTGGGGTTTTCACAGTCTGGCTAAGCTTCTGGGTTCTTGGGGGATCCCTCTGGAAGCCTTATTGATTTCTGAAGGGCTTCCGGATGGCCCCTTCCTTCGCTGGCCTGACCCAAGTGGCTCTCATTCAGCGTTAGGTGGGTTCACACACCCATGGCAAGTTTTCCACCACCTTCCACTTAACTCGTCGTAGGCCCTCAGGAGCCCCCTCTGGTGGCCATTACGTGCAGGGGCCCTTTGCAAGACCAACCAAGAACCAGGAGCCTCTGACAGGCTGCGTTATCCTTGGGTGGCCAGGAGCGCTGTCCAGCGCCATGTCAGCTCTCCAGCTGTCTCCAAGTAGACCATCTTGACCAGGAATCCTCTGTCTCCAGTAAACCAAAAGGATTCCCATAATATGGGGATTCGGATGGCTTGTACATGTTTTTCTGTCACTGCCATTTTCTGGAGCCACATCCTACATGGTCTGACGTTGATAAACTGGAGGAGAACCAGGCTGCCTACTTGGGCCTTCGGAGGTGTTGGGTGGGAGAACGTGGGGATCGACAGGCAGGGCCCTAAAACAGTGATGAGCAGGAGAGGCAGCCTGATGAGTGGGAGGAACAAAGGGGCCTGAGTGCAGGTCCGGGAATTCGGACTGGTTTGCGGTGAGGTACTTGGGGTGAGGGAGGGGGCTTGCCTGCAGAGTTGAGTACTCGGTGCGTTCATTGTGAGCCTCTTTGCTCACACAGAAGAGTAAGATCATCGGTTTGCTGAGACCAGGTTGGGTTAAGTCTACTTGTTAGTAATAAGACGTGGGAGAAGCATTTATTGGGCACTTACTAAGTGTGAGGAACGGGGTGCTCAACACAGCGGTGTGAGGAAGGGACTTTTGCTCTACTTTTTGCTGATAAGGAAAGCCAAGCTTGCTGATGTGTCATGACAAGTACCACACACAGCGTGGTGGGGGTCGGGGGAAGCTTAAACAACAGACATTTGTTTTCCTGCCGTTCTGGAGGCAAGAAGTCCGAGATCAGGCAGGGTTGGTTCCTTCTGGGGGCTGTGAGGGCCTTAGCCTGTAGACAGTCATCTTCTCATGGTATCTTCACCTCATCTTCCCTCTGTACCTGTCCGTGTCCTCTTCTTTTTTTTTTTTTTTTTTTAAAGATTTTTTATTTATTTATTTGAGAGAGAATGAGACAGAGAGCATGAGAGGGAGGAGGGTCAGAGGGAGAAGCAGACTCCCTGCCGAGCAGGGAGCCCGATGCGGGACTCGATCTCGGGACTCCAGGATCATGACCTGAGCCGAAGGCAGTTGCTTAACCAACTGAGCCACCCAGGCGCCCTGTGTCCTCTTCTTGTAAGGAAACCAGTCATATTGGATTGGAGCCCAACCTAAGGCCTCATTTTAACTTAATCACCTCTTTAAAGACCTTATCTCCAAACACAGTGACATTCTGAGGTATTGGAGGTTAGGAATGCAACACGAATTTTTTTGAAGAGGTCAGCCCGTCACAGGCACTGAGAGGCTAGGTAACGTGACGAGGTTGCACAGCTAGCTACAGGATTAGAAGTCAGGTAGTCTGACTCCAGAATCCCCTGGCTCTGTGTGTCCTGGAAAAATAATGAAGAAATGCCAAAGCAAGGGAATGCAATTGTGGTCTATTTTAAATGTTTATGTGAATTAAATAAAGGAGCTCTTTTAACAAGAAAAGTAGTCAAATACAATATGATCATGCTATGTGGAGGACAATTACTTAATGTGCAAATGTAATGTTCTTAGTGTGCTGCCAGGGATGAGATCTGGTAACTGGATCAAAGTGTAACATTGATGGACAGTGGTATCTTTTTCCCATCCTGTGGGTGCATCTCTGTGGATGTGTATGTAACCTCATCAGGGATTGCTCTGAGGTCTAATTCAGAGGCCCCAGTGAATGTAGACTGACTTGGCTAGTGGCCCCCAGCATGGCTCCTCCCTGCCTCCTTGGGGTAGCCTTTCTGAAACTTTGGGGCTCCCCAGTCTGTGGTCTTGGACCACCATGCTCTGCTTCCTCCCAAGTCTGGCAGCTTGGGTTCTGGACTCTCCAGGAAGCAGCTGTGACCTTGGGAAGGTCATATGCCTCAAGCTTACCTTCCCTATCTCAAATGGAGGTATTGTAATAAAGGTGACCTTTATGGGTCTCGGCAGATCCATATGTCCCCACGACTTTGATGCTGTGACTGAGAGCTCTGTCTCCCGATTCTATGGCTGACAATTAAACTAGATGAAATTGTAGTGTTTGGAACCCTATCAGATTGTCCTTGATGGGACCCAGAAGCCCCTGGGGTCTTCTGATCGCCTGGCCTTACATCCGCTGAATGCCTCTCAGCCCACATGGTTGCAGACGACTGCGTGACAGAGCCCTGTTCCATCACGAGGGAACACAATCAGGAAAGAGGAGTTGATAAAAGTGTGGTTGTTTGATTTGATGTGGAGCCTGCCCTGTCCTAACAGCGGAGCCATGGTCTCTGCAATGTGCGATTCGTTTTACCAGATGGAGATATAAGGCCAAGAGCTATGGGAGGTGATGATGCGTGTCAGAGGGAGGTGGCAATAGCTTTATAATACGGTGTCCTTCACAGTCTGGCCCAGAGGTCACCCTGAGATCTTGGGACAGGCTCTGTGTTCTTCCAGTTGTGTGTTCTCGGCATAGGTGTCTATTTATTTCTTTTCTCTTCTCTCCCTTTCCCTTCCCTTCCCTTTATTCATCTCTCTTCACTCCCTCTCTCCTTCTTTTCTTTCTTTTTAAGTACTATTGATGCGAGCTTTCAAATTGAAGGGGATAATTTGCCTCCCGTGGGCATCTCCATTCCGTGTGATGTAATGGGTGCACCCTTGGCTCTGTGAATGGGCATGGAAGGGTTATTTGCTCATGGTCTTTCCTTTCTTGCCCCTCTCTGACCCCTTAACTCTCTTGCCAGGGCTAGATGCTGCCTGTCTCATGCATTACTCTTTCCTCTGACTCTTGAAGCCTTCAGTGATTGATTGGAAAATGGAGTCCAGTGACTCCTTTCTTGGAAGTTATCACAACTTAACACATACGTGATATAAATGATGTGTGTGTGTGCTTCATTTGCCTGTGTGTCTCACTGGAGGATAAGCTCTTTGAGGACAGGGATCCTTTCTGCTGTTGTCACCATTGTGGTCCCAGGGCTTCTAAGCACAGTGTGTGGCTTACAGTAGGTCTCAATGCTTGTTTGTTGAATGAGTGAGGGAGGTAGGTGATTGGATGAGTCTTCCTTTGGAGCTGAAGAAATAGGTTCAGGTAGCTAGGTGTTTTGCCCAAACATCTCTGCCAGCCATCAACAGACACAGACCTGGGCTCTGTCACTGCAGTCTGTTCAAGGGGACCAGAGCCACACCCATCACTGTCCCTCTCTAGTTGGAGAGGCCAGGGGAAGGTGGGGGAGGGCCGGGCAAGGAGCCATGCTAGGCCGTATGACGGGTGAGACACAGGCAGCCAGGCCTCGAAGGGGCAGCGAGCTCTGGGCTAGGGACGGGTGGGTCACCCTGAGCCACACAGCTGGTCTCTGCCTCCACCTTCAGCAGCTGCGGTGCGTTCCTGATGTTCCTGCCAAGGGTGTGCCTTTGCTGGACTTCTCACCTCCTGCCAGCTGAACCCCTGCCAGGAGCACTTTCTGGGGGTGGCCCCATTCCCTGCCAGGGTGGATTGAGGTCCGTCTCCCATGGGCATCTCCACAGGCTGAGGCAGAGTGTGGGCTCGCCAGCCCCGGCGCGCAATGTGGGCAGCGCTCCCTGTAGTTGGGGGGTGGCTGAGGGGTGGAACTGGGCATCTGGGAGGGTCTGGCTCACTCTCAGTATAATATATGAGGGAAGAGATTGTTCCTAGGAAGGGCGCATCCCTCAACAGGTTGTTTGTTTTACACGGGAGGAAATTAGATGCCTGCGATGTGTGGCGCTAACAAGATGCTTTGTACATGGCATCTTATATCATCTTCCCTACAGCCCTCTGAAGCCAGTACTGTTATTCTCCCAATCTTACAGATGAGAAAGCTGAAGTTCAGTGTGTTTAAGTGGCCCCCGTAAGGTGGGCACAGCTAGTGAGTAACAGAGTCCAGATTCAAACTCAGGCTCCCCCAACCCCAACCCCAAGCATTTGTATGCAAGATGAATTCTAAGGCCTGAGAAGAACCAGGCGGCTCCAGAGACAGGAGGTGCCATAGAATGCAAGGTCCAGCCAGGATGCCTTTCTTTCCTGCAGACTGCCTGGTGTCCCTGGGTCAGGGGCCACCAGGTTTGCCCTCAGCCGAATCTCTGGCCCGAGGGCCCTTCCTAGAGCCTGGAAGGCTGAGCACTTTGCTCTTAGTGCTCTCGGAAGCCAGCTGTGGGCAAGGAGCCCTGCTCCTGCTGAGGTCTCCCTGCTACTCCCAGCCTCATCAGAGACTGTGACTGGGCCACAGGTGGGAGCCCTGGAGGACCAAGGCCTGGTCTTCTGAGAGCGGACCATCCAAATTACCGGTGTGTGTGTGTTCCATTTTGGGTGTACTTAAGTCTCTTCTCTGTTTTTGGTTTAGAATTCGAGCCATATCCCTTTGTTCCCTACTCCTGTAGATTTACACACAACCATGGCCCTGTGTGGAAGACAAGTGCTTGGCCGTCTCAGCCCCCGGAGCTCATGGAGGAAAGCAATGACTTTGATGAAACAAGATATACAATAATTTAGAAACTTTCTGTCTCAGCTCTGTGATGTAATTTCCTCTCACGGCAGATTTATCTTCTCAATTCTGTGCAGCTCAGACCAATATTAGAATGACTTCCCCCTCTTGTCTGTCTGCACACCGGGCTGATTTGGCTGTCAGGGACACAGGTGCCCTGAAGCCCTGAGGAGAGTTTGCCTTAGAAGGCAGGGAGCCAGGCTCTGGATTTGGCCCTGCCTGTCATTGGTTGTGTGGCTCTGACCCACTCCCTTAACCTCTCTGAGCCTAGGAGTTCTCCTGTCTCAAATGGGAGTTCAGTAGTGATACCTGAGTTGCCTTAAGGCAAGGGACAGTGCCAGACCTGGGATTTCTAGATGCAATGCTCCGGCTTACTTAGTAGCATGCCTCGGATTTGCTGCTTCCCCATTAGCAAGAGGCCGTATCACTTTTTTTTTTTTTAGGTTTTTTTTTGTTAATTCGGGGGCATTAAGGTTTAAAAAGGAATTAAGAGACCATCTTCCTGGCCTCAGTGTGTGCTTCAAGGATCATCTCTCCACCTTCCTCTCTGTGCACTAAAAACATCAAGAAAAGGGAGGGGAGCATAGCCCTGTAGGCATGGAATCATTTCTTAATAGAGATCCTTCCCCTCCTCCAAGAGCTTGCAGATGGAGGGTCTGACTTGAACCTCCTGGAACCTGTGAGAGAGAAACAAGGCTCCCTGGCCCAATAGCCCAGACGAGGAAACTCCAGCACCCAGAGAGGTCAAGTAGTTCTCAGAAAGTCACACAGCAATTTGAAGGCAATAGAACTCAGGGGTATTGACTCCGATCCAGTGCTCCTCCAACTTTGGTATGCCCAGGAATCTCCTGGGAGTCTTGTGAAAATGCAGATCAGGAGGTCTGGGCTGGGGCCCGAGATTCAGAATTTCTGACAAGGGCCCAGGTGCTCCAGATGCTGCTGGTCTGATGATCTTGCTTGGAGTGAAGCGAGGAGGCCGGGGTCTTTGCAGCCTGATCAAGTGGGAGTGAGCCCTCTGTCCTCTCCTGCCTCCTCATTGATTGGTGT